>NC_067435.1:13574819-13890653 GCF_009764475.1 Pristis pectinata | reverse complement strand
CACACACACACACACACACACACAGTCATTGAGTCACTGTGTTGGAATGGAAACAGGCCCTTTGGCCCAACCCGTCCATGTCGACCAAGGTGTCTTCCTGAGCTAGCACAAATTTGCCTGCATTTGGCCCATATCCCGCTAAACCTTTCCTATCCATTCACCCGAAGCTGTTCACACAACACACACACCAGCCACAAACACACCACATACACATACCGTGCATACAGTGTTAAATTTCTCAATCTTCAATTCAAATGATCTCTTTACTTCTTTTGTCTGACAATTTATGCATTTTGAAAGAGCCGTGTAGATTAAAAATTAACTTTTAGAATCGGTGAAAGCACCTCCAGGGCCTTACCTATTCATTAATAAATAACTTCCTTCGTGCTGCTGCATTGAACATTATTTCCTTACCGCACCACATCTGTCCACAATTTACAGACTCTCTATGTCTCTTTGCTTTCATCTCCCATGCTTCTCTTTATTTGGTACCTGTGTGGGTGGGGGAGGGAGGAGGGCAGTGACCATAACTAGGTGTTACTGCCTCTCTATTAGATTTTTTATGTGTGTATCCATCACATTTCCACTCAATATTTTCCCTTAACAATTTCATGGGTATAAACAGATACTAAAGAACCTACATCCAGGCCATTGAGTTCAAAACTCACAATAACACCTTGATGCCCAAATTCTGCTGTTGTAATACTAATTTAAAATTGATTGCATATTGAAAGCTCTCACGTTGCAGGATATTTACAATCACCAGGATTGGTGCCAGCACTAGGATAGGACCAAAACAATTTCCTTAGTGGCCAATAATAGGAAATACAAGTCAAGATAGATAACACCCCACCCCAGCAGCTAACCGTTAACCCATCCCCCCATTCCACACCATCCACGAACCTTCTCACTCCAACCCCACCCCTATATTGACACTGTGGGCTGTTCAGTACCATGATCAGCTTGGAGTGGTGCATTGGAATGGTGTTCAGTGAAAGACAAGAAGGAGCTTAGATGATTCTAACTGCATCACAGCCATTGAATTACTTTTGATCTGTTGTAATGAGAACCAGCAGGCAATTTTCTTTCAGCGAAGTCGCCCAGCAGATATATGAGATGTTGGTTTATTTTGGAGGTTTTGGGTGCTGAGTGCTCAGAAAGCTGCAAGTTTTCAGTTCTTTTTCTAATTGCCCCAAGGGAATCCCCATATAATCATAGTAATTAGAAGAAGCTACATCTTTTCCAAAAGAGGTCACTTTCACCCACGTAGCACCCCCTTGTCCTCCCCTAGAGTGTCAACCCAGACTAGGTGCTGGAATCCCTGCAACAGGGCTTGAACCAATGGTTTTCTGATAGAGAGAAGATTACTACTGTTGACACAGATTGAACAGTGCTGCTGTAACACTGTCAATGGCACTGATAAGCTCCCAGTGCCTGAATCTTGCGTGGGAAGATCTATTTTTAGAAAATGTAATTGAGATTGAATGGATGCACACACTGGCCTTTGGGCACTCTGTGAATAATGAAGCATATTTCTGAGAGATTGTTTCTGTATATTGCATGTGGGTTCTCTTTTAGAGTAAGCTTTATAAATAAATGGAAAATTTGAACTCTTGGCCCTTTGATGGGCATTGCATTTTGTACAGCCTAGCAAGGAACTCCAGCTTTCACTTGGCCCATACTGAGGACTGGGGTGTGTGACAGCCCGCTACAGATTGTGTTGATCGTTTAATATTTCAACATTCAGTGAAGAGTGCATCAAGGCTACTAAAATCCTGTCAATACCTGTCATTAGGTGTAGAGTTCACAAAATTACCATTCCCTCATTGGAGGATACAAGGATACTAATATTCCAACCCTATCATTCGATACATGGATTCAGTAATATTTCATCTGCTCGTCAGAATGTGGATATTGGAATATTCTACCATATGGTTCCTGTAGCACACCATCTCCATTACAAAGTATAATATTACAGCTACCTGTTACTTGTATTGAACCCACAACGTGTTCTCCTTTAAGAGATTCTGTGCCTCAGAAATTCACCTGTGCCATTTTTTGTTGCTAAAACAGCATTAGTAATCCGTCTAATGTTTTAAGAAGCAGTGAACCGCAAACTGTCGAATGCACCATATTTTAGTCAAGAATGCCTGCAAGAATCCAAAGAATCTGAGAGTGAGGGTGGTCCTGATTTTGAGTCTGAGAGCAATACAGGCACTTGTGTCTGTTTGCTGCTGATGATTTGACAATGATCTCTGATAACTGCCAATATAATCTCACACAAGTGCAGAATTGAAAAAAGTCTTTATTGGCAAAGTGGGGAAGCTTTGATTTTTGGTCAATGTGAATTTTGATTTCACATCTAGAAGGGGTATTTGATTGCACTGTGAGTCTCGTGAAAATATAGGAATTCATAGAGGACGCGTGCTTTTGCAGACTCTTCCCAGGCAATTCCTTACCATAAGGGGATTTTGTGCAAATAAGTTGCCTCAAGCTTAGACCACTCTTCAGCAGCCTGTGTAAGCTTCTCATCCATCCTGGGAAGACTCTGCTATCCCCTTCCATCATTAAACCATAAACTTATTCCTCTTCCAGAAAAGAATGTTGTAGTGTGACCACATGAGGGTTATTTCCTGAAGTCAGAGCTGTGAGGAAAGGTGGAGGTTTCTGGTGCCAACTCGCTCATTGGAGGATACAAGGCAAACACCAATTGCTGCTGGAAGATTATAATGTGGCGAAAGAATCCCTCTTGTCTGCCCAACACTTGCTGGTCTTCCAGTGCAAGAAGCTGTCCACAAACAAGGGTCCACGGCAATATGCTGAGGGATGAGTTTAAGCTTGGTACATTTGCTTTAAAGGCTCTAAGGGAAAAGACCACAGTTATGAGCCCTCCCACCAATACACATTGGGAAGCTGGAACCCAGGTTAAAAAAAAGATTTTGCTCATGGAAAATTGATAGCATGCTGGCATTGTGTAAATCGAACAATATGGCTTGTACTGAGAATAGTGACATATGAATATTCTGTATAGTACACATGTAAATTTTATGAATAAAGTAATACTCTTGAAATAAAAAAAGAGTTGTGCAGCATTCCTCTTATGACTACAGGAGAGATGTGTCTGACCTTTGAAACAACATTCATTTTGAGTCTTTGGCATTATTAAAAGCTGGTTCTGTACATGACAGTGACTGTTATAATTCAGACCAGTGTGGTTGAAAATCTTGTTTGAAATGAATTCTGGGCTTTGCACTAACATTGGTCTCACTTGGGCAAGCTAGATGCCAGAAAGACCATGCTAGGCTACATAATAATCTTCCACCAACGAAAGACAACATATTAATCACTGGGATTGTCTCTCCCAGGAATTTGTGCTAAATGGGATTACACTACATTAACAGGACCCTAAGACTGGATTTCTTAGTATTGCGCAGACCAACTTTTTGGTCTGTGTGTTTGTGTATCAATACCATGGCCACAAGAATGGGCAGAAACCGTATATTCTGTGATGTGGCCGATCCATCCTCTCCAACACTTGGAGCCATAATAACACTGACCAAGTTACTCCAGGGCTATGGATTACAACAGAAGTAAGGAAAGGTTCAGGATAAACCCACACGGGAGAGTCCCATGGTTTCCTGGAGCAAGGAAGAGATGCTGATGTTCCAGGTGGGGTCTTTATCCAGCAACTCATAGCGATGAGGTGCGTCCTCACTGATCCACAGAATTTCTGGAAGGGGGTCAGTGTTGAAGGGCAGTGGCAAAGATCATCTCAACACAATCGCTAGGACTTTCACCCATGGAATTATGGCACCATTGCTAACCACAGCTCCTGCATTGTCATGTGGTTAAGGTACAGTGTAGAAACTCCCAGATCTTTCCTTCACAAAGTACCAAGGAACAGTATTATATTAAGGGCATGATTGGGATGTGAGCTTCTGTTAAAATACACCAGCTCTTCAGTATCTAGCAGGGGCAGAATAGCTATCACTGAGGTGTGTGCTGAAGGCTTGGTCTTGTCCTTCCCAGTACTTCCTGCCCAGTATTTGTGTTCTATCTTTTTAATATGTGGTAAATCCAGGAGTATGCCCTGGATAATCGTCTGCAATTCTCAAGAAACAAAAATGCTATAAAAATGTTGAATCATTTAGCAATTAAAGCAATTGAGTCATATGGTCCCTTGCTAATTTACTTGGCCCCAGTGGAGTCGGGGTTGACGATATTACCAAGAAGGTGGGTACATTAGATTTGATTTAGAAAACTTTATTGGGAACCAAATGCTCACCACAGCAAAGACCTTTAGTACTCGTGGCCTTGGCATCCAATTCCACTCTTCCAACTCAATAATCTCCATCCTTTCTTTAATCATCGTAGCACACTGCCATCCTCCGCTGCTCCCCCTGCTGCACACGGCAGTCCTCCACTGCTTCCCCCTGCTGCACACTGCCGTCCTCCACTGATCTCCCAGCTGCACACTGCAGACTTACATTGCCATCCATCTACCATCTCCGTGAACTCCACCTCTTCTGAAGCTCAGAAAAACGTGCCTTATACAGTACCACCCTATATCTCTTACTCCTCCTCTCCAATCTGTATTTGCTCCCATTCCCCCGACTCAGTTTTAATGTTCCTATCTAGGTGTTTAAATATCTGTGACCTCCATCTGTGCCTCTACCCCTTCTGATCTCTCCGTTCCTCTGCTCCAACCTGTAATTCAGCTCCATTCAATTTTGTCTAGTTTGCCTTTCACCTCCAAGCTTCCAGGCCCCTGAACTCCCTCAATAATTGTGCCCCACTTTTTCACCTTAACATCCTCCTTGAGAATCACGCTATGACCCAGGTCCTGGTCACACCTCTGACGTAGCATTACACCTCTCTCTTTTGATCCCAGGAACCCCTCAGGTTGTTCTTTTTTGTTAAAGCTATAAATCAACAACTGTTGTGGCTGCTGTTGGCCAGTTTTTTCTGCTAAAAAGACGTTGAAAGGAAGCTGTTTAAATGTTCATACTGGAAATAAATTAACAAGAATTCTCTTAGCTGCATGCATTGTTAATGCTTGGTGCTGGTGAAGGGTTAATGTTCAGTACTGGTGAAAACTAATATTCAGTATTTGTAAAGGGTTGATTCTTTGCGCTGGTGCAGGATTAGTGATCACTCCTGGTGAAGGTTAATGCCCAGTGCTAGTAAAGAATTCATATTCAGTGCAGTTGAAGGATTAATGCTTGTGAAAAGTTAATGTTTGGTGCTGCAGAAGAATTAATCTTCAGTATTGATAAAGAGTTAAAACACTATGCTAGCGAAGATTTAATATTTGGAGCTAGTAAAAGATTAATAGTGCAGAGAAAGAATTAATTCTACATGTGAAAAGTTAATGGTAACTCCAGACATCTATACCTATAGAGACTTGGAAGAAAATTTTTCATTTAGTCAATACATCTTCAATGTTTGCCAGACACTCGTTGATACAGTTTAAGGTAGTCCACAGGACCCATATGTCCAAAGATAAGTTAGCTCGTTTTTATAACCATATAAATCCTATATGTGATAGATGTAAATCGAATGTGGCTTCTTTGACACATGTGTTTTGGTCCTGTCCTCTTCTGGAAAAATATTGGAAAGACATTTTTAACATTATTTCAAACGTATTGAAGATTGATTTACAACCTCACCCTATCACTGCAATTTTTGGATTACCAAGGATAGAGTCTGGCCATTTATCTCCTTCCGCTAACCGTATGATTGCTTTTGTTACATTAATGGCAAAACGATCCATTTTGCTTAAATGGAAGGATCCAATACCCCCTACTACTTTTCAATGGTTTTCTCAAACTATATCATGTTTAAACTTGGAAAAAATTAGGAGTGGTACTGTTGATCCTTCGCTTAAATTTGAAGATATTTGGAGTCCATTTATTCAATATTTTCACATGATGTAGATCCCCTTTCAATAACTTTCCAACTTGGAGGAACAGACTTGACAACTTAATATTGCTCTGTTTCTATTGAGAAAGTATGGCCCAGTTTTTGTTTTCTTTTTTTTTGTTGTTTGTTTTTTTTTAAAAAGTTTGTTTTTGTTTCGTTTATATTGTTTATAATTTTTTTTATTGATTTGGGTTTTTTTTTAAATTTATATAATAAATCTTTTTCTTTCCTTTCTTTTATATTATATTCATTTACTAAGAGATCGTTGGATCTACAGATTTTTTTATATTTTATTGTTCTTTATGATTATATATGCTATGATTGTTATCCTGATCTCTTTGTATTACATGTATAAATATTGATGCTATATATCAATCTGTATTAATTTGAAAACTAATAAAAAGATTGAAAAAGAAAGAAAAGTTAATGGCTGTCGCTGCTGAAGAGTTAGTGCACTATTCTCACCTCTCACCCAACCCCCCACTCTCCCCACCACCCCCACCCTCCCACCGACTTTGCTGGTGAAGGTTTACCACTTGGGGCTGGTTAATACTTGGTGCAGATGAGGAGTTAATGTAATGCTTATAAAAAGGTAGTTATTAGTTCTTGCTGAAAAGGTAGTGCTTAGTATTGGTGAAGGGTTAATGCTCACAGCTGGAAAAGATTAATCAAGGGCTGATAAAATGTGCTGATGGTGGATTAGTGCTCTGTGCTTGGGAAAAGTTAATGTTCAATGCTAGTAATTCTCACTACAGGTGAAGGGTTAATGCTCATTTCTGGTTAAGGGTTAATTTTCAGGACTGGTGAATTATTAATGCTTGGTGCTGCCAAAAGGTTAATACTTGGTGTTGGTGAAATATTAATTCTTATTTCTGGTAAAAGGTTAATTTGCAGTACAGTTGAAGGCTTAATGCTAAGTACTGGTGGAGGTTATGTTCAATTGTGGTAAAGGATTCATTCTCATTCCAGGTGAAGAATTAATGCTCAGATATTGTTGAAGCATTAATTCTCAGTGTGGTGAAGGGTTAATGCTGGGATGTGATGCCTGTTCCATTGTATTCTGGCCCTGGATTATTTGAGCTGTCTGCCTACACAGAGCAGCATTGAGGGATTCACATCGCTGGGCTCCACACAGGGATCAGTTCACTTCATCAACAATTCATAGTGTCAAGTAATTGGAGACATGACGAGCACAACGCAAATGAGGCATCACAATTATTATGGCCAAATGTTCAATCACGACTGGAACTTAATTGCAGCAATGTTTCTGAGACCCATAAAAACGGATCATCCGATGGAATTAAATAATGTGAAATGGGTATGGGAGCCAAAGACAGAGCAAAAGATGGAGAAACACCTGTAATCACAGAACAAGGCAATAGGTGGATTCCTGTTAGTTACAGAGGCGATAATCTGCTACTTGTTGGCAGAACAGCACAGATGTCACACTGTAATTAATCTGACTATTGAACAAGGAAGGTAGTGGTTACTATCAATATAAAAACTAATGAGGTGAGCAGATTAGGATGGATGTGTTTCAATGCCATGTTGCAGTGTACAATACTCCATTACCTCAATGCTCATTCTGTCATTACATGAGCACAAGAAATACGAGTGTATTAAGGAAGTGAGAGTGACAATGGTTGGGTCTAAATGAGCATCTCACTGCAGAGCCCAAGAACAATGTAGTTTGACAGACCTCACACTTGGTGTCCCTGGGCAGCTCAGTTCTCTAATCCTGTTTGTGTTACTTGTTTTAATGATATTTAACAAAAGTGCCCGGACTAGGAGAGCGTGAGGAGCCCTGCGCTGCACGAAGAGACTGACTTAAGTCCAGCTCCATACAGAGAAACCTGGAGGCCCTCACTTTTCAGACTGAATCACAGTACAGGAGGCCATTCAGCCCATTTTGATGTAACTCACAGAATAGATCAGGGCAAACTAGTTGATGGGGTGTATTTGGATTCTCAGAAAGCCTTCCATAAGATGCTGAACAAATGAGATTATTAAATAAAACTAGAGCACATGATATTGGAGGTAATATTGTTTACAGGGATCTGTGATGGAGCCCCTGCCATTCACAGTTTATATCAGTAATTTGGACAGGAGGGATCAAATGCAATATATCCAAGTTTGCTGATGATACAAAATTGCTTGGTAGTATGATCTGTAGAAAGGTTGCAGAGAGGCTTCAGGAAGATATAGACAGATTAAATGAATGGCAAAGACATCTCAGACAAAATACAATGTGGAAAAATTAAGGTCATCCATTTTGGTAGAAAAAAAAACAAAAGTAGTGTGTGAGAGTTTAAAAGACATCACTGTTCAGAGGGGTATAGGAGTCCTTTCACACCAGCTACTGAAAGTTGACATGCAGATACAGCAGGTACACTAGAAGGGAAAATACTAGTTTATTGCAAGAGGATTGGAGTACAAGAGTAGAAACATTTTGTTCCAATTATATAGGACTCTGAAGAGACTGTATCTGGAATACTGTGTACAGGTCTGACCTCCCTACCTAATGAGGAATAAATAGATCGAGGGGATGCAGGCAAGGTTTACCAAAATGATTCCTGGGATGGCAGGTTTGTCACTTGAGCCGGGATTAAACACGCAGGCCTTTATTCTGTAGAGTTTAGAAGAAATGAGAATTGAGTTCATTGAAATGTACAAAATTCTTACGGAACTTGCAGGGTGGATGCGGAATTGATGTTTCACTTGGTTGGGCTGTCTAGAACCAGGGTCCCAGTCTCAAAACAATGCTTTGGCATTCATTATATTTGGGAAAGATTAATAGATCTTTTGATACTAAAGGAATCAAGGGATATGTGCAAGAATGGGTAAAAAGTCAAGACTCTATTGAATGGTGAGCATCAAATAGCCTACTCTGCTCCTGTTTTGAGTGGTTCTTATGAGCTGGATATGTATCTGAAGGGAAGGAGTTATCAGGGTTATGCAGAAGGGCTTGTAGGTAGGAGTTGGCTGGATTGATTTTTCATAGAGCCAATATGGACTCAAATGAGCCAAATGGTATAACCATTCTTTGATTCTGTGAAGGTATCAGCAACATTATATGTGACTTATCTTAGTATCTTTATTAATTTCATTCTGTGTTGAAGGTCTGTGTCGTGTTCATGTTTCCAGCCTCAAATGTTTAGCTGACTGTTTGTCCCTGAATGAAGTCTTCCCTTTCATCAATTTTAGACCCAGAAATAGAAGTATTGTTGATTGAGTGGGCACTGACAAAGGTCGGGTAAAATAGTCCGATGCTGCAATCATTTGCTGATGTCATGCTGGTTGGTGGTAGTGATTGGATAAGTCTGGTTAAAGTGTAGGAGTAGATTGCACCACTTGCCTGTTTCTCTGCTGTTCATTGTGACTCCTGATCTTGGACTATATCGTTCTGCTGTGTGTCATCTTTCGCACCTCAGGGAATTTTGCTGACTTTAAACATCAGCCATGAACTTTTCTCCTCCTTGTTACCTCCCTCCTTCCCCCGGATGTCCACTGCTAGGTTACAGGTCCCACAGAAACAGAGGGTCTCCAAGTGAGATGGACAGAGGGGAAATTGAAAATATTGCAATAAATTTTCATAATAGTGGCTTGCAGCACAAGATCTAGAATTTGGGGACATGTTGAATATTACCGTCCGTTGTAGCTCACTGTGCCACACTCTCACCCCAAAGACAAACACGAGTAGATTTAAGGTTCACTCCAGAGAGATGAGCACGAACATTCATGCAATACTAAGGGAATGCCACACTGTCAGAGAAACTGTCCCAAGCGAGCATTGAACTGTGAAAGAGGCAGTACTGAGGGAACAGTGCACTATCAGAAGGCAGTACACAAAGAGCACCTCATTGTCAGAGAGGCAGTACTGAGGGACCACTGCACCATCAGAGGGACAGCACAGAGGAAGCTCCACATTGTCAGAGAGGCAATTCTGAGGAAACTTTATCGTCAGAAGGCTCTATTTAGAGAGGGATGCAACATTGGAGGAGCTACACTGAGTGAGTGATTCAATGTAGGAGGGGCAGTACTGATAGAATAGCTACATTCAGGTGTCCCTCCTGGCTGCTCGTGCAGAAACCAGATACCCCAGTGATGTTATTCTCCATAAGTACAGTTTGTGGTTGAGGCAAGGCAGCTTTGCCCAGTGCTGACATGCAACAACAACCCCTGCACAGTGACAAGGAGTGGGAGTGCCTGCTTGGAGCCCAGGATGCAGTGGGCGTACATATGGCCCTCCTTCTGGCAGACAGAGGCAAACCAGTAATGAAGCCTGTTTTTTTAATTTCAAAATATACTTTATTCATAAAACATTCTTAAATAAATACAGAATGTTAAGTCAAACATTTTCATTACAAGTAATGTTATTTCATCACTTACCATTAGTACATTATCAGTTCCCATCCATTTACAAATTTAGTGAATGGTTCTTGGGGTTTAATACAAATTTTAACTAATGACAGGAGGGCCTGACTGTAGGCCGTCCCCATAGAGCCCCTACACTGTTTTTAAACAATAACTTTAGTTATTCATAACAATTTTAGATTAGAATGTGATCCTTGATGTTCAGGATGCACTCCAACCCCTGCAGTGCCCATCAGTCCCTAAAGGCCTCCAGCATGGATAGCACTGCAGCCTACACAATGTTGATACAAGAGCAGGTCAGAAGCTAGGAATCCTGTGGTGAGTAACTCACCTCCTAACTCTCCAAAGCCTATCCACCATCTACAAGGCTGAACTCAGGGGTACGATGGAATACTCTCCACTAGCCTGGGTGAGTGCAGCTTCAAGAATAGTCCAGAAGCTCAACACCATACAGGACACAGCAGCCCGCTTGATAGGCATCCCATCCACAACCATTCACTAACTCCACCACTGATGCACAGTTTGTACTATCTACAGGATGCTCGTTGCAATTCACCAAGACTCCTTAGACAGTACCTTCAAAAACCTACAACCTCTATCAGCTAGAAGGACAAGAGCAGCGAAAGCATGGGAACACCACTGCATGGAAGTTGCCCCCTAAGCCACACACCATCCTGACTTGGAAATATATCGCCATTACTTCACTGTCACTTGGTCAAAATCCCAGAACTCCCTCCCTAACAGTATTGTGATTATCTACACACCTCAGGGACTGCAGCGGGTCAATAAGGCAGTTCACCACCATCTTCTCAAGAACAACCAGGGACGGGCAATTAAATGCCGGCTTCAGCTTTGAATGAATGAAAACTGGACCGCCACTTCAACAATGCAAAAATCTCTCAGTACCACCACTCCAACAGTGAATACTTACTCAGTACTGCCTCTCCTACAGTGCAACACATGCTCAGTTCTCCCTCTCCAACATCAGCCCCTCCAGCAGTGCGGCACTCTCTCAGTACTGCCACTTTGACAGTGGAGCGGTCACTCAATACTGCCTCTCCAAAAGTGCAGAATTTCCTTAGTATTGCATGAACTTCCTTTTAGGTTTTTGTGCTCAAGTCTCTATAACTAACAGCAACAACCATTATATCCCAAATTCTGGAAGCCGTCATTATAAAATTTACTGTTATCTTAAATTTTGTAAACTAATCTCCTAACTGCTTCCCTTGGTCTATTTCAAGTAAATTGAAACATTAAGCTAGATTTTACTTTCAGAGATGCCAGTTGTTCCTTACATTTATCCTTTCCTACAGCCTTCCATGTGATTTCATACTGAAAATAAAAAGTAGGTGCAGGAATAGTCCATTTGGCCCTGTGTCTGTTCCACCATTCAACAAGATCATGGCTGATCTTCTATCTCGACATCATTTTCTTACACAATCCCATATCTCTTGATTCCATTAGTATCCAGAAGTGTATGGATCTCTGTTTTGAAAGAACTGTGACTGAACCTGCACAGTCCTCTGCGTAGAGAATTACAACATTTCACCACCCTTTGAGTTTCACCACCCTCTAAGTGAAGAAATTTCTCCTCAGTCCAAAGCATCCTACCCTTTATTCTGAGACTGTGCTTCTAGACTCCTCAGTCAGGGGGAACATCCATCCTGTCAAATCCCATAAGAATTCTGTCAGTTTCAATGACATCTCCTCTCATCCTTCTGATCACTACAGAATAAAAACCTAATCTACATAGACTCTCCTCTTGCGGCAAAGTCTCAATGCCTGGAACCAGTCTGGTGAACTTTCATAGCATTCCTGCTATGGCAAGTACATCCTTTCTTAGGTTAGGAAACCTAAAGAGTACACAAACTCCAGATGTCATCTCATCAAGGCCCTTTATAACTGCACTAAGGACATATTTCACCTTTTACTCAAAACCTCTCCAAAATTCTGGCAGGATTCTGGGTAGCGTGGAGGAGCAGAGGGATCTGGGGGTTCATATCCACAGATCACTGAAAGTTTGCCTCACAGGTGGATAGGGTAGTTAAGAAAGCTTATGGGATGTTAGCTTTCATAAGTCGTGGGATCGAATTTAAGAGCCGTGAGGTAATGATGCAGCTCTACAAAACTCTGGTGAGACCACAGTTGGAGTACTGTGTCCAGTTCTGGTCGCCTCATTATAGGAAGGATGTAGAAGCGTTGGAAAGGGTGCAGAGGAGATTTACCAGGATGCTGCCTGGTTTGGAGAGTATAGATTATGAGGAGAGACTAAGGGAGCTAGGGCTTTTCTCTTTGGAGAGGATGAGGGGAGATATGATAGAGGTATACAAAATATTAAGAGGAATAGATAGAGTAGACAGCCAGCACCTCTTTCTCAGGGCACCAATGCTCAATACAAGAGGGCATGGCTTTAAAGTAATGGGTGGGAAGTTCAAGGGAGATATCAGAGGGAGGTTTTTCACCCAGAGAGTGGTTGGGGCATGGAATGCGCTGCCTGGGGCGGTGGTGGAGGCAGGTACATTGGTCAAATTCAAGAGATTGTTAGATAAGCATATGGATGAATTTAAAATAGGGGGATATGTGGGAGGAAGAGGTTAGGTAGACAGGCGAGGTTTAAAGGTAAGCACAACATTGTGGGCCGAAGGGCCTGTATTGTGCTGTACTGTCCTATGTTCTATTGGTAAAGAGGTCAATGTATAATTTGCCTTTCTAATTGCTTGCTGCACCTACATGTTGGCCTTCAGTGACTTGCATGTAGAAACACCCAGGTCCCTTTGAGCATCAATATTACCCAAACTCTATCATCTAAAAAATACTCCAGTTACCTGCTTTATGTACCCAAAGTTTATAATTTCACATTCTTCCATATTATATTCAATCTGCCATGTTCTTGCCTGCTCACCCAGCTTGTCCATATCCCTTGAAGCCATTTTACACCTTTCTCTCTACTTGCAATCCCACTTATTTTTGTATCAGCAGCAAACTTGGAAAGATGACCATTTGATCCCCTCTTGTAAATGATTAATATTGATTGTGAATAGCTGGAGCCCAAGTACCAATCCTGTAGTACCCAACTGACTGAAGCCTACAACTTGAGAAAAATCATTTTATTCCCACTCGTTGCTTTTTGTCTGATACCAAGCAGAGTATCATGGCTGTGGGAGACAGCAATGAGCCAACCAAGGTGATTCACACTTGGGTTTGCAATGTGTTTGTGAGTTGAGGAATGTTTGGGACTGTGTACATACTCACGTACTGTATAAGGACTTGGATCTGGGGACTGCATACTTGGCTGAATTTGGACCTGCACACACACGGGTATGAGACTGCATACAACCTTAGGTTTGGGGCTGCGCAGACACGGTGCACTAGCTCAGAGTTGACCTGAAAGTTTGTGCATCTTCCTTGATTCCTCTCTCTCCTTTAGTTCCCACGTGGTTTGCTGCCATCATTGGATAACTAGCTCCTGCAGCACAGATATATTCTCATTATAGAGTTAATGATTTTGTATCTTGCATCTCTGTGTAGTGCACAATGAATTAGATGTTCTTGGCCTACAAAACCATATAATTGGAGAAGTAAGAGAAAGAATTGTTGGTCACTTTAACATTAATTAAAATTAAATGTGATGGTCCCTTGATAGTTCATGTTGTAAATGTGCTGTCTGATGTACCCACATTCACAGCATTCCACCAGAAGCCAGCCTTCGATGGCTGTAAAGCTCTTAGAGACTCCTGAGGCTGTGAAAGGTTCTACAGAAATTCTTCTTTCTTTTTCACTGGCCAGGTTTCCTGCTCCTGATCACTTCGAACAGGAGAGATTAAAGTAACATTCTGTCACTCAATTTCTTTTCCCAAAATTAATTTTTCCTGGACGATGACTTTTGAAAGATTTTCTCAAACATCCATCGGGGTTAAACTTGCTGCAAAGTTAACATTCTTTCCCCTCACCAATCCAAATGTTATGAGTTCAGAACGCTGGAGATTAAATTGAATACATGTTGATTCCTTTAAGAAAAGCTGTTGCCTGCAGTATGTTTGTAGGTCAGGCTGAGGCAATTTAACCACAAGTTCCATTCCATAAGGAGCATGGTAAGAGCAACAGTATTGTGAAACTCTTCATGCCCTATGATTCAGGGATATGAGTTTGAAGTGTAATTTGAATTGTGTGAGAGCAATCTGATTAAGGCAATTAAGGGGCCTGAGGGAGTCAGCAGAGAAAAACCATGTCCCTCTAGTGGAATGGTCCACATCAAGAGGGTGGTACCTTAAAATTAGAGCCAGACCACTGGAAAAATACCAGAAGTAGATCTTCACAGAAAGATCAGTGGACATCTGGAAACGTCTTCACCAAAAAGCTACAGCTGCTTGGGACAATTGATGTACTGTATGTTGGCAAGGATTTTAAAGTGGTATGATTAGATTTAGATTAGATTGGATTAGTTTATTGTGTGGGCATGAAACTCCTTGTTTGCATGGAGCTCACAGAGTAAACGGTATACGTAGTAATAATAAATACAAATACAACAATAAATAATACAATGACAAGCGCAAAACAACAGAATGGTGCAAAAATTGTTGGGCAATCTGAAGTAGTGCCAAAAGAAATGCTGAAGTGATAATAACAGAGTAACCGAGAGAGGTCGAGTTAAGTATCCAAGAATGTGGCAGCACCCCAGGAAAGGGGGTGTATCAGAGATGATGAGTTCAGGAGTCTGATAGTAATGGGGAAGAAGCTGTTCTTAAGTCTGGACGTCCGGGCTTTCAAGCTCCTGTACTTCCCCAGAAGGTAGAAGAGAGAAAAGGGAATGGCCAGGGTGGCAGGCATCCTTGATGATACCGTTAACCTTCCTGAAGCAAATCACCGTGAAGATGGACTGGATGGAGGAAAGTGACAATCTGTGATGGACTGGGCTGTGTTTACCACTCTCTGCAGCTTCCATCAGGAGCAGAGCAGTTGTCATACCAGGCTGAGACACAACCCTGTCAGAATACTTCCTGAAGCATCTGGAGAAGTTCGAGAGAATCCTCATGGACACGCCAAGACTTCTTAGAAGCTTAAGGAAATAAATACACTGATGCACTTTCTTGTTTACCTCATCAATGTGAAGGGACCAAGTGAGATTGCTAGTGATATGAATGCCAAGGAACTTGAAGCTGTTGATCATCTCTACAGCAGCTCCCTTGATGAGGAGAAGGTTGTGTTCACATTGCAGCTAGACACAACAGTGTGAGAGGCAAGCACTGATCTGTTAACTTGATGAATACTTGTGAGCAAACAGAGTGATTAACATCAGTAAATTGCCTGATTAAATTAGCACCAGTCAATTACAGTCTTGCCAGCCAGTTCTCACTGACTCTAAAGGTCAAAGTTGCTCCTGTGAGGAAATTCATAGACTCTCGTGGATTGACAGCTCAAAGAAATTGTCGCAGGAATCCAGATTGCAATATTGATTAAAATAAAGAGCCCTGAGCAAGATCTGGCTGACAGGCATCTATTGAACTCAACCCTAGCATCAAATACACATACTGTCCATTTTTAGCAATTACACAGCAGGGCAGCAATGAGCAAGGTCATTCTTTGGGGGTATCCTCAGGGGCATTCTCTTTACCAGACATATTGAAATCATCATTGCCACACTGGCAACCAATCCAAGTCCCTCTACAATCTTTGCTTATGCCGGTCTGTGCCCTCTCCTGAAGTACTGACTCTTCCATGAGCTGCAGCTCCATTAGTCTCTTTTCAACTCGCTTCTTCATGTGACAGTCTAGGCTCTCTCTCTCTCTCTCTCTCTCTCTCTCTCTCTCTCTCTCTCTCTCTCACACACACACACACACACACACACACACAATCTCAGGCATACATACATACACAATCTCTCTCTCACTCACACACAGACCCTATGTGATCTGTGTCACATACATAAAGAAACACCAATTTCTCTCTCTCTCTCTCTCTCTCTCTCTCTCTCTAACACACACATACACACACACACACCTTAACCTCCTGAGTTATCAGCTAAGCTTTAATCATGCATCATGTGCTGCATTTAAATACCTTTTCCTTGAGTTGTTTAATTTTGTTGTGCACAGGTCCTAGTGTCACTGCTCACTGATGGACCACAGTTCATAGAGTTGATTTGATGTGATTCTTAAGGCCACCCCAGTTCAGATATTTTCCTTTTGGTGTTACCAAGATCTATTCTGTTGCACCTCATACTGTGGGTGTGAAAATGCAGAGTGACTTCATTTTCAGTGTTAGACACAACAGTCACCCCAGGAGGCCCTGCAAACACTGGATCACTGATGATATGGGCCATGCGTTCACACAACACTGCAGCTCTGCTCTGAGAGAATGCAGTTCCAACTGCAATGGGAAGTGAGTCTGCACGCTGCATGGTAATGCTTTGCACAATGTAAGGAAGTGGGCTTGATTCATATCTAATACCTTCCACCAGTAGGTCACAGACAGTCACTGGGTTCAGATGACTGTGCAGTTACTTTTGAAATGTAGAGAATGCAGCAGACAGTTATACACAGAAAAAAAACACAAACCGCATTCGGATCAATAAGCAGTTAAGACAGTATTGATGTTCTTGGCTGAGTGAACATTGACTATGAGTGCTGTTCAATGTTATGCTTCTACTTCAGCAAGTGGATCAGCAGTGCTCCTTCTAGACAGCTCCTCCGGCAGTGCTGCACCCTCTCAGTACTTAACCTCTCACAGTGCAGAGCCTCCTTGTTATTGCCTTTCTGACAATGGAGTGCTCCCTCTGTAGCTCCCCTTTGACAACAGAGGGCTCCCTCAGTGCTGCCTCTCTCACAGGGCAGCGTATCCTTGGTACTTCCTGTCTCAAAGTGCAGCACTCCCTCAGTCCAGCCTTCTGACAATGGAGTGCTCCGTCAGTGGCTTCCCTCAGTACTGGCTATCTCACAGAGCTGCACTCCCTTAATTCCGCCCCTCCAACAGTGCAGTGCTCCCTTCATACTGCCTTTCTGACTATGGAGCACTCCGTCAGTATTGCTCCGGCAATAGAGCAGCGCTACCTTAGTGCAACACTGGAGTATCTGTCTCGATGTTTCTGCTCAAGTGTTTGGAATCCAACTTGAACCCCAACCTTCCTCATCAGAGCTGTCTCTAACTTCTTTTCTGTTTATGTGCAGCAGTTTTTTCTTTTATTTTTATTGTGCTGTGTAATTTACTGTTGAACAACCTGTCTCCATTTTCATTTGATTTTTTGTGTCGCTATATACAGAATAACATGACCAAGTTGATTTTGTGACGTCCAGTGCCATAGAATGTCCAGTGACAAAAGGCAGATATGCTGGATGAGCAATGAAAATTAAAATGGGAAAGATAGCTTGGAAAATGATCAGAAGGAATGGGATCCATTAATAGCTGCAGCTTGTGTGACAGGCACAACTCGCTCCTTTCAACACTGCTTATAGACAGTGCCTAAAGTAAGTGGCTCAGGACTGAAAGTGCAATATTTAGTTCATGCTCAGTACTTGCAACATGGCTCTGTTGTTCTGTGAGTGGACATGTTCTTCAGTTGATCACGGTGGAGTTAGAGACATCTCTCAGGACACTGAGTATGCATAGTCAATGAAGACATCAGGGGCCAGTGTAAGTCTCCCAAGGGCTATTTTAACAGTGAAACAAAAATATGAACACGCAATTGCTCTCAAACCTGCTAAGCTTCCTTTGACTCTTCCTTGCTTCCTTCTCTATTGTGGCTATCAACTTCCTCTCAAATTATTTCATAGATTTTGGTGCTTTTAAAATAGACATTATCTTCTTCAAAATCACTGAGTGCTTTTGCAGGTGAAACTTGTGAGTGAATCCTTTTGAATCAGAATCAGGTTTATTATCAATGACATATGTCCTGAAATTTGTTGTTTTGAGGCAGCAATACAGTGCAAGACATAAAGACATAAAAATTATTATAAGTTATAAAAATAAATAAATAGTGCAACAGAGGAATAATGAGGTAGTGTTCCTAGGTTCATTGACTGTTCAGAAATCTGATGGCAAAGGGGAAGAAGCTGTTCCTGAAACATTGAGTGTGGGTCTTCAGGCTCCTGTACCTCCTTCCTGATGGTAGTAACATGAAGAGGGCATGTTCTGAGTGATGAGGGTCTTTAATGATGTATGCTGTCTTCTTGAGGCACCACCTCTTGAAGATGTTCTCAATGGCAGAGAGGGTTGTGCCTGTGATGGAGCTGGCTGAGTCTACAACCCTCTGCAGCCTCTTTCAATCCTGCACATTGGAGCCTCCACACCAGGTGGTGATGCAATCTGTTCTCCACAGTACACCTGTAGAAATTTGCAAGAGTCTTTGGTGACGTACCAAATCTCCTCAAATTCCTAATGAAGCAGTGTTGGGCCCAAGATAGATCCTCTGAGATGTTGACGCCCAGGAACTCGAACCTGCTCACCCTTTCCACCGCTGACCCCTCAACGAAGACTGGTGCGTGTTCTCCCGACTTCCCCTTCCTGAAGTCCACAATCAATTCCTTGGTCTTGCTGATGCTGAGTGCGAGGTTGTTGTTGCGACACCACTCAACCAGCTGATCTATCTCACTCCTGTACACCTCCTCATTGCCATCTGAGATTCTGCCGACAACAATGGTGTCATCAACAGTGGCAACAGTGTAGCTAAATCATTACCTGAAAATTCAATACATTTTTATTTATTTCAGTATAAACAATAATGGTTCTTCTAGCCTCTTTGGTGTCACTCAGGAAATTTGACCGTGCATCTACTGGTGCAAGGCCTTACTTGCATATCTAATGGGCTTTCTGCATCGGATGTACATCAAGTGACATTGTTTCCCAATGCAGTTGACTGCCAGCCCTCTCTGCCAATGGGCCTTGTATCTGGTGTCAGTTTCAGTCGCTTTCCTTTGAGAGCTTTGAGTGTTAGAGAGGTAATTTCTAGGGCCTTGATGCAGTTATTAACTAAGAACACTTGCCCCATTGCCTTGTTCCTAGATTATTCACGTGCGTCACTAAATTGTGTTCAGCAGTGTTGGAGCATGTTCATTCCGCTGAAACAAGAGCTCTGCATTGAGCCAATAAGTTGTTTATTCTCTTAAACTGTGTGAATAAAGAGAGATTTCAAAATGAGTTAATAGATTTATTTAAAACTTTAAATTATAAAAATGTGACTCACTGGCTGTCTGAATGTGAACACTTAAAATGGATGCCCAGTTGGAGAACAAGCAGCTCAAGCTCGCAATGTCAGCCTCAGTTTTTGTATTCATATTCAGATAGCCTTGGTGCACACATTTCCACTCATCTCTTGTGGGACGTGATACTGTAAGTCAAAGGTTTGAAGTCTTAACCCACCAAACTATCTACATCACATAAGGTACCAACTAATCAAAGGCCTGTGCCTTTCTCCAGAGAAATCACCAATTAGTGTACAATCAACAAATAGTGCACAAACACCAAATAGTTTGCAAACAATCACCAACTAGTGTACTGGCCAGAAAGTCCACCCTTTGATGTGCACACTGCAAACTAACCAAGCAAAACCCTGGGCAATCAGGTATCTGCTGGGCACAGAAACCACCTCTGAGAAGGTTAAGAAACATTTTAAATTTTAAATAAGCTTCCTTCTCAGGAGTGTCAATCAATATTGTTCATTGAGCTGCCAGCTATCTCACATTGAGAGGAAGATCTCAAATGCAAAGTATATGGCTCATGTTGATAGATTGTTGTGTGCAGCCTCAGCTGTTAATACTTTACACACTGAGCCATGATGAAAACTCAAGTTTAAAAAATGTAATGCACACCAGAATGTCTGGTATAGATATCAAATTGCTCTGCCCCCTTCCTCCTATTCTTAGCAACAGATACAGAGTGCTGTTCAGCTGTTCCCTCTCTCTCTATTTATTGTTCTCTTCATTTCTATTTCCCTGCTCTTTCGCCCTACTCTCTCTGTTTCTCTCTGCCTCCCTTTTTGTCTGTTACTCTTTTTGTCTCTCTCTCTTGTTCCATTCTCTTTCTCCTTACTCTCTTTCTCTCTGTTACTCGCTATTATTATTCTGGTCTCTCTCTATCTCATTTCTCTTTCTCCCTGCTCCTCTTTCTCCCTCTCTCTCTCTCTCTCTCTCTCTCTCTTTCTGTCTGTCTGTCTGTCTCTCTCTCTCTCCCTCTCTGTCTCTCTCTCTCTCTCTCTCTCTCTCTCTCTTAGCTAGGATTACTCTGTCCATGACACGTTTCTATTGGAATAACAGGGAAATTTGTTGCTGGTAGGTTTTACATGTAAGCTGGGCTTGGTAATGGATTTTTTTTGGTTGGAATTTGGACTAACCTTAGGAATGTTGAAGTACAGAGGGATTTTGGGGTGTAATTCCATAGCTCCCTGGAAGTGGCAACATGTCGATAGGGTGGTAAAAAAGGCATTTGACATACTTGCCTTCATCAGTCAAGGCATTGTATATAAAAAATCAGGAAGTCATGTTGCAGCTGTACAAAACTTTGGTTAGGACACATTTGGACTATTGTGTGCAGTTTTGGTCGCCCCATTACAGAATGGATGTGGAAACTTTGGAGAGGGTACAGAGCAAGTTCACCAGGATGTTGCCTGGATTAGAGTGTATTAGCTATCAGGAGAGGTTGGACAAACTTGGATTGTTTTCTCTGGAGTGTCAGAGGCTGAGGGGAAACCTGGTACAAGAATATAAAATTATGAGAGGCATAGGTAGCATAGTAGTCAGACTCTTTTTCCCAGGGTAGAAATGTCAAATACTAGAGGGATAACTTTAAGGTGAGGTTGGGGGGTGGGGGGGGTGGTGGGGGGGGGAGGGAGCTTAAAGGAGATTTGCAAGTTTTTACACAGGGTGTGGTAGGTGCCTGGAACACGCTGACAGGGGAGGTGGTGGAAGTAGATATGATAGTGGCATTTCAGAGGCATTTAGACAGGCACATGAACAGGTAGGGAATGGAGGGATATAGACCATGTGCAGGCAAATGGGATTAGTTTAAACTGGAATCATGGTTGGCACAGGCATTATGGACCGAAGGGCCTGCTCCCATGCTGTATTGTTCAATGTTCTATTATTCTGTTAAGAATTGTCAGCTTTAATGAAAAGTGATTTGCAAGATTCAAGAGTGATTGTGGCTGAGCATGGTGAAGAATACCTTTTCATTCAGAGATTAGTTTCAGGCACTTCGTGGATCTGTGAAGCATTTTTGACAAATTGCAAGATCAAGGCAAATCAAAGCAATTATTGAGTGACCCATTTCTCATAAATCAAGAGAGATGTCATTAACGTGGAGACGAATCCAAGGCGTACATCCCTCACTGGCAGAGAAAGCTCAGATACTCTTGACAGATTAACCCTTGTAATGGTGACGTTCTGCAGCTGAGGCTTTTCCCTCTGAAGTTCCTCAGGGTTCCCAGTACAGCAGATAATCTGTTATTCCAGGCAGCAAAATGATAGCAGGTAATTGAACTAGGTCAGCATCACAGCTGGCACCAACCTGCAGATCTTGGAACAAAAACAGAAAATGCTGGGAAAACACAGCAGGTCAGTGTCTGTGGAGAGAGAAAAACATTTCAGGATAATGACCTTTGGTTAGAAGCAGGAAAATATGAGAATCCAGCATGTTTTAAGTTCCAGAGAAGGGGGAAGGATGGAGAGAACAAAAGGAATATCTGTGTTGGAATGTGTCACGTGTGCAGAGTGTGTCAGATGTGCAGAGTGTGCCAGGTGCATCAGGTTTGCTGAGTGTGCAGTACAATAGGTGTGCATTGTGATTGCCGTGTCAAATGGAAGGGTGCATTAGTTGTGCCTGGTGTGTCAGATGTGGGGTTGTAATGGGTGTATTAAATGTGCAGGGTGTGTTGTGTGTGTGTGGGTCTATTGGACGTGTGGGGTAGGTTGGGTGTTTGGGTCGTGTAGGGTATTCATAATGTATTGGTTGTGTGGCGCGTGCTGTGTGTGTGTGGAGTCTGGTGGGTGTTCAGAGTGTGTTGGGTATGTGGCGTGTGTTGGATGTGTGGGGTGTGTTGGGTGTGCAGAGTGTGTAGGGTATGTGGTGTATGTTGGGTATGTGGCATGTGTTGGATGTGTGGGGTGTGTTGAGTGTGAGGTGTGTTGGGTGTGCAGAGTGTGTTGGGTATGTGGCGTGTGTTGGGTGCTCAGAGGGTGTTGAGTATGTGGCGTGTGTTGGGTGCTCAGAGGGTGTTGGGTATGTGGCGTGTGTTGGGTGCTCAGAGGGTGTTGGGTGCTCAAAGGGTGTTGGTTGTCTGGCATGTGTGTTAGGTGTGGTGTATGATGTATATTGGGTGTTTAGCGGGTGCTGGGTGTGTGGGGTGTATTAGGTGTGCAGAGTGTGTGGGAATTGTGCACTCCTCCACTTCTGGGCTTATGTTCATTCTCAAAATGTTATCACTTCCCCCAAGAGTAGCCATCGCTTCAGCTGCCAAAGCTCTAGACTCTAGAATTCTCTCCCTCAAACTCTCCATCATTTCCTCAGATTTTCTTCTGTGGTTCTGTGTCTATTATTGTCTGATAAAGCCCCTGTCAGGTCAATGGTGTACTACATCTGGCCAACTAGGTGCCTCATCTTGGCCTGGTAAGAAACCTTCAACACAGCTGCAAGGACCAGTCATTCTTACTGCATTTCTCTCATGGAGTCTCCAGCAAGACTGTTTGGGCCAGGTTGCTTGGTGACCCTACTGGTACAGCGCCAGGAAGTTTACAACTGCTCGACTGATGTAAGCTGCTTCGTTCGACTCAAGCTGCACCCCAGTCCAATTTAACAGTCTCTAACTGTTCTGTCAACTGATATGTAAACCCACATTGCCAAGTTCAGAAAACTTAGCTGTATATTGATTAGACCAAGATACATGGACAGCACAGTAATGCAGCTAGAAGATCTGCTGCCTCACAGCTCCAATGGACCTGGGTTCAATCCTGACCTCGGTGCTGTCCATGTAGAGTTTGCATCTTCTCTCTGTGACTGCATTCCAAAGATATCCAGGTGGGTGAGGTAACTGGCCACTGTAAATCGCCCCCAATCCATAGGTGAGTGGTGAATCTGGGAGGAGGAGTGGGAATGAGGGCCAATGAAGATGAGATTGGTGTAGGTTTAGTGGAAATGGATACTCGGTGGCCAGTGTGGACCCAACAGGTGGAGGGCATGTCTCTGTGCTGAGTGTATTACGTATGCAGCATTTCAGGCAAAGGTGACGGTGGATTATTTATGGTCAGTCAACTGACCAATGAAGAACATAAGAAAATAGGTGACTTTTTTCCTACAATTTTCTCATTTTGACATTGAGATAGAGGGGATGTTGGGAATAAAGCTCTCTTTTATATCCAGTAAAACTACTGCCAGACTACAATTTTTCAGGACTATGTTACACCTATTAATACCCAAACACATTTTTGTTTCACTTTTTTTTTACATGGTGCACAGTAGTATAATAAATTTCCAAGTGAACACAGTGAGTTTAAAGGGAGCAGGACATATATTCCGGCTCCAGTTGCAAACCTACCCATGCTCCTGACCCTGGTATTCTGGACCTCAGTACTGGCTCCGTCCACACCCCAGGCTCACAGTCCATATCCCAGCCTCGGCCACACTCTGGGACCTCAGTTCTGGCTGCACTCTGAACCCCCAGCTCACATTCCGGACTAATGAGCAAGCCAGATGCTGGACCATTGGGATGTCAGAACAATCAGGTGCCGGATTATCAGAGTTTTACTTATTATTTATTCAGAAACCTAATGAACATTCACTATAGAAAAATATTTGTTCAAAACCGGAAACATAATTCACATTAACTACAAACATCCTTAGTTTTATAGGCAATGTACCTATAAACTCATGCCTCTACATACAAATTTTATATAGATTCTAACAGGAAGAAAGGACTACATTTTTCGTTTGATGTTTTAAAGTTCTATAGCCACTAGACAATATCAGAATATTTTTCAATATGTAATCACAAATATGTGGAATAGACTTCCGTGGAAGGAAGTTAATTTTATCTCAGATGACAATTTGGATGACTATTTAGTAAAGAACAAACATGAATAAAAGTGGCTAAATACAATTTGGAGAGGAAGGAGGTAAGGAGAAAAAAACTGGAGGAATTCAAAAAAATGAAAATAAACAAAGCCATCTGATAAGTATACTTTGCTGAGGAGTGTTTAATTTGTGAAACAGTGAATATTTTAAAATCAATTATGAAATGCTGGTTGGACAAAAAACCCAGACTGTTAATGAGTTTCTGGCATAGGTAATGGCTTTAAAAATGATTTCAAGCAAATTATGTTGTCAAACACTTAAAAACATCAGCCATAATTCCCTGCATTTTAAATAGGAAACCATTATTGACTTATTGCTGTTTAGCAGCAAGCTGAACAAAAATTAGGCTATTGATAAACTTTATCATTTGTGCCTTCATGTATATCAATATCAGTATCTGATTTTGCAAAGTTAACGTAAAATATGTTTCACATGAATGGAACTGAGAAGGAAATGGATTATATGACTGGCTATCCTGCAAAAAAGTTCTACAACACTGCTCCTGGATAATTTGCTACATTAAAAGTGCCTTATAAATTGGTTACTGTAAAATGCTTTGAGTATCCAGAGACTGGATGTAACTGCTTTAGAAATCCTCTTATCGAGACTAGCAAATAAGTAGTTCCTTAAAACTGCCCCGGGACAATGCAGCACTTTGTCAGTACTGCCCTGACAACAGTGCCTTCTTGGTATTGCCACTCAGATGGTGCAGCCTTAAAAGTGTCCTTCTGATAGTGCAGTACTCCCTTCCTACAGCTAATCCAATTGTGCAGTGCGTCATCAGTAGTCTCTCTCCAACAGTGCAGCATTAACTCAGTACTGTTCCTTTGACGATGCAGCACTCCCTCAGTACTGTCCCTCAAATGTTATGGCAATCCCACTGTCTCCGACAGTGTGGCATTCCTTCAGTGCTGTTCTCCAGCAGTGCATTACTCCTACAGTCCAGTCCTGCAACAGTGTTATACTGCCTCAGTACAGCCATTCAGATAGTGTGGTGCTCCTTCAGTAACTGCTCTTGCAATGATGCAGCTTTCCTGGAGTGCTGCCCCTCCAACAGCTCAGTGCCCCCCAGTACTGTGCCTCTAACATTTCAGCATTCCACTCCAATAGTGCTGCATTCCATTCTGAAC
Source organism: Pristis pectinata (assembly GCF_009764475.1). Taxonomy (NCBI): domain Eukaryota; kingdom Metazoa; phylum Chordata; class Chondrichthyes; order Rhinopristiformes; family Pristidae; genus Pristis; species Pristis pectinata. The sequence continues at coordinate 13,865,175 of NC_067435.1, read as the reverse complement.
TGCAGTGCTCTCTCAATACTACTCAGAAGTGGCAATTTGATCATTTGCTCTTTATAGGGCCTTGCTTTGAACCCTATCTTTGAGTGCTTTCTCAACCATCCTCCTTGCTGGAGTGGAAGGGGCCTGTTGCATTGTCCTCCTATAATCCGATAACCTGTTGGCATGTTCCTCTTGACATTGAGGATGAGGTGTGTCAGTGAAGGAGAGCTTTTTTTCAGTGTAAAGTGGAGAGGACCAGCGGACACCCATCCAGTGGAACTGGCAGCCAAGTGGTCACCAGCCCCACATTCGACTCTTGGGGACTCCTGGCCCAGAGCGGAGAAGCAGCATTTGAATTATTATTGAGAACCTCAAGTCCATGCATCAGGAGCACATAAGGCCAAAAGGGGCACACTTCGCAAGCCACCCATCCACCCACCGTGTCAGAAACTTCCTGCCCCGTCAGTCTGTAGATCCCACATTGACCTCAACAATCAATTCAGAGCCACAAAACCAAAGTGGAAGCAAATCATCCTCAGTCCTGAAGGACTGTCTGAGAAAAAGAAGAATATATTAACACTCCTGTCAGCACTGTGAAAACTGAAAAGTGCATTGATCCTGAACAGGTCCCAGGAAGACTTTTACTTGAAAATGTTGATGTAGTTCCCAAGGGGCAAGTCTTATCAGAGGGATGAAAAGACAAATATCAGCAGTAGATGTTATCTCCAGTCAGCCACTGAAGGTTGGCAGCATTCTCTCTCCAAAATGTGACAGTAAACATGAAGACTGTGCTTGTGTTGTGTTGATGTGACCTTTGCAGCACGACAAGCAATAAATGTTGATTTAATCTTTCAACGTTTTGTGTGAAGTGCTTCAAGCAGTTGAGTTTAATGTGCCTTGTCACTATGCTGTGTCCTTTCTTTGGTGGGATTGAAACTTTTCAGATGACGTCATACTCATACATACCCAGCAGCAGCAGTAGTTCTGATCGCCTCTGAAATCAAGATTGGTTTTGATTCATTCCCGGGATGGGGGAGACACTGGCAAAGCCAGCAGTTACTGCCCATTGCTAATTGCCCTTGAGAAGGTTGTGGTGAGCCTTTGGTGAAAGTGTTCCAGGAGTGCTGTTAGGGAGGGAGTTCCAAAATTTAGACCCAGTGACGATGAAGGAGGAGCAGTACACTCCAAGACAGGTTGGTGCGTGTGACCTGTTGTGGTGATGTTCCCACGACCAGCTACACTATGGTAGAGACTGTGGGTTAAAGAGGTGCTATTAAGGAAGCTTTGGAGAGTTGCTGTAACCCACTTTGGAGATGATGCACACTGTAGCTGTGGTGCATGGTCGATGGAGTGAGTGAATGCTTAGGGTAGTGGATAGAGTGCTAATCAACTGAGCCACTTTGCTCTGGGTGCCTTCTTGTTGGAGCTGCATTCATTCTCTTTCCATAGATGCTGCCTGACTTGCTGAGTGTTTCCAGCCTTTTCTGCTTTTATTTTGTGTATCCAGGCCTTTAACCGAAGCAATGGGCCTCATGGTATCGAATTAGATTATTGATGCAAATGAGAAGAGCATAGGGCCGATCAAAAGCATATCAACCATGCAGGCTGTCTGCAAACAGTGAAGCACTGAACAGTGAACCACCTTCCTGCTCCAACCAGCACATGTTATATGGCAGGGGGTGGGAGTGGGGTTGAGGCGGGTAGGGGAGCTCCATTCACTCTTTATCGTCTGTATACCCGCTGCATCTGTGCCCACACCTACTTTCAGCTGTTAAAATGCCACTGACATGATGGTGCCAACATTGGGCTGTGTTGGTTGAACCTCTTGTTGGTTCCCCTCCAGCCTTCATTGCCTATTTCATGAGTAAAAACTTTGATCAGACCTCAGCAGTCAGACTGCGTGTAGTTCTAGTCACCACACCGTAGGAAGGATGTAATAGTGCTGGAGATTGCGCAGAGGAGCTTCACCGGGATGTTGCATGGGATAGAGTGTTTTAGTTATAAGGAGAGACTGGAGAGGCTTGGTTTGTTCTCCCCGGAGTGAAGGGGGTTAAGCGGGGACTTCATTGAGGTATATAACATTATGAGAGGTATAGTTAGGGTAGACTGCAGGAAACCTTTCCCTTTATCAGAGGTGAATAAAACTGGAGGACGTAGATTTAGGATAAGGGGTAAGAGATTTGGAGGAGATCTGAGGGGGTCTTTTTCCCCCAGAGTGGTCAGTACCTGGAATGCACTGCTGGAGAGGGCAGTGGAGGCAGAGTCACTAATAGCATTTAAGAGATTCCAGATGACCACTTGAATTGCTGAGACATTAAAGGTGTGGGCCAAGTGCTGGAAGATAGAATTAATACCAATGTGTGCCCACTGGCTGGCGTGCACGTGGGGGGCCAAATGGCCTGCTTTCATGCAGTATAGTGTCAGATAAAGTATGTTGAACTCTCACCCATGCATTGCTGGTTTACTCTTCACAAGTGGTCTAGGTTAAGGATTTCCACAGGTCTGTATATCAGAATCTAGAGCTAAATCACCAGTAAAAGAACAAATATGGATTATTGGAGTATGGATATTTGGGACATGGGATGGCTGCAATGTAGAACATTGTGTTTGAATTGTTGGGCTCTGGAGAGATCCACAACAGGTGTTAAAGGGCAAGTCATTCTACATCTGAAACAGTGGGTGTTCCTAGGTCTGTGGGATACAGCAGCAAATGGGTCAGACTAGATGGAATCTGTGAGCTGGCTGAATAGCCTCTATTTGTACTATCCAAGTCTTTGAATTGGGGGATTGTGCTCACACCCATGTTCATTCAGGAAGGGGTCATTTACTAACCTGCACACCGCTGGGGTGGACTGAATCCCCAAACAATGCAGGATTTGGGGAAATGCTCCTGCAAAAGACAGGATCTGATAACTGAGCCAGGGATTCGTTGGACTGGGGGCCAGGGAAAAATATGGCCAGTCCAACTCTGGCAGTGTGTAATAGGAGGAGGTTTGCTGCAAAAGTACACAGGAAGGAGCACCAGAGGGAAAACCGTCAATTTGCATCAAAGGAGCACTGTGGTTTCAGCTCAGACTTCAACCCTCTATCTGCCCTCTTTGCGCTAAGGCAAGGACTGGACAACTTGGATATCTTGGTTTAATGCTGAATTCAGAGACTCGCTCCAGCCCTCCCACTTCGCAGTGTGTGCTGAGTAATAGAGTGACTTATTCAGTGAGTGCAATTCTTGATGGATCATAAAGGATGTTAGAATAAGGAACAAAGGCTGGAGGAAACATTGCTTAGAATGATCAAGATGTTTGGAATCTCAAAGATTAATAATTGAAACACATATATTTTTATAAAATATTCATTTTCAAATCAAACAGCCCCACTAGTGATGGGATGAAAGAATTCAAATATTGCACACTTTCTGCCTTCTCTCGATTACTCTTTCAAATTGTGCATATTTCTTTGCAAAGGGGCAATTATCTTGTCCTTTGTGTCTCCATTTTGTGTTTATTTTATCTTTCATGGAAGGATTTGAGATGGGGGCAGCACAGTATAGTATCACAGAAGCATGGGTTAGGCAACACTTAGTGGTTCCAACAACTGCACGCACTGTCATCTCTGCGACATCAGATCACAATCGGAGAATGCAGCAATGTGGTCACAGGTTTCTGGTGTGCCTGGGGAAGCTACATTTAGCTGCTGAACTATCTGCTTTAGGAATAGATAAGGTGATGGAAGCATTTTAAGGGCAGTCAGTCCTTTATTACAATTAGTTTGTGACTAATATATTTTAGCCCCATCTACTTGCCTTGGTTCCCTGACCTGTAATACCAAAATCAAAGTCATTCCTGAGGACTTTAAATGGTACAGTATGCTTTGCCTCAGAAATGATTCTTGCGTGGGTGACGTACTGTTACCATCTCCCCTTCTGGTAAAGCCTATAGCTCCTGGAATTTTAAAGTGTCTCCATCCACCAACGTGGTCTCTAAGGTTTCTGGATTTCTGTTTCAAAGTAATTTCTCTGTTTTGAGCAAGCTCAACAGTTGCTCCAACAAACATGGCTATTTAATCCAGTCGCTCCTCCAGAGTAAATCTGGAAGCTTCTACCAACAGTGTTGCAACATGGAGATCAGTCGAGTCGAGCACCTGACACAATACTGAGAGATAGTCACCTTAAGTAACAGTTACTCTTAAGTAACCGATGTTGCACCTACTACAACCTGAGCCACGTTCCCTCTGAGTTCAGAGAGGATCAGGCCCTTCCAGGACAGTACCAGTGGGCTTAGTACACTTCACCCAGACTGATCCTTCAATTCCAGTTCTGATATTTCAAAAGATCCCGAGCATCAATTACTTTTGCGAGAGAGCTCCAAATTTTCACTGGCCTGTGTAGCATGAAGTCATTCCTGAAGTCAGCCATGAATGGCCTAACTTTAGTTCTGGACTTCCCCACAGAAGAAATTAATTTCCTTTCGCTATCCTATCAAATAGTTTATCTTCAAAGGTTCCTTAATCAGACCCTTTAATCTTCTAAATTTAGGAATACTGAAATTCTAAATGCTGGAACTCCTCCTCCTTAAGCTGTTCTTCAGAATCGAGGATGATTTGCTTCCAATCCCTTTTTGTGGGCTGATGAGGTGGTTGATGAGACCAGTGTGGGAACCATAGACTCTTCCACAGACGGGACCGGAGGTGGGTAACTGGGCAGGCTGCTGAGGTGGTGCATTCCTTCCGCCACTAACGCAGGCCCTCTGTGTGTTCCTGAAGTATGGCCTCAAGGTTCTCTGGGTCATCCCAAATGGTGCTTCTCCACTTTGAGCAGTCATGGGTTGGAGATCACCAGGAGTCGGTGAGCATGTTGTATTTCTTCAGGAAGGCTCTGGGCACGTCCTTGAACCTTTTCCTCTCTCTGTTATGAAATGATAGAGCTCGGAATAGAGTATCCATTTCAGAAATGGTGTGTGAATACTGTTGCCTGCTCAAATAACTGATTGACTGTAACTAGAGCCTCAATGCTGGGGATGTTAGCCTGGGAGCGGACACGGATGTTGATTCACTTATCCTTCCAGTGAATTTAGAGGATTTTGTGGAGACACCATTGGTGGTATTTTTTCAGAACCTTTAGATACCTGCTATAGATGGTCCAGTTCTCAGGTGCATATAGGAGGGCAGAGATTACTTCTGCCCAGTAAACCATGACTCTGTGCCAGGTCTAAGGTGTTACTCTTCAAATATCCTTCTCCTGAATCAACCAAAGGCTGTGCTGCACATTGAAGGCAGCGGTGAATTTCATTTTCGATGTCTGCCTTCGCCAAGAGGTGGCTCCCAAGTTATGGAAAGTGGTCCATGTTTTCCAGAGTCCCTTTTTTGTCAGAGGGCAGCATGATTGAACAGGTAACTCATTATTAAAGATAGGGTACAGGGCTTTTAGAAGATCACAATAGAATAGAGAAAGTCAGCGTGGTTATATGAAGGGAAGATAATGTTTGATAATTCTTATTGAGTTTCGAAGGTCAATTAATAAATGGATCACAAAAGGATGGCTCATGGGGTTGATGGTAACATATCAACACGGAGGTTTGGGTAATGTAAGAAAGCAGAGATTAGGAATAAACAGTTTTTTTTTACAAACTCTTACAACTGGGCCAGCACAAAGGACAGTCCTGGGTGTTCAGCCATTCACATGCTATATTAATGACAGATGGAAAGAGAGAGTGCAAGATACCTGGCATTCTGGTGACATGAAGCTAAATATTCTCTGAGGAGGACACAACGAGTCTTCAGAGGGAGATAGATTGGTTAAGCAAGTGAGCAAGTAGGAGGCCGATGCAGTTCAATATGTACAAATGTGAAGTTATTCACTTGTAGGAAGAATTGAACAAAATAATTTTGAAATGGTAAGAATCTAGTTAGTGTGCAGGAGGATCTTGGTGTGCTGGTTATGAGATGCAGGAAGTTAACGTGTAGGCACAGTAAACAATTGGAATACATATTATATGCTGGCCTTTATTGCAAGGAGGTTGCAGAACAATAGTAAGGAAATCTTGCTGCAGTTGTACGGGACATTGGTGAGAATATATGCAGAAGAATGTGTGTAGTTCTGATCTCCACACCTTAGAATATGCTTGCCTTGGAGTCAGTGCTGCTTAGATTCACCAGATTGGGAGAGGGAAAGAGGTTGAGTAATGTACTCACTGGAGTTTAGGAGTACAAAGTGACCTCACTGAGACTAGAAGATTCTGAGAGAAATTGACAAGGTGGATGTTATGAAGACCTTACCCCATAGCTGGAGAGCTTAGACCTAGGGGCCGTCGTCTCAGAATTCATCGTGCAAAGGATTGTGAATAAAGATACAGTAATCTGGCACCCTTGGAACTTTGGGGGGTGCTGAACCAGCAGATTTTCCAGACTATTGGATATGACATCAATTAATACCCCAACACTCTTATTTCACTTTTTTTTAGACATTACACGGTGGTATAATAAACTTCCCAGTGAACCTGGTGAGTTTAAAATATGTTTGGTGAACAGGGTTTCAGTGAGTTTAAAGAGACTGTGGGAAACAGGATCTGGCAAACAATTTGCCAAATTACAGGGATTTTCAGAAAGGATTATTGGAATTTCCCTATATGTGGAATTCACAGTCATTGGAATTCTGTATCCCAGAGGGCTGTGAATCCTCAGTCATTGTGTATATTTAAAGCTATCTTTACATTTTGAACACTAAAGGAAGAAAGGGCAGGGAGTGGGGTGGAGGGCTAGCTGGAAAAGTGGAACTGAGGGACAGGATGAACTATGATCTTATTGGGTGGTGAGAGGCAGTGTGGTTTATTCCTGTTTCTCATCTCCTTAGACTCTCCCAGTGAGGCACAATATGGTTCTCTTCCAGTGGGAACACAGTATATTTCCTATCTACTGGGGTCGAAGTATGATTCTGATTCAGTGCAGCACAGTACTGTCTGGCTTAGCAGCACAGTGTGTTTCCAATCCAGTGGGACACTCTGTAGTCTGACCCAATGGGGCACAGGATGGTTTTTATCTCGTGGAAGCACACAGTGATTCTAATCCAGTGGAGGCACAGTGTTAGGGGTCAGATTGGCTCTGATCCAGTGGAGGCACATGGTGGCCCTGACCCTGTGTATACAGTGTGGTTCTGATGCACAGGGACACAGTGTGGTTTTTATCCAGTGGAGACCCAGGGAGATGCTGATCCACTGTATATCTGATCTTTCTCAGAAGCATTTGTGTATTGACAGTAACTGTTGACCCTGTCAACAATGCCTTTCTTCCAGAAATTGATGAATAATAAAAAAGAAATCCTCACTGCAGCCTAGCGTCAGTTTGCAGTATCTGCCGCTGATTCACCATTCCATGTCTCTGCTACCTCCGGACAACTATTCCCACCCACTGTTGAATGGCCTCCCTCATTCTAATCTCCCTAAACGTAAGGCCATTTGAATCTCTGTCTTTTAACTTACAACAAATCCTGTTCACTAGTTACCCTTGCCATCACTGACTGGCAATCTCCAAGGCAGACAAGCAAAGCAGCACTTTGATTTTAAAATCTGCATCTTTGATTTCAGATCTCTTCACGATCTCCCCGCTTCCTGACTCAATGATCTCTTCCAGCCCTATGAACCTCTAACATCTCCATGTTCCTCCGGTTTTGGCTTCCGATAATCCCTGAATCTCTGAATCCATACTTCATCTTTAAAGACCATAAGCTGTGGAATTCCCTCCCAGAACCACCCTATCACCACCTCTTTTTCCTTCTTTAAAACTCTCCTTTTAGCCTTCCTCTTAGTCAAAGTGATTGCTCATTGACCATAATTCTGCTTATGTGACTTGATGTTAATTCTTGTTTGCTAACACTTCTGTGACGTACTACAGGAAATACTTGTTGTATCATAGGTGCGATATTAAAGGAGGTAGTTGTTGTTTTGAGGCTCAGTCTTCACTCACAGTATGTGTGTGACACAGCATGTGCAGTGAATGTGTGTGATCCAGGCCCCATTTTCACCCCTCATCCCAATCCCGTGCAATGGAACAACGTCATCCCAGGATAAGTGAGGCCAAGGATGAATCTAGGCCCAGGACAGCGAGAGGCCCAGATAACAGTGAGCCCTAGGACAGAGCAAGGACAGAGAGTAGTGACCCTAATATATTGTCAGAACCCAGGGAACTGTTCCAGCACACGCATCTGGCCTTCAGCTGCATTGACAGGCAACCCCTTATCTACAGAACTACTCAATGTCTACAGAACCCAGTCTAAACAAAATATTACCATGAAAAGTGTGTTGTGATGTAAGATGTAGTATTCAGGGGCATGCGGTCTGGACAATATGTAAAATCTCCCAATATTACAGTAATATTTTAGGTGGTTAGAAGATTAACCAAATAAATATTATGATACAAATATTCTTCCATAATGAGTTACCTCTCTCAGTGTCTCAGTCTCCCTGTAATTTACTTGATTGTAAAACTGGTGTCTTTCTGTATCTCTTTCTCTCTCTCTCTCTCTCTCTCTCTCTCGCTCTCTCTCTCTCTCTCTCTCTCTCTGTTTTTTCTTTCCTTTTTCTCCATCACTCTCTCTGTTTTGTTTTCTCTTCGTATTTTCCAGGCATCTCTCACACGAATATAAACACACACACGCACACACGCACACACCACACTCTATCAGTATATTTTTCTCTATCTCTCTGCCTCTTTATCTGCTTTACCCCCCCCTTCTTGCTTGTGTTTGCTCCCTACCTTTCAATGTGTAACTCAATCTCTGCCTCATCCTCTTTTTTCTTTGTGTGTTCCCCATCTCTTCTCTACCACTCCCTATATTTTTAGTTTCCCTGCCCATGCTTTCTGTCTCTATCCATGTATTTCTCTCTCTCTTTACCTCTCTTCCTCTCTCTCTTTCTGTTTCCCCTGTCCTCTCTCTCTTTCTATATATGTGTATTTCTCTACCTTCTCCTCTCTATCTGCTAACACCCTTTCATCTGGTATTGGTATTGGTATATTATTGTCACTTGTACCAAGGTACAGTGAAAAGCTTGTCTTACAAACCGATCGTACCGGTCAATTTGTCCGTCTTTCTAGCTTCCTTTTTAAGCTTTCACTTCTCTCTTTCCCTCTCTCTCTCTCTGTCTCTCTCTCTTTCTGTCTTTTTGTCTGAATTAATTAAACATAAATCGGTTTTGACCTTCAAAGACCCTTAGCTGAGGATGTTGTTAATGTGGGTGACTAATGGTGCGGGCTTGTCTGTCAGATGCAAACTTCTGCTGATCGGCACCTCTGCCCCACTCTCTGCCACAACCAATCAACCAGCAGATCCACCAAATTATTGTGCAATAAACACATGAAGCCAAGCCATTTTCTATATACTGAAATCCCTGCCACATTTCTTAATTGACATAATTTACTGTCAGATACACTCTCTGGAGAAACAGTTTGTGAAAAAATTGGCTTAGATTGTAGCCCAGTAGGATGATTGCTCCACTTTAGGGCTCACTCCACTCTGAAGCTCCCTCTCCTTTAGAGTTTACTGCATCTAGCAGAGCTCTGCTGTAGGCCTTGATTCATTCTGGGACTCACTACCTCCTGGGCCTCGCTCTACCTTGGCCTTGCCTCACTTTGGGGCTTGTTTCTCTCTGAACATTGCTCCACTTGTGCCTTGATTCATAAGAACTAGGAGTAGGAATTGGCCATCTGGCCTGTCGAGCCTGCTCCGCCATTCAATAAGATCATGGCTGATCTGGCCATGGACTCAGATCCACCTACCTGCCTTTTTCCCATGACCCTTAATTTCCCTACTATGCAAAAATTTATCTAACTGTACCTTAAATATATTTAATGAGGTAGCCTCAGCTGCTTCCCTGGGCAGAGAATTCCACAGATTCATGACTCTCTGGGTAAAGCAGTTTCTCTTCATCTCCATCCTAAATCTATTCCCCTGAATCTTGAGGCAATGTCCTCTAGTTCTAGTCTCACCTACCAGTGGAAACAACCTTCCTGCCTCTATCTTATCTATCCCTTTCATAATTTTATATGTTTCTATAAGATCCCTTCTCATTCTTCTGAATTCCAGCAAGTATAGTCTCAGGCATCTCAATCTCTCCTCATAGGCTAAGCCCCCATCTCCAGAATCAACCTGGTGAACCTCCTCTGCACCGACTCCAAAGCCAGTATACCTTTCCTCAAGTAAAGAGACTAGAACTGCACGCAGTACTCCAGGTGCAGCCTCACCAGTACCCTGTACAGTTGCAGCATAACCTCCCTGCTCTTAAATTCAATCCCTCTAGTAATGGCCAACGTTCCATTTGCCTTCTTGATAACCTGTTGTACCTGCAAAGCAACCTTTTGCGATTCACGCACAAGCACACCCAAGTCCCTCTGCACAACAGCATGCTGTAATCTTTCACCATTAAAAGATAATCTGATCGTCTATCTTTCCTTCCAAAGTGAATGACCTCGCATTTACCAACATTGTACTCCATCTACCAGACCCTTGCCTACTCACTTAACCTATCTATATCTCTCTGCAGATGCTCTGCATCCGCTGCACAATTTGCTTTTCTACTCAATTTAGTGTCATCAGCAAACTTAGATACACTACACTCGGTTCCCTTTTCCAAATTGTTAATGTATATCATGAACAGTTGCGGGCCCAGCACCGACCCCTGCGGCACCCCGCTCACTACTGATTGCCGACCAGAGAAACACCCACTTATCCCAACTCTCTACCTTCTATTGGTTAACCAATCATCTATCCATGCTAATACATTACCCCCAACTCCATGCATCCTTATCTTATGGATAAGTCTTTTATGCGGCACCTTATCGAACACCTTCTGGACATCGCTGCTCTGCATGTCTCGTTCTACTGTGGGCCTTTGTCTGTTGTGGAGCTCACTGATTTGTGGGTCTTGCTCCATCCTGGGCCTTTCTCTATTGTGGGGTGGGTCTCGCTCCATCGTGGGCCTTGCTTTATCCTGGGGCTCACTCTGACCCGTCCTTGACTGTGAAATCTTGAGCAAAGACAGGAAGTCAGTGCTGGTGGGAGTACTAAGCAGAAATTTTTGCCTTATCCTGTTACACTCAGTCAGACACACTATCTCTCCCACTCACTCACTCAATCACACTCTTTCACTCATTCTAACACTGTTACAGTCACTCGGACACTAACACTGTCACTCACACATTCTTACACTCGCCCTCACATAATTTCATACGTTCTCACATTATCTTGTATACTCTCACATATTCTTACTCAGATACCTGTATTCACTCAGACACATTCACTAAAGCACACACACATATTCTCACTCTCGGGGATACCCCCTTGCACATTCTTGCATATATGTTTACACTCTCTCACCCACTTTTACCCACTCACAATCACTCAGACATAATCTCACACAGCTATAGAAACAGTGCCTAGTTGATGGGGAAAATGTGTTGTTGATTTGATCTCAGCATTGTTTTCCAGTGGGCATTGTGAGGATGACAGAGGCCTCAAATAGTCACCATTGAAAAAGGACAGGCCTTCAGGTTAAATCACCTCAATCAAACTACATTAGATGCATCCTTTTCACATTCTCCATTGAATTGTTTGTGATTCCAAGGTTTCTGCAAAGATTTTTGAAGGACTGCCTTTTTCTCTGAGAGATTTCTTTTATCTAGTGATGGGTGAGTCATCTTGTCTTGTTGCAGACTCCATCTGGGCTACGGGAGTGCTGCAAGGGACGAGGTGCTTCATTTAACATTGAAGCAAAGAGATTGGAATGGATGTGATTGTTGCCGAGAACCAAGGACACTGGAACCTTTATTAGAGGATGGTGGGAGGGGGAGGCAATGAGAGGGAAAGAGAGAGGTAGGAATTTTTTATCTATTCTAAGGATGACAGCCGTAGGCAAAGCCAGCATTCATCATCATGCCTAATTGCCTTTGAACCGAGAGGCTTATTAGCCCTCTCTAAAGCCCCAGTTGATGTATGAGGTCCTCCTGGAGTAAATTAACTTCCCCTCCCCTCCCTCACCCATCCGGAGACCCACAGCCAGTGTTGACCAGTGAACACAGAGGTGATGGTTGAATAGGTTTGGTGTGAGTCACTGAAAACCTTTATATTGGCACTCCAGTAACCCAACCACTCTCCCCAGGGTCTGGGGAAAAATGGGTTGTGGGGGGGTGTTTAGCATCCCTGTGAATTCTCAATGGAAATATACCAATGAACCACATGTTCCCCTGTTCCTGTGTCAAAAATTAGGCTAGTGAGGTATCCAGGGGCATGATGTGATCCCCAAACCATTTCACATTCGTGCCAGGAACTGTTCCCGAACTGGAGCTCTAGTACCTGGCACTGAGTGAGCCCAATCCTGCCCAGGAGGATGTTTCCCCTTGTGGAGGTATCTAGAACTAGAATCAGAATCACGTTTATTATCACTGACTTATATGACATGAGATTTGTTGTTTTCTGACAGTAGTACAGTGCAAAGACATAAAAATTACTATAAATTACAAAAATAAATAAACAGTGCAAAAAACGAGGTAGTGTTCATGGGTTCATGGACCGTTCAGAAGTCTGGTAGCAGAGGGGAAGAAGCTGTTTCTGAATCATTGAGTGTGGGTCTTCAGGCTCCTGTACCTCCTCCCCAATGGTAGTAACAAGAAGGGGGCATGTCCCGGATGGTGGTGAGGGTCTTTAGTGATGGATTCTTGAAGCACTACCTCTTGAAGATGTCCTCAATGATGGAGAGGGTTGTGCCCATGATGGAGCTGGCTGAGTCTGCAACCCTCTGCAGCCTTTTGCGATCCTGTGCATTGGCGCCTCCATACCAGGCTGTGATGCAACCAGAATGCTCTCCACCGTAAATCTGTAGAAATTTGAAAGAGTCTTTGGTGTCATGCCAAACCTCCTCAAACTCCTAATGAAGTAGAGCCACTGGCATGCCTTCTTCATAATTGCATCAAGGCATGGATTCAGTACAAGGGGTCTACCAGTTAGGAGAGAGGTGAATAATTTCTTCTCTCAGAGAGTGGTGAAATCTTTGAAACTCTCTACCCAAGAGAGCTGTGCATGCAGAACCATTTAATGTATTTAAGACCAAGAGCTCTCAGCTCACCTGCCAAAATACAACAAAATGGTGGCGTGGTAATGACATGGTAACAAACGACTTCCTTGCTCAGTATGTTTTTGGAAACAGGTATTGCTTGATCTGGTTTCTAGGAATGAAGTGGACCAGGTGTCAGTGAAAGAATTCTTGAGCAACCGTAGCAATCATATCATAAAGTTTAATTTCATGGAGAAGGACTGAGAACAATCCTGAAGGGAACTTGTTAATTGGAGGAGGGTGAACTTCAGTGAGATGAGAGAGGACCTGGCCAGGACAAAATGGGTCCCAATATATTGGTAGGTAGAACTGTAATAGAACAGTGAGGTATGTTTCAGGTAAAATCTGGGCACATTCCAACAAGGAGGAAAGGTGGGGGAATCGAAGTCAGAATTCCACGGGTGACAAGCAAGAAAAAGAATATGATGACACACAAAAGTGGGTGTATGACACACATCAGGTGACTAATTCAAGTGAGATCTATAGGCTGAATATAGTAAGCTGACAGGGGAAGTGAAAAGGAGAATAAGATGAACAAAAACAGAGTATGGGAATCAAAAGTAACATAACATAAAATATTAACATAAAAAGTCATCCAAAAATATCCTACAGGTATGTGAATAGTAAGCAGATAATAAGAAGAGGCATGGGACCAATTAGGAACGGCTAAAGTAATCTATGCTTCGAGCCCTTGAGTGCCTTAAACTGACCTTGCATCAGTCTTTACCAAGGAAGAGAACACTGCCATTGAATCGATAAAAGTGGAGATAGTAGAGTTTAATGGATGTGGTGAAAATTGGTGTGGAATATCTATTAGAAAGGCTAGCTTTGCTTAAAGTAAGTAAGTCATCTGATCCTGATGGGATGTATCCCAGGTTGTTGAAGGAAACAGAATGGAAACTGTTGGGATTGCCATTTTCTTCCAACCTTCACCAGGTTCAAGGAGATGCCAGAGGTTAGGAGAATGTGACCCAGCATAATCAAAGACCCCACCCACCCCAGACATTCTCTCCCCCTCCCATCAGGCAGAAGATACAAAAGCCTGAAAGCACGTACCACCAGGCTCAAGGACAGCTTCTATCCCGCTGTCATAAGACTATTGAACGGTCCCCTAGTACAATAAAATGGACTCTTGACCTCACAATCTACCTCGTTACAACCTTGCATCTTAATGTCTGCCTGCACTGCACTTTCTCTGCAACTGTAACAATTTATTCTGCATTCTGTTATTGCTTTTCCCTTGTATTACCTCGATGCACTGTTGTAATGAATTGATCTGTATGAACGGTATGAAAGACAAGTTTTTCACTGTACCTCAGTACATGTGACAATAATAAACCAATTTACAAAGGGGTGTAAGAGCATTCCCAGGAACTACGAAATAATACAAAAGAATAAACATACCATATACCACAAAGTGAATATGCAGCAGAAAGGTGACTGTATATTGTAAAAGTAGATAGTTGACATATGGTATGGAGGGTGACTGTGCAGCAGGAGAATGAATAGACGGCACAATTAATGTAGTGCAGGGAGAATGAACTTGATGCTTATGCTGCAAGGATGCTGGATATGCTTCAAGTAGGAGAATATACAGTGGGAGATTGGATATACTGCAGAATGATTGATTATATTGCAGGAGGCTGAATGTACTACTAGCAGAATAAGTATGGTGCAGGGAGAGTGAATATTCTGCTAGGGGTTAAAATATAGTGGGGGGCAGTGGATATTCTGCAGATAGATCAACCTTTTGCATGAAGAGTACATTTGTTACAGGTGGATGAATATACTGAAAGAGGTAGATATACTGCAGGATAAAGGGTCTTGACCCAAAACGTTGACTGTCCATTTCCCTCCACAGATGCTGCCCGACCCACTGAGTCTCTCCAGCATTATATTTTTACTGCGGGCATGTTGCATACATTAAGGAGGATGAGGGGTGACCTGATAGAGGTGTATAAGATGATGAGAGGCATTGAGTGTGTGGATAGTCAGAGGCTTTCTCCCAGGGCTGAAATGGTTGCCACAAGAGGACACAGGTTTAAGGTGCTGGGGAGTAGGTATAGAGGAGATGTCAGGGGTAAGTTTTTCACGCAGAGAGTGGTGAGTGCGTGGAATGGGCTGCTGGCAACGGTGGTGGAGGCGGATACGATAGGGTCTTTTAAGAGACTTTTGGATAGGTACATGGAGCTTAGAAAAATAGAGGGCTATGGGTAAGCCTAGTAATTTCTAAGGTAGGGACATGTTCAGCACAGCCTTGTGGTCCAAAGGGCCTGAATTGTGCTATGTTTCTATTATGCAGGATGATTAATATGTTGAATGAAGTTTGAATATGCAGCAAGAAGGCTGGATATACTGCAGGATAGTGTCTCAGATACGTGAATAGTATTTATACCGCAGGGAGGATGAAAATACTCAGAGTGACAGCCCATGACATCAGTGTGGCATTTGACTGAGTGTGGCTTAGAGAACTCTGGTAAAACTGAAGTTATTGGCTATCACGGGGTAAATGCACCATTGATGGGAGTCAGTTCCATTTCCAGCAACTGTAGTGTTCTGCTTCTCATAGTTCCAAAGTCTACTTTTGTTTCTTTACTTACTGCCCTCATTCATCTAATAACTAGACAGCACCAAAATCAACACTGTTACCCGGACAATCTTGGTCTCCACCCTAACATTATTGTTGACTCATTGTCATACATTCAATATTATACACTCACTATTTTATACGTACTCTGCCATGAACACATTAAATTTCCCTTTGTTCTCTCCACCCCTCCTCTTCTCTGCAACTTCAAACACAATTGTTTTCTCACTCTCCCAGTTGTGATCAAGGATCTTCGACTTGAAATATTGAATCTGTTTCTCTCTCCACAGATGCAGCCTGACCTGCTGAGTGTTTTCAGCATATTCTAAAATAAAACTAGAAAACTCAGCAGGTCAGACAGCATCTGTGGAAAGAAAAACAGTTAATGTTTCGGGTCTGGGACCTCATCAAAATCCTCTGGTATTTTCTGTTTTTGTTTTTGTTTAAAATTTGCATCCTTGTTTTCAAAATCCTTCCTGGCATCACTCTCTTCATCTCTGTAATCTCCTTCAACTCTATAATCCTCTGAAATCTCAGAGTTCTTGCTCATCCTGAAATTTAAACACTCCACCACTGGCAACAGTGCTTTCAGCTGCCAAAGCCCTCAACTCTCTCCCTAAACCTCTCTGTCACTCTATCCTCCTTTAAGGCATGTTCTAAAACCTACTGCTCATTCTAATATCTTATAGTCCAATAATTAATCATGAAGTGTTGGAGATGTTTTAGGATGTTAGAGGTGCTTTACACTTGCAAGTAATTGTGTGTTTACCTGTTTTAGAATCCAATTGACAATATCAAATGCCTGCTTGTGAGTTAAAGATCAGTGGTGACATAGAGACACAAGAGACTTCAGGTGCTGGAATCTGAAGCAAAAAACCAACTGCTCAGAGTCTCAGTCCTGGTGCAGGGCCTCGACCCGAAACATCAACCATCCGTTTGCCTCCACAGATGCTGCTTGACTCACTGAGTTTGCTGAGCAGTTTGTTTTTTGCAAAAAATCAATAATATTGTTTGCAGGAATCATACTTCCTTGTGTGGAGATGTGTAACAGGGCTGAGACTGGCTGTAGGCCCAGGATTAGTGGAAATAAAAGCAAGCAAGCTAGAGCAAATACAGCTGCTGTAGTTCTGCTGTAGATTTACAGTAATGCTTGGAATGTTTACAAATCCCATTTTATTCTGACCAAGAAAGGAAATACTGCAAACCAGAACTTTGTTGAAATCTGAGATAGAGAAGCCAAACTGTCAACCATGAAAAGTGCTGCAGTGTTTCTGACTTTATTGTACATGAGCCTGACCAGTATTGGAACCTTTGCACCCACTGTTACTGTCAGAGCAACCATTACTGGTTGCAGCTGTTAATATTGCAGAGATGCCCTTCAGTATTGTCTCATCAATTTAATGCCTCAGACATATATCGTACCAGACTATCCAATTATTGCTGAGTTATGAGCAGATTAAAATCCCCCAAATGTCTTCCTAAGAACAGTGCACTAACCTCTGCAGCCTTTCAAGAGGAGAGCCTTTTTAATTGCCCATGGGTGGTCCAGTTTCGCTAGTGTGCATGGTGGGAATAACAGCCAATTAATGAGTGACCAAGAGCGTCCCTCGGATAGCAGGGCACGAGAGCTGAGCCTCAGCCATTCTAGTCACCCACTGCAAGGTGGAGGGGGCCTTGCTGTTGCTGGGGTTCAGCAAATCACGCTAATGTTGACGCTTCAACCCAAACTTCTCATGCTTCACATTTTTAATGCAAAGAGTCAACACCTCACCTGACCGTGAGGTTGGAATCGGACGGTTGGTTTGCCACGGGTTACCTTTATGCTGAAGTTGCCCCTTGGTGTGTTTACCTATCTGTGGGGTTTTGGAGAGGGCTGAGTCTGGTAAACCCACAGGTGGCTGTTTCTATCCAGGCTCCCAGCACTGGGAAACAAGCTGAAGATCAGGGTGTTGGCTTCCTTCCAGAGCTAAACATACCAGATGGGGCAGTAAACAACTCCCAGATTCCGTGTCCTTGACCCGCAGACTCCCTGTATGAGTTATGCTGCCACAAGTTAACAGGAACCTCCTTCTCAGAGCCACATTAACTCTTTCACACCAGAAATAAGAGCCTAACACTTCTCTGCAATAAAACACAGCAGAGTGCTTGTTACTGCTTAAAAATCCCAAATCTATTCATGTCAACATATCGATAGGAGAAATGCTGATGCCCTTGAGGCAGCATTGAATGCAAAGAAAACTTGCTTGAAAGCTTCAAAAAAGGCCAGTCCCCAGAGAGTTAAGTTGCAGTTTTTTTAAAATCAGATTACACAGTAATGTTCTTCAAGTTTGTTTGTTTACCAGAATCCTTCAGGATTTTTTTTGATGCAGCGCATTGAGCAAAGTTAATGGGTTATAGGGGAGTGAGCTGTGACCTGTGGACTATTTAGGGGTGAACTCAGACTGGAGATGAGCAGACCCTGGACTTTAAGAATTAGAGCAGGCATTAAGGGGAAGTATCACTTCCTGGTGGGACTTACATAGAAAGGGTTGTTCACAGTTTGCTGGCAGAGAGCAGTGTGTGTAGGGGAAGTGAGTATTCCTCCTAAGGCAGATTGCAGGAGGGGGGTGAGGAGTGCAGCGAGATGAACACTACTCCCAGGCAATGTGTAGGAGACTTTAGCTGCCCTAACCTCTCCATGTGAGCTGCAGTCGGCAGAGACTGGGCAATGAAAGGACACCTTATCATAGTGTTTGCAAGCCCTGCCACAAACTAGAGGAAAGTGTGCACAGCGTGCCCTCATCTCCTGCAAGAGGCAAGCACCTGGAACCTGAGCAGGAACCTCTCTCACTCACGACGGACAGCATTTTGTGGGAAAGCTGATGAGACTCTGACTCAGAGGAGGCTGTAAGTGAAGGGAGTTGACATCCCAAGGCAAGGGGGCTGATGCTTCAGTATACAGATTGCCCAGGTGGATGTCGTTCAAAGAAAACTCTGTTGCTCAACAGGGTGTGAATATGGAATTATAAGAGTTGGAGCGTAAACCAGGTACCTTTTTGCCTGTCCGACTGCAAACTTAACAGAAGAACTTAGATATATGGGAAACAGAGAGGGGAAATTCTAAAGTTTTCAAAGGAACCTCAGATACTAAAGTCAAATACTTCTGCTTTTGATCATCAAAAATGATCATAAAATGGAAAGAACATAGTGATTAATGCGCCACCGCATTGGCAGTCGCTGAGGTTTAGCAGGGGTCTGTTTCCCACACACTGTGCCACTTGTTTGGAACAGGCCATTGGAATCCTTGCTGAATGGAAGGAACTTTACGACCACAGCTGTCCCTGACAGAGCCCCCTCTCCCCCAGGTCCAGTTCCATAGCCATTTGGGAGTCACAATGGTTCGAACAGAGGTCGAGGGTGATGCATTTTTCCCAAATTCCTCGGATTCACCTGGCTTGGATCTGTTCCGCCCAAGGCTGTATGGAATCGGGCCTCTGTCTCCACGATGCTCCCCACGGAATTCACCTCGGCTCTTCCGCAAATTGCTCCTGAATAAGAACATTCGAGAACACCGTCGTCACTCAGGTGTCCAGTTTTGGTAAGGATTTTGTGCATTGACTTCCAAACATAAGCACTGAACCTGGCTTTAATTGTCCCCTCCATCCCCAGTGGTGTTGGTGGGGTTGAATCCACAGATCTAATCCAGGTTTCACCTCCCCTCCCCAGCTAATGGCCTTTGAGTATACGGGAGCCATTTCAACTATGGGAACCTGTTCCTGCCACCACCCAATATTTGCACTTACTTCAAACGGTTAATAACTAACTTGAGTCTCTCTGTTTCATAAAGGAATGGTTTCACAGTTGAGGAGTTGCCCTACGGCACTGCTCCTCTGCAGTTGAAAGGGGCTGTCACTGTAACAGGACCTGATTCTAACAGACTGTAGATATACTGCACATTGTGGGCCCAAACCGCTTGCTGGCTCCACCCTTTGAAATGACGGTTTTGGAGTAAAACAGTTTTTACACTTCAAGGTTAGTTTTTGCGATTGAGATGTCAAGATGTCAGATATGAAAGTTTCAAGGGAATGAAAGGAATTAATTGATGTCTGCTGCAGGTCCAGTGATCTGAACAGCTAACACAAGATTCAGCATGAGCAGTGCAGAGGGGAGAATTCAAGTGGGTCCCACCTCTTGAGATGGCAGAGGCATGTGGTATAACAGAGAAAAACACAGCTCAATTGCTTCTCAATGGTACTGAGCAGTATTCCAGAGTTTGGGGTAGTGATGGTAATATTCCCAAATCTAGGGCGGGGATGTGCAATATTCCAGAGTTTGGGGCAGAGATGGGCAATATTCCAGGGTCTGGGGCATTGATGAGAGATTTACCAGAGTCTGGGAAAGTGATAGGCAATATTCCAGAGTCTGGGACAGTGAAGAGTGATATTCCAGATTCTGCTGCCGTAACAGTCGATATTCAGGAGGTAGAGTGGTAAAAGGAAATACCCTGGAATCTGGGGCTGTGACCAGTGATATCCCAAAGTCTGGACAATAACAGGTAATATTCTGGAATCTGGGATATGGATAGGTAATATTCCAAAGTCTTGGCAATGACAGTTGATATTCTGGAGTCTGGCATTCGGATGGGTGATTTTATGGATTTTGGGGTGGTGAAAGGTGATATTCCAGAGTCTGGGCAATATTCCATAATCTGGAACAGTGACAGTCAAATTCTTGGAGTCAGGGTGGTGACGGATCACATTCTGGAGACAGGCTGATGGAGAGGAGGTGGGACCAGACTTTTCGCTCAAGGTCAATGGTTGTGAAGCTGGGTCCTTGGCCAGCGGTAAGAACAGAGTCGGTACTGAGGGTAGAGTGGACTGAGGGCGATGCTTTTGATCTTCCCGCTGATTAACTACAGCTCACTGATAAGCAGGGAAGGAGGAGGGAGGTTGTCAGTGGGTGTGAGAGTGGATCTGGGCATCAACAGATACCTGTAAAAGCTGACACCTTAACTACTAAGGGACAGCATGTAGCAGGTGGGTGAGATGGGCATTGAAGGAGCAAGACAATTGGAGCCACAAAGTGATTAACCACAAGGGGAAGAATTCTTAACCTGCTGCCCCAGAGAGTCATACAGCACAGAAACAGGCCCTTCGGCCCACCGTATCCATGCTGACCGTCAAATACCCATCTATACTAACTCCAAGGGATAATGAGGTGGGAGCTTCAGATAACACTAAACAGTAAACCCACAGTGCATTACTGAAAGAGTACCACTCTATCAGAGGGCAGTAATGAGGGAGCATTCCCCTGTCAGAAGCAGTACTGAGTCAGTTCTCCTGTGTCGGAAGCAGTACTGAGGGAAGTGGCAGTGTTAGGTGGGTGGCAGTTAGTGCTGCTGCTGCACAGCTCCAGCAGCCCAGGTTCTATCCTGACCTCTGGTGCTGTGTGTGTGTGTGTGTGTGTGTGTGTGTGTGTGTGTGTGTGTGTGTGTGTGTGTGTGTGTGTGTGTGTGTGTGTGTGTGTGTGTGTGTGTGTGTGCGCGCGCACGCGCGCGCATAGTTGCACGTTCTCCCTGTGACCACATGGGTTTCTTCCAGGTGCTACAGTTCCCTCCCACATCCCAAAGATGTGCTAGTAAGTTAATTAGCTATTGTAAGTTATCCCTAGTGTACATGTATCTCTAATGTAGCGTCGTGAGTGGTGTGAGAACCAGTAGGAAGTTGATGGGAATGTGAGAGAGAATAGGTTACAGGGAAATGTGTGGGGAATGGGATTGATCTTGTTGCTCTGAGACTCAATGGGTATGTGTTCGAAGCAGTACCAAGGGAGCATTGCCCTGTTGGAGGGGCAGGACTGAAGGAGCATTGCCTTGTTATAGGGGCAGTACTGAGGGAGCATTGTTCTGTTGGAGGGGCAGTATTGAGGGAATGCTGCTCTGTCAGAGACATTATTGAGAGTGTGCCACCTTATCAAAGGGGCAGTACTGAGAGTGTGCCACCCTACTGGAGGTAGTACTGAGGAGTACCTCGGGGGTAGGGTGGCACTAAGAGAACATTAAACCATCAGAGGTTTTGTGCTATGGATGATATTTTAAGTTCCAACTCCATCTGCTCTTTCATGTGCAAATGATCCCGGAGCTTTTCCGTTATCCAATATTTATCTCTGTATCCAGACTAGGAGAAAGTGATTAACTGGACATTTGGGTTCTGGCTCCGCACAAAATTCAGCAGCATTTTTTGCAGAGAGAACACCGAATATCTTTCCAGAAGCCTTGAGTGGTTTAAAGTGCCTTAGGATTGAACCACTGCTGCAGCAATCCATGTTTCACCCTTATTTGCAGACTTATTCTATCCTGATCGAATAGGATCTCTAGTCAGTCTAAATCCTGAGCTTCCAACTGTAAGTATACTGAAAACAGACATAAATCACCTTGATAAGTCACAGCATTCAGGACTGTAAAAGGCAGTGATACTAGGACTGAGAGCTTCTCTCACTCTCAGCCAGGATGGACTGAGAATAATTCGTCAGATAGAGGGACTGAGAATTGCTCAATCCCAGGCAGGAGAGAATAAGACTCTCTTCCCAACAGAAGGGATTTAGAGTAACACTCTCAGACAGGAGGGACTGATGTTGATTCCCTCTATCAAACAGGAAGGACTGAGAGTGTCTCTCACTCTGGACAGGAGGGACTGGGAGTGACCCTCTCTCCAGACAGGGGGGACTGGGAGTGGCTCCCACTCCAGACGGGGGGGACTGAGAGTGGATTCCACTCTGTACAGCGGGGACTGATAGTGCCTCCCACTCTGCAAAGGAGGGACTGCAAGTGACTCCAACTCTTGGTCAGGAGGAGGTGGGAGTGACTCCCACTCCAGACAAGAGGGACTGAGAATGACTCGCTGTTGTGCAGTAATTACTGAGATTGACAGTGGCTGCCTTTGCCCCACTCTCCATGGGACTGTGCATGGTGTCCAGTGATGGTGCAGGGAAGCCTGTGATTTCACAGATCAGTTCACAATTCTTGATCCTCAGGTCTGAGCTGAGTGTCTCAGGAACCGAGAATTATTCCACTTACCAGCTGGGTCCTGTAGCCTTTATGTTTATAACATCCCAAATCTCACTGAGACAGTAAGTACCTTCAATCCACCCCTTCCTTGGCCACTCTCACCACCACAGCCCCTCCTCACCCTCATACTCCTTCCTCTCAGGAGTGGATTATCCTTCTCCCTGTCTCTTTGGATGTGGGTGTGTAGGGGGTGGGGGGGAGGGCAGTGTGTGCAGGGTGGGCAATGCCCGGGGAAGGAAGGTGAGCTTTGTTGATCAACGTGGCCCATCTCCTGAGACACTCCCTCAGAGATCTTATGCCCTACAACTGTATCAATCCCACCCTTGCTCACATGGATTTGGTAAATTGGTTTATTATTGTCACATGTACAGAGGTACAGTGAAAAACTTTGCATTGCATGCCATCCATACAGATCACTTCATCACATCAGTACATTGAGATAGTACAAGGGAAAACAATAACAGAATGCAGAATAAAGTGTTACAGTTACAGACAAAGTGCAGTGCAGGTAGGCAATAAGGTGCAAGGCCATAACAAGGTAGATTGTGAGGTCAAGAGTACATCTTATCATACAAGAGGACCATCCAATAGTCTTATAACAGCAGCATAGACGTCCTTGAGCCTGGTGGTATGTGCTTTCAGGCTTTTGCACCTTCTGCCCACTGGGAGCGGGGAGAAAACAGAATGTCTGGGGTGGGTGGGGTCTTTGTTTATGCTGGCTGCTTTACTGAGGCAGTGAGAAGTGTAGATAGAGTCCATGGAGGGGAGGCTGGGTTTCGAGATGTGCTGAGCTGTAGCCACAACTCTCTGCAATTTCTTGCGGTCTGGGGCAGAGCAGTTGCCGTACCAAGCCATGGTACATCCGGGTAGGATGCTTTCTGTGGTGTATCTATGAAAATTCATGAGGGTCAACAGGGACGTGCTGAATTTCTTTAGCCTCCTGAGAAAGTGGAGGCGCTGGTGCACTTTCATGGCCATGACATCTATGTGGTTGGACCAGGACAGGCTATTGGTGATGTTTACTCCTAGGAACTTGAAGCTGTCAACCCTCTCAACCTCAGCATTGTTGATGTAAACAGGAGCATGTGCACCACACCCCTTCCTAAAGTCAATGACCAGCTCTTTTGTTTTGCTGACATTGAGGGAAAGATTATTGTCATGACACCATGCCACTAGGCTCTCTATCTCCTTCTGATTCATCATTATTTGAGAAACAGCCCACTACAGTGGTGTTATCTGCACACTTGTAAATGAAATTGAGCAGTATCTGGCCATACGGTCATGAGTGTATAGGGAGTAAAGCAGAGGGCTGAGGATGCAGTCATATGGGGCTACAGTGTTGAGGATAATCGTGGCGGAGGTGTTGCTGCCTATTCTCACTGATTGTGATCTGTTGGTCAGGAAGTCAAGGATCCAGTTGCAAAGGGAGGTGTTGAGTCCAGGTCTAGGAGTTTGGAGATGAATTTGCTTGGAATTATGGTATTGAAGGCAGACCCTTCAATAAGTACTAAGTAGTCAATAAATAGTAGTCTGATGTAGGTGTCTTTACTATCCAGATGCTCCAGAGATGAGTGTAGGGCCAGGGAGATGGCATCCACCGTGGACCGATTTCAGCAGTAGTCTGAAGCAATAATCCATAGGTGGTAGCGGGGATCTTATCTGTCCCTTGGGACACTAAGACTCCTGGAGGTGTGGACATCTGCTGTCTGACCAACACTGGCAAACTGTGCCCCCACACCATCTCCCCTCCCACTATCTCTTCTGAATATTAATGGTCAATGCGTTCCAGCAAAGAGTTAACCTTCTGCATCCCACCAAGGGTCTCTGTCTCTGATCTGTGAAAGAACTTTTATCACACCACTGGCTCAGAGGAATGTGCTCCAGCCTAGTGGAGACATTAATCTCTCCACATCAGTCGGCATTCAGGAACCAACGGAACTGGAGGTCATTGCCCAGGGCCATCCGTAGGCTGAGCACCAGAGAGAGGGAGAAAGCCTGTTAATGTGGAATTATCCCTGGAACCTCCGTACATCGTGGAATATGGGTGTCCTTAGGAAGACTGAGATGTATTACCTATCTCTGATTGCCCATGACTTCCTAGGCCATTTTAGAGGGTAGTTGTCAACTACATTGGTGGATCTGGAGTCACGTATAGGCCCGATTGGGAAAGGACAGGACATTTCTTCTCTGAAGGAGACTAGTGAGCCAGATGTGTTTGTATGACAATTCAGTGGTTTCATGGTCAGCATTGCTGGTACATTCTTTTTCTTTGGGTTTATTTTATTAACTGAATTAAATTCCCAGGGGCAGTGGGATTGTTTGAACTTTGTCTCTGCATCAATACACTGGAATTTATCTGTTGTACTGCTGTACTAGGGAGGGTGGGGGCAGGGGGATCTTGTGTATTCGGAGAGGGAAAAGGGATGTCAGTTCTGGGTAAAGAGGAGTGAAAGGAAAGCTCCTGCCATGTGTGAAGAGAGCTTCATCAGCTGAATGTGATGGAATTTGCTGTCATTGTGATTCTTGCTCAGATGTCTAGGACAATGGCCCTGTTACCATGGAAACCCTGACATCAGCAAAGCAGCCAGCATTCAGTGCAAAATCACTGTGCTGGTCACAAGTGACTGGGACCCTCACACTCCCCCCACACTCACCCTCACCCTCACCTCACACTCCCCCACACTCCCCCTCACATTCACACCCAATTTCACACTCACCTTACTCCCCTCACACTCAACCTCACATTCACACCCAATGACACTCACTCTCACACTCCCGTCACTCTCACACACCCTTACACCCAACTTCACACTCACACACACCCTCACACTCCCACACTCAGGCTCACACTCAGCCTCACACTCACACCCAACTTCACACTCACCCTCACACTTCACTCACACTCCCCTCACACTCACACTCAACTTCACACTCACCCTCACACTTCACTCACACTCCCCTCACACTCACACTCAACTTCACACTCACCCTCACACTTCACTCACACTCAACTTCACACTCACCCTCACACTTCACTCACACTCCCCTCACACTTCTCCTGAACTTCACACCTACCCCCTCACACTCCCTTCACACTGACACTCAGTCAATTCACATTCCCCTCAGACTCGCCATTACACTCACACTCCCCTCACACTCATCCTTTACTCACACACACACCCTCAGAAACCTCCCACTCACCCAACCTCACACTCTGACCTTCATGCAGACACTCACACTAACTTTCAAACAGACCCTCACACTCACCCTCATATTCACTGTCACTCTTACACTCACCCTGACACTCTACTCACAATGACTGTCACACTGATCCACACAAACAACCACACACAGATGTTCATGCTCACACTGCCCTTGACATATCCCTCACTGATCCCCACAGACCCTCACATTTGCTCTCAATCTCACACTCACAGACCTTCGAGCTAACCGTCACACTGACCCTCACACACCCCAACTCACTTTCACACCTACACTCATACAACCTAACATAAACCCTCACATTCACCCTCGTACTGACCCTTACACCTCCCCACTCACCCTCACACAGACTGTCGCTCTTGACAACACAGACTCACACACTCTCACACCAACCCTTACACTGACTTCTATTGACCCTTGCACAGACTTTCACATATGCCCCCTCCATCCCACACAAGGACATTTACATGGAACCTCACACTGACCCTCATACAGAGCATCACAGCCTCCCTACTTCATCCTTCACACAGATCATCACTCTGACCCTCCAAACCTCAGACTGACTGCCTCCTCCTGACCCATGGAAATATATTTAGCCCAATGATTTTAAAGGTCATAAACCTTGAAGCTAGGCTGTGAAACTTTGGTATTTACATGTCTGTATGTCCAGGACAAATGCTTTCCATGTTAGACAGCCTGTGGCATTTACTCCCTGCCTATGCATGCACTGATAGCTACCAACAGCAGAGGGCAGTACAAGATAGGCTCTGGAACCAGGCTCCTCAGATGCTCTGTGAGAAATTCCTACCTCTCCACAGAGTTGTTTGAAAACACATTAAATATATGTTCAGTTGATGTTCCATAAAAGCAGCTGAAAATGGATTTATCGCAAGAATTAAATTGTAATTCACGTTCTAAGTCCAGCTGCAGTTAACACGGCTCTGCATTTCTGCTAATGGCTTTTGAAGGTGTTAGAGAACAATTTAGGAGTTCAATGGGAGCACTGTGGCTTATAAAAATAATAGCTTTTAACAGCAGCGGTTAATATCAATGACCTCAAACATCTGGTATCATCTTGCCCAGAAATCCTTGAACCAGCAGAAGCCCCTTTAGGTAGTATTCCACCCCTCTCCTCTACTCGGGGGAGGGTGGCTGCACATGGAGAACATGAGTTCAATCAGCCACAATCTGTGCGTAGGGGCAGAGTGGGTGAGGGTGAGTGTGGCAGGGGTGGGTGAGAGAAGAGGCAGGAGGATGGGGGGAGAGGGAGAAGGGAAGAGTAGCGCCGGGGGAAAGGGGAGAAGGTCAGGTGTGGAAGTGGAGGGGCAGTTGGTCAGGAGTAGAGAGGGGGATAGGAGGAGGAGATGGGGAGGCGAAGCGTGAAAGGTAGAGAGGGTGAGGTGGGAGGAGGATGTGCCGAGGGGTCAGGAGGGGTAAGGTGAGTGGTAGAGGGAGGGAGATGGGGGCACCAAATGGGTGAGGTGTAGAGAGGGGAAGGTGTGCTTGGAGGGAGGAGAGATGGAGGAGGGACTGAGGGGTAGAGAGGGGCTTGGAGTGTGGAAGAGGGGTCTGGGAAGGGGAGAGGGAGTTTGGCGAGGGTAAGAGATGGAGAGGGATAGAGATAAGGGTCAGGGGACGGATGGGTAGGTGGGGGATTGGTAAACCTGAGGAGGAGTGAGGGCAGGAGAGAGAATGGAAGATGGGATGAGTGGGGGAGGTTGTGAGGGGTAGCGATAGGGATGAGGGAAAGTGGGTGGTAGATGGAAAGATGGGGGTGGGGAGGGAAGAAGTGGGGAGGGGAAGAGTTGGGGAGAGAGATGGAAGGTTGAGGGAGGCAGGGACTTGGCAGAAGAGAGGGGAGCAGAATGGAAGTGGGGGAAGGACTAAGGATAAGGAATGAGCCAGGGTGAGAGGAGGAGGGGGTGAGGGGAGCGGTCAGAAGGGAGAAAGAGGGGGCTGGGTGGGGAGAGTGGGGGCGTACAAAGGAGACAGAGAAGGGGAGAGGGAGAGGTGGACATTGAGAATAGGTTTGTGGGGAGGGGAGAGAGGCGATGAAGGGTAGGAAGAGTTGGAATTGGAAGAGGAGAGGGGATGGAGAGAGTTGGAGGGACAGGAGGGTGAGGGAGGCAGTGAGCAAGGGGAAGGGGAGGTGGTGTGAACGGGAGGGGTGCGAGGAGAGGGGAAGGGAGAAAGACAAGTGGGAGAGGAGAGGCAAGTATGAAATAGGCTTAATGGGATCAGCAGGGAGGAGAGTTGGACGGAAGGAAGCGGAGGGAAGATTAAAGGTTAGTGGTGAGGAGGGGGTGAGTGAGGAGGAGAGGGAGGAAGGAGAGTGGGCATTGCGAGGGCAGTTGCTGCTGACTATCTCTGATCCCATCACCAGCCAAGACTCAGACTCACAGCTGACGGTCAGGGAGCAATTGTAACAGGAGTCCCTCCCTCCCACCTCCCCCACCCATCTCCCATTGCCCCCCCCCCAACTACTGCACTCACATCCCCCATCTACTTTCCACCTCCTGCACCCACCTCTCCAATCCACCTCCCCCTCCTCCATTCATCCCCCCCACCCCCCACCCTTCCCTACTCAGTCCACCTCCCTCCTCCTGCAACCTCCTCACCCTATTCCCCCCCCCCCCCCATCCCACCATCCTCCCTTCCCCATCTCCCCTCTTGACAGCCCTCATTCCCAGCCCCCAGCACAGGTTCCGGGAACGGCTGGAGGAACTGCAGGACCCAGACTACCAGCTCAGGGGAAGCTGTGAGTGTACGAGGGCTGGCCGTGCCCCGGAGAATGTGACGTCTTTCCTCACTGTATCCTCTGTCTTATCTGTGCATTCACGTCAAGTCAGTTCCCCTCCCGGTTGACCTCACCACATCCTGTGAACCCTGTGCACGACATCTCACTCAACCTGCTGCTGTGAATCCAGCCTCTCTCTCTGAGAGATCACCACGGCTGACTCCCTCCGCCCTCCTGTCTGGCAGTCTATAGGCAGACTATAGTCTGGCAGATTTCTATCGGTCCTGTCTGGCAATCTATAGGCAGACTTGCACCCTATACAACCTCAGGTTGTCCTAATGCATCTTACCATCAGCAACAGTACAATGTGGAGAAGCAGCAAACAGCCAGCTCTCACATAGCAAGATCCCACAAACAGCAATGGATGATGGTAGATACTCTGTAATAGCAACGTCAGTAAGCGGTTGGCCCCATGACACCCCGGAGAGAGTTCTGCCCTTCCTCAAAGTAATGTCTATGGGACCATTGTGTTAGGAACAGGTGGGGCCTCCATCCCTTTGTCACTTCCAGTAGTGGATTCCCCGGCAGCATGATTTGCTGTGGATTTGCCTCCTGTGAGTCTGCTGATCTGGGACTTCCTCGTGCCAAGAGAATTACAAACTTACACCCTCACACTGAGAGGAGGTTGATAGGTCCATCTTCCAGACCTATAGAAATCTGTGCCAGGATACAATTGACCTTAAGGAGGTGTATAAAATCATGAGGGGCACAGACAGGGTGAATGCACATGGTCTTTTTCCTGGGGAAAGGGAATCAAAAACTAAAGGGCATAGGTTTAAGGTGAGATGGGAAAGATTTAAAAGGGACCTGAGAGGCAACTTCTTCACGCAGAGGGTGATGCTTATATGGAACGAGCTGCCAGAGGAAATGGTTGACGCAGGTACAATAACAACGTTTAAGAGACATTTGGACAGGTACATGGATAGGAAAGGTTTAGGGGGATATAGGTCAAACACGGGCAAATGGGACTAGCTTACATGGTGATCTTGGCTGGCATGGTCAAGTTGGGCCAAAGGGCTTATTTCTATGCTATATGATGTGGTACACTTACTTAAGCCCAATATCCACAATCACAGCTTAATTTATCCTCTGAAATTCAACACGTTAAATTAAAAATCCCTGCCAGTTCCTATGTATTGAAAACCCCCCTTAAAAGAACACAAAAAAAAGGTACAAGAGTGGGCTTCTCAGTAGTGGGGCTGCTTCATCTTTCAGTGAAATGCTGGCTGCCGCTGTGCCACAATAAGTGCTGGCCTTGCCACTGATGCCCATGTCTCAAAAAATGAATAAACAAAAAGACAGACATTCCTGCCCAGTTCCCATGTCCCTGGATTCCAAAAGTCTGTCCATCTTGGCCTTGGATGTACAGCACTCAGTACTAATCCCTGTATTAAATATCAGATAAATATTTCCATCCTGAATGCTTAAAACAGCCACTCATTTAACCTACAATTTCTGATTTCATAAGTAAATGATACTCCCAATCTATAACTTTCCCTTTTCCGCAGGAGTTACGGCTACGCAAGTTAAATAAACAGTCCTGTCACTGGAGAAGGTTAACTCTTTTGTAACTTCATTGCTAAGTATTCCACAATCCTGTGGTATAATCCAACCACAAGATGCATTCAGATTATTCCCCTGTTGCTTTTCCCCTGGTCAAATATGGCAAGAAAGCAGGGTGATCTTATTGAAACAAGTAATATCCTATGACAGAGTAGATGTGAAGACGTTTCCACTAGTGGAGAGAATCTTGGACAGGGGGATATAGTTACCAGATTAGGGAATCTCTGAAATTTACTCTAGAGGGGTTGGAAGTGGATCACTAGAGCTACTTAAAGAGGAAGTAGATCAATTTTTGGAAGACTGGGGACTTGAGAGTTATGGGGAACTGGCACAGAAGAAAAGACGAGGCCTGGGGCAGATCAGCCGTGATCATATTGAATGCAGGAGGCAGGCTTGAGGGCCAAGTGGCCTACTGCCGCTCCTATTTTCTGACAGTGTGACTATCAGAATTATTTCTAACCACTGAGGCCTTGCATTAGTCAGAAATACAAAATCATTTGTTTATGTAATAGTCTGAGTTCCAGAGTTAGAGATGCTGAGAATATCTTTCCCCTCACTGAGAGAATTTAGGACCAAGAGCCATGGTTTTAGAGTCACTCATTTAACGATGAGGAGAAATTTCTTCTCTCAAGGGGTCTGGAAAAGGTGCAGAGAAGAGTCAAGGGAATGTGACCGGGACTGGAGGGCTTGAGTTATAAGGAGAGGCTGGGACTTTTTTCCCTGGAGCATAGGGGGCTGAAGGGTGACTTTACAGAGGTTTATAAAATCATGAGAAGCTTAGATAAGGTGGATAGACAAAGTCTTTCCAACAGGGTAGGGGAGCCTAAAACTACAGGGCATAGATTTAAGGTGAGAGGGGAAAGATTTAGAAGGGAACTGAGGTGCAACTTTTTCACACAGAGGCTGGTGGGAATATGGAACAAGCTGCCAGAGGAAGAGATAGAGGCAGATATAATTACAATGTTTAAAAGACATTTGGACAGGTAGAGAAGGTTTAGAGGGATATGGGCAAAATCAGGCAAATGAGACTAGCTCAGGTAGACATCTTGGTCGGCATGGACGAGTTGGGCCGAAGGGTCTGTTACCATGCTGTATAGCTCTATGATTCTAATAGTCTATCCCAATAAGAGTGGTGGTCAAGTCATCGAATATATTCAAGGCAGAAATAAATATTTTGGAACATGAGGGGAGCCAAGGTTTATGGGAAACTAACAGGAAAGTGACGGTAAGATCAGCTCAGCCAGAGTCTGACCGAATAGTGGAGCAGGCTGAGAAACCGTAAGATAACCCCTGCACCTGGCCTTATGTTCTTACACAATTACAACTAACAGAATGTCACTGTAGCTGCAATTGAAGTAAGGCCTTCCCAATTTAATGGGTTAATTAGCCTCAATAATTCCAAATTAAACTCAGTCCTATATATTTTATTGACAAAACAGCATACAAAAAAAATAAAATAACCTTCTTACAAAGGGAAAAGTCAATAAAAGTGAACACTCTTTTTTGTTTTGTAGCCTTCCAAATGAGTGTAGAAAGCTGAAGGAAAGATTTGGGTTTACAGTGAAATCAAAGCTTCAACATTCCTATATGAAAAGATATTTCTGTGGCAGCATGGGGGTTCCAGAATATTCAAACCTTCAAAGCCATGTGTTGAAGGTAAAAGAACTCACGCAGGAAAGGAATAAATTCATTGCTTCCCTCACTCCTTCACCCAACTTATAATTTCTAATGAAAATCAAAAAAAAACTGCAGATACTGGAAATCTAAAATAAAACCAGAAGATGCTGGAAACACTCACCAGGTCACACAGAATCTGTGGTTTTCAACCTGAAGTGTTAACTCAGTTTCCCTTTCCACAGATGCTGAGTGTTAGTAGAATTTTCTGTTACAATTTCTGATCACATTGAAATTTTAGTCATTGGAAAAGTAAACAGTCATAATTACTGCAGCAAAATAGTTCCAAACAAGACCCTGTATACGAATTCAAACTATATAGGGCAAAAGCAATTAAAATACTTAGAAAATTTCAGTTGATTTAAAATATATTCTACAATCACAATTTCTCCTAAAACAAATGTTGTGTTATTTTACACAAGTAATCTTTAGTTAACACAAGTCTACACCAGCATTTTATACTTAAAACATGACAAAGGTTACCTGAATTTTGGGTGTACAATCTTAAATTGAAATGAACAAGCTCAACAATCACATTCACACTTCAAAGCATCATAGAAGTATCAATCCCTGCAATGATCTATAAGGCCAAAGAGTCCAGTGTTATGTGATATTCCCAGTTTGTGAGCCCAAGGAACATACAGATGGTTTAAATCAGCTCAGGGACCAATAACATGACTCAAGCTTCTCAGAAATAATACACACATTAAAAAAACACCCAAACTTATGGTTGTTAAAAAGACATTAATTAAAAAACTTCAAACTATCAAGACTGTGGGCAAGACTACAAAGGGTTAACATTGGAGGATGCAAGCCTAACACACACGTTTGTTCTGAGACTGATGCCTCTCGTTACAGGTCAGAGGATTTGCCCTCATTTACTAACTCCCTGAGGGAATGAAACCAAAATCCAGCGGCCTTTTTTCAGAATAAATATAGAATCATTTCAGTCTGCTGTTTTTCTCAGAAATCGTAACTTTAGTTGTCAATTGTTCTAAGAAATTTAAGGAATTTTTAAAGGAATTGTTTTGCAACATTGATTGACAGCCCCAGGCTGTCAGGCTCCTGAATACCCTGGAGGCAGTCTCAGACAAATGCCGTGTCAAAAGCCCTGGTTTGCACAACGGCGCATAAGAACTTTGGCTGCTGCTGAACATGGTTATACACTTATTGCAATACACTGAGTTCTGTATTTTCTTTGTCCAACTCGGTTTTGCACTAACCTTGCACTAATTTTGTATCCTGTATATATTATTTTTTGCACTATTTGTGCTTGCACAATTTTTCTGTCTGCGTTTATTGTATGTCCTCTGTTCTATGTATGTCCTCCGTTGTGTGAGTCTGGGGGAAATGACATTTCGTTCCTCCATGTGTTTTTACAGCATATGTGTGAATGACAATAAAGTATAACTTGAACTTCTGTCAAGTTCGTAATGGTATCCAAAAACATAGCAGTGCCCTTGAGCTACCCCTCCAACAGTGTGGCGCTCCCTCACTATTGCCCCTCCGACAGTGCAGCACTCCCTCAGTACTAACCCTCCAACAGTGTGCACTCCCCGAGTATTACTCCTCCCACAAAGCAATGCTCCATCAGTATTGCCCCTCCAACAGTGTGGCACTCTGAAAGCACTGCCCCTCCAACAGCGCAGATCTCCCTCAATACTGCCCCTCCAGCAGCATAGCGCTCCTTCAGTACTGGATTTTGAACCGTATGGTTCTCCCTCAGTACTGTCCCTCTGACAATGCCACTCTGTCCAGCGCTTCCTCTCTGACGGGGCTGCACCCCCTCTGACAGTATGACACTCCCTCAGCACTGCCCTGTGCGACAGGGTAGCTTTGCGCAGTGCTTTCTGTTCTACATTATTTGCTACTTTAATCTATAAACAGTTCTGTTTTATCTGCTCAGTTTTCAGCTTCTTAGGTCTTCAATCACTTGCTCAGATCTAAATGTCCGTGAAGGCTCATGTCTCCGGGATTTACCTCACACCTTGCGCAGTGAGTGATGGTACTCACTGCTATCCTGAACTTCAGTGTGTCACTGCTGTAACGTCTCTCTGCCAGGACTCTCCTGCTGGCACCCTTGTTACTTCATTACGCATCACTGCACCTCCATCTGTCTCTGAGGAACATTGAAGCACTCCTGTACCCGACCTCTTTGTGGCAACGATCCTTATAGGGCCTGGTCCAATAGGGCAACTGCGATCACACTCATGAGCTCATTCTGTGCTCACAGGTTGAAGCAAGGAGTAGGCAGCCTGTGTGTAGACACAGCTAATGTCCACCTTATAACCTGATCCCAGAATGGTTACAACACAGGGGAGACCATTTGGCCTATTGAGTCCCTGCCTACTCTTATGTAAGAATAATCCAGCTAGTCCCACTCTCCTGCCCTTTCCCTATAACCCTGCAAGTTTTGTCTATCTTTTCATTTACATATCCATTTCCCTTTTTAATGCCATGGTTGAATCCGCCTCCAATACTCTCCCTGGCACTGCATTCCAGATTTTAATCATTCGTTGCATAAAGAAATTTTTCCTCGTATCAATCTTGGCTCTTTTGCCAGTTATCTTCCTCTGGTTTCTGACCTTCCCACCAAAGTGAAGTGTCTCTCTGTTTTCTATGTCAGTACCCTTCATGATTTTGAATACCTTTAATGCCATGCTGTTCACAGACACAGCATAGTGACCTGGATTGCAGCCTTGATTCACTTGTCCCAACTCCCACCCTATTTGATCCTAATCCCTTGCCTTTAGTTTCCTTCCTATAGCTTCTTGAGGAGACCCACTTGTTACTGTCTGGACTCCAGCTGCCCACCCTGGTGACCTTCCACACTAGCTGATGCTATAAGAGAGCCCAGCTGCCTGATCTCAGCCCAAAGGGACTAACTATATGTGTTGGGCTTAGGTGGCTGGTTATATATTCTGATAAAACATCTGGGTCTGGTTCAGACCATGCCACACTGGCCCAGCTCAGTACTTTATCCAGGTCAGGAGGTCAGGATGATTTGCTTAGTTTTAATGCATGTGCCCCCAATATTAATTGATGTCTAGTGTGTCATCCTTAATCAGATTGATAACACATTGGAGATTGTACTGATGGTGATGGTTGGATCTGGGATGGAAAAATTGTCAGTACCTGGGCTCAGACTGGATTCAGGTTGGACATGGCCAGGCACATTCAGATTGCGTTTTAATTTTATTCCTAAACTTACTTCTATTGCAAATGTTTCCCTTTCCATGTCAGTGTCCTCTTGTTTTCTGAATCAATCCCACTCTCAGAGACCCACCCTCAACCTCACAAGTACCTCTACACCTCCAACCTCCTCCACAAGAGCCTTGAATATGCTGTCATCTCCCAAATCTTTTCTGCAGCATCAAATGATCCCACCTTCTCCTCCCTGATGATGTGCAGCTGGCGTCACAGTTAACTGCATTATCTCCAAATCTCTGTGCTGTTGTTCACTTGAGTGGGGCCACTCACTCTCACTCGTTCGCACTAGCTCTCCTTCCGGCAGCACTTCAAAATTCTCATCCTTGTTTTCAAATCTCTCCGTGGCGTCACCTCTTTCAGCTCTGCAGCCCCCGCCCCCCAGATCTCTGTGCTTTTCCAGTTTGAACCTTATGTTTATCCTCAATCACTCCGCCACTGGCAGCCATGCCTTCAGATGCCTGGGCCCT
The DNA here is from genome assembly GCF_009764475.1 of Pristis pectinata. Classification (NCBI taxonomy): domain Eukaryota; kingdom Metazoa; phylum Chordata; class Chondrichthyes; order Rhinopristiformes; family Pristidae; genus Pristis; species Pristis pectinata. Next base: position 13,829,540 of record NC_067435.1, on the reverse strand, counting down.
GAGCTCTGGAATTCCCTCCTTAAGCACCACCATGAAGAGCCTTTCACTCCTAGTGGCATTTAGGGTAGTAAAGCTGCTGCCTCACAGTTCCAGCAACCCGGGTTCAATCCTGACCTCTGGTGTTGTCTGTGTAAAATTTGCATGTTCTCTCTATGACCAAGAGGCCTTCCTTCGGGTGCTCCACTTCCTCCCTCATCCCAAAGACATGTGGCTTAGTAGGTTAGTTGGCCACTGTTGTGTAGGCGAGTGATAGAATCCTGCGGAAGCTGACAGGAACATGGGGAGACTAAAGTCAGATTAATATAGATGGGTGCTTGATAGTCAGCATGAGCTCATTGGGCCAAAGGGCCTGTTTCTGTGCTGTATGACTCAATGTTTCTCACTTTCTCCTTTGTTTCGCCATCCAGTTTTGCCCCATTCTGTTTCTCTGAGGCTTGTTGCCATGTGTTTTTACTAAGAGGACCTACAGGAATGGGAGTAGTTGGTATGATGGTTTGGGTGTTCACTGTGGTGTGGGCGAGACTGTGCTTGGAGGCTCCTTTAAAAAACATGATGACAGGTGGTGACACAAGGGTGTTCCCAAAGTCTAGGGTCTATTTGACCTACCCATAAACCAAGAAGACATCGAAGTGATCGACTAGCCAGTCACTCCTGGTTCAGTCTAGTCCAATCTGCAATTGGCCAAACCAGCCCAAGATAGCGATGGATCCTGGGCAACTGCCTGAAATTCTTAGTATTGTCCATGTGCACATTCCCAGTGTGAAACTAATGAAGGGTCACCCAAACTTGATGATGCCTGATGCCCTTCCAGTTCTGAGAGTGCTCATCCCTGCTGGCTGCCTCAGTCAGATCCCAACTTGTCAAAAGGGATGTGAGACTTTGAATCCTTTGTCCCAGAGGACAGTGAATGCTTACTGAACTTGTTCCAGGCTCTCTAGACACTTGAAAAATGCAGCTTCCACTTACTGATTTAATTCTTCAGAGCAATTCACCAGAAATCAGCCAAACAGTAAATGGCACAGAAGGGAAGTTGAGGGCTGGGGCAGATCAGCATCATCATATCGAATGGCAGGGCAGGTTTGAGGGGCTAAGTGTCCTACTCCTGCTCCTATTTCCCTGTGTTCTTAAATCAGTGCGAGAGATTGAGGAATTCTGAGTGCAAATTCTGACCAGTGCAAATCAATCAAATTCAGCACAGATTTTAATATAATGTAATGCCTGGAGCAGATCTCTCCCTAAGATTGAATTAATCTTCACAGTGTGTTTCAGGGAGCTTGTCTTAAACTAGAACAGTTGGGACCAAGGGAGCTAACAGGTCTGATTTAAATATTTTTCACTAATTTACCAACAAAATGACCAACGGACCGACTGGAATTTGCCAACAGTTTACATGATATAGGCAGAAATCTTTCCCACCTCTTCTTTTAAAATACTGCTTTAAACCCATTTTCAACTGCTCAATCACACCTGAACACATCCAGGAAAATTCTCATAGCAGAATCACACTTATTTAAAACAAAACTCACTTTCTACAACGCTGCCCTATTGCACCACAGATTCTATTATCTGCCAGCATGTACAAAAAGGAATTGAGCGGAAATTTGAGGAAATAAAATCCTGATGCAGGATCTTGATCCGAAACGTCGACGATCCCTCTGCCACCACAGGCGCTGCTCGGCCCGCTGAGTTCCTCCAGCAGTTTGTTTCTTTTTGCTTGAGGAAACAAACTTCTTAAAGCAAGAGATGTTTTAACTCCAGTTCGGTATGCAGTGAGATGGGATATGGGGCATTGACTGCTACGAGTCTAACTGTAGTTAGTGTTGCTCTAACTTCTGGCATCGGGCCAGGCTCTTAGCTGGAAATGAATGGTTCTGTCGTCACAGCTAAACAGAAGGGGTTGGGACATACTGGCGTCACTAATTCAACACACTCCCTCCCAAGACTGCTGCTAATACACGGAGCCAGGGCTCGGAGTACTGTAGTTGACTGGGTCCCTGCGAAAACCTGGCAGGATTACCGCAGAATGGATTCAGGCTCTGCGCAGGTTCCCACTGGATGACATTTCACCATTCTGAGCTCCACGCCAAATTCCCAATGTTTCCTCCTCTGGTGAGGGTTGACCTCTGTCAGGACAGACCACACGGTGTGCCACTTCTGCAGGTTTGCCCTGCACAAATTACTTGATGGACCATGTTGCCACATTCACTCTTTTACCCCGTCACCTAGCCAGTCTATTTCTAGGAGATGAATGTAATGAAGTTATATGGAGATTCTGCATGGAGATAGACTCTTTGGCCCACCAAGTCCATGCTGACCATCAATCACCCATTTACACTCATCCTACATTCTCATCCACTGCCCCCAGATTCAACCCCTCACCTACACACCCGGAGCAATTTACAGTGGTCAATTAACCTACCAGCCCGCATGCCTTTGAGATGATGGAGGAAACCCATTTGGTCACTGAGAGAACACACAAACTCCACACAGACAGCACCTGAGGTCAAGATCGAACCTGGGTCTATGGCGCTATGAGGCAGCAGCTCCACAAGTTGCACCACTCTTAAGAGATTGTCAGCCTCTGTCCTGCTACCATCCTGAAGGCACTGCCTCCTGCTGGGGTGTGGATGCACAGGCATTAGTCACCATCCACGTGGCCGTACTTCATCTAATCTCCAGGGTAAGTGGAGGCAGAAAAATCAACCACATTTTGCATCCCAGCCAAGTCCAATACCCTCCTGACTAACGACCAATTTTAAGTGAAGGGAGGCGATGATGATCATTAGATAGAGATGATGGTGGGGCAGGAACATTGTAGAGAAGGAAGAGGTGGGGAAGGGGAGGAGGAGCAAAACCTGATTAGAGATGAATAAACAGGGGGAGAGAGTACAGAGACCACTGGACCAAAACATCTCCATCCATAAATTTATCCTTATATTACATTCCCTTTCACCTTAAACATGTCTTTATGATTTACATCAACCAGTGCCCGTCTGCATGATTTCCACTTTTTGACCACTCTATGGTTAAAGAAGTAATAGATTTAACATTAGGATTTGGGTAAGGAATAAAACCGGGTTTAGCTAGAAGCTGGGTTTGGAATAGGGCTCTGGTCAGGGAAAGGAACATAGGGATGGGGTTGAGATTAGGGTTAGCGTTCCCATCAGGGATGAAAGACGTTGGTTAATGAAAGATGGACCTTGAGATTGTAAAGAGTTTACCTAATGAATAGCTCACAGAATATTTCAAGGTATTGGGCAGAATGTGGGCAGCACAGATATATTTGGTGAATGTGGAGTTTAGATTCCCAGTCATGGCTGTCCCATCAGTCTTGAATGATCGGGATTTATTGTATGAGATATTATCATTGACCTAACATATTGTCCATCCAAGAGCAATTCACAACAATTCACACATTAATACAACATAGAAGGAATCCATTTAGCCCATTGAGTCTGTGCTGGTTCTCAGAGCAATCCCATCAATCCTATTGTCCATTAATTTACCTGTAAACTATCCTCTCTCACACACCCATTAACACCTCCCTCAATATCCCACCACCCACCTACACTAGGGGTAGTTTACAGTCGCCAAATAACTTACCAACCCATACGTCTTTGGGATGTGGGAGGAAACTGGAGCATCCAAGAGTAACTGATGCAGTCAGTGTGAGAATGTGCAAACTCCACACAGACAGCACTAGAGATTAGGGTCAAATCCGGATTGCTGGAACAGGAGGCAACACCACTACCCGCTGCACCACTGTGCCACCTAAGGTACAATGAGGTCCTCACATTGCTATCTGAAGCTCCAGACAAAGGCTGTCCATTTGAACAGTCCAGTGTCTGCTCTGGATCTATGGGGAAATCTCACTTCTGCTTCAGAAGGCAGAGGGTTTAGGAGACACACTGGAGACTTGAGCAAAAAAGTCCGGGCTGTGACAAAGGGAGTGCTGCACTGTCAGAGGGGCAGTACTGAGGGAGTGCCGCACTGTCAGAGGGGCAGTACTGCGGGAATGCCGTACTGTCAGAGGGGCAGTACTGAGGGAGTACTGCACTGTCAGAGGGGCAGTACTGAGGGAGTGCTGCACTGTCAGAGGGGCAGTACTGAGGGAGTGCCGCACTGTCAGAGGGGCAGTACTGCGGGAATGCCGTACTGTCAGAGGGGCAGTACTGAGGGAATGCCGTACTGTCAGAGGGGCAGTACTGAGGGAGTGCTGCACTGTCAGAGGGGCAGTACTGAGGGAGTGCTGCACTGTCAGAGGGGCAGTACTGAGGGAGTACTGCACTGTCAGGGGGCAGCAGTGGGAGTGCAGGACTGACTGAGCAGTGCTGCAGAACTGTTACAACGTCAGGAGGGCTGCATAGCATGAACACTGCACAGTCAGAGATGGTGTTTATCTGTTGGAGGAATAGTACTGAGGGGTGCTGCATGGAGGTGCCATCATTTAGATGAGAAATTAACCTAAGACCAATTGAGTCTCCTACATGGATTTCACTGGGGTGTTATCCCAGTTGCATCTGGCCATTATTTTCCCCTGGGTCATCACCGCACAATAAACTGGTTATCTAGTTGCTTCTTTACAACAGTGACTATACATGCACTCTCTGGCTTTAAAGCCTTTTGTGGCAGTCTGAGGATGTTAAAATCTCTTTGGAGCTGCAGTAAAACCAGAAAATGCTGGAGATACAAAGCAGGTCAGTCAGAGTCTGTGGAGAGAGAAGCAAAGTTAACTTTTCACTTCTGGCGAAAGATCATCGACCTGAGATCTTGACTGTTCCTCCCTCCACTGATGCTGCATGACTAGCTGACCATTTCCAGTATTATTTAATTTTATTTAAGATTTATTTAATATTTATTTTTATTTAAGATTTATTAAGATTTCCAGCCTCTGCAGTTCATTGCTTTCCTCTGGAGGTGTACAGAATCCTCTCGCTGTCTGTGCTGTGTGGGGATAGTCACTGCCGCTGGCACTCCCTATTGTTAGGACTGGGCTGCAGTGTATCCTGGCTGAGCCCAGTCCTCACTCACTTCTGCATTAATGATCACAGCAGGATTTCTAACTTCATTACTCTCCTTGCTGTAACACCAGAAAATGGAGGCAGGAGTAGGCCATTCAACCCCTCCATTCAATATGGTCAAGGCCGTTCTGCCCCAGGACTCATCTCCTCTTCCGTACCAGTTCCTTTGAGCCGAAAATTCTCTGATCTGTCAAAAGTGCATCCAATTCCTCTTTAGATACCCCAAATACTTTAGCGTCCCCAACCCTCCAGGGTAGTAAGTTCCAGGGGGACATAAAAACATAAGAAACAGGAGCAGGACTGGGCCAACCAGCCTTTCTAACTTGCTCCACCATTCCATAAGATCATGGCTGATCCAATTTCCCGCTCACTCCCCATACCCTCTGACTTCTCATGCAGCTCAAATACCTGCAGTCTCTGCCTTGAATCTACTCAACCACCCCTGCTCTGCTGCTCTCCAGGTTAGAGAATTCCAGAGAGCCCTCTGGCAGAAGAAAATGCCCCTCATCTCAGCCTTAGTTAGACAACCCTTATTCTACAATTAGGCCCCTTAGTTCTATGTAACCTCACCCAGGGAAACCCTGACAACCCACATGAAATTTCCATTTCTCATTTCCAAAAGGTTCTCATTTCCAAAAGGTTAGAGATCCAACCCAATCAAGGATTCACCCGATCTAACCTTCCCTACACTGCCTCTGGTACAAGTAAATTCTTCCAAGATCACCCCAAGCAGTTCACTACCTCTGAACTAGTAGCAATATGGAGGGGAAATGGCGAGACGACAACTTGTGTCTTATCCTCTGTGCCCATGAAGGTCGTCTGACGTGTTTTTAAAATGAAATGCAGCCCGGTCCGGTCCAGAGCATGGTCCTTGTCTCCGGGTTTTCAGGGCTGCCGTGCTACCTCTCGTACCTCGGGTCAGAGAGAAGTGAGTAAGTTCTGGGGGAAGTTGAATGGTGGAAGTTCTTTTGGCGATTTCTGCCTCTGTGGATCTCGGAGAGGCTTCTCGGATGTAACCGAGGAAAGGACTTCAGCTCTTGGAGGACGGTGTTATGCATTTCTCCTTCAGTGAGGAAGACATAAAGAAGCAGCGATTCATCAGGACTCTTAGGTTGGTGGTCCTTGCCGGCAATCTTAAACTGATTCGGGGAAGAAGGGGCGATGAAAAATAGCACGAGACATCAGCTCCATCCTGTAGCCACAAGCACCCAAACATCAACTGCATCCTGCCACCGCAAGCGTTGGGGGGAACCAGCACTCAAAAGCCAGCTCCATCCTGGAGCCACTGTACTCAAACAGCAGCTTCATTCTGGAGCCACAGGGCTCAAACGGCAGCTCCATCCCGGGGCTACAAGGGCTCAAACAGCAGCTCCATGCCGGGGTTACAAGGGTGCAAACGGCAGCTCCATCCTGGGGCCACAGGGGCTCAAACGGCCGCTCCATCCTGGAGCCGCAGGGCTCAAACGGCAGCTCCATCCCGGGGCTACAAGGGCTCAAAACAGCAGCTCCATCCTGAGGCCATAAGGGCTCAGACGGCAGCTCCATCCTGGGGCCACATGCATAGAATCATTGCGATACAGAAGGAACCCATTGAGACTATGCGGTTTCTTTGTAGAACAATCTAGTCAGTCTCAAGTACTTAAACATCAGCTCATCCCGGGGGTACAACAATGTTGGGAAGAGGAAAAGGACACCAGTAGGGGCCGTCAGCTATATTGGTGACATTGTGATTGAGTTTAGTCGGCTGAGGACAGTGTGTGTGGCTGGAGGTTGGCATCTCTCAGGCTTACCTTATCTGTATATACAGAATGGTCCAGGCTGCTTGTGTAGGTGTGCTGAGCTCAGTCATTGACACACCCCATTACTGGGCACTCTGAGAGAGTTTCTGCCTGCCTACATATGCAAACGAGCAGAGCAAACACCCTGTCAAGGAGTAAGTGAAAAACTCCCATTACTAAAACCAGCAAACTGCTGTACAGTTCGGAGAATCCTGACTAACACCTGGAGTAATTCTTCCAGCAAGGATACCAGACCATTTCTGCTCTGGATTAATATCTAGACCCAGATTAGTGTTCCGGGCCTTATCAATATCGTGCTTCTGATCAATAACCTTCTGTTGAACAATAGCTTGCTGTTGATCAGTATCAGCTCCAGATCAGTAATCCACTCCTGATCAATAATCATCTCCATGTCAATAGCCATTTCTGGATCAGTATCCAGTTTCTGATGAATAACCTGCTTCTGACTGGTTAATAACCCTTTCCTGATGACAAGCCTGTGTGTATGTGTGAGAGAGAGAGAGAGACCGACAGACAGACAGACAAATATAACGACATTGTCCCATGAATGGTGGTGTGTGTGTGTTCTGACATGTACAAAGAATGGGAAAGAAGTGAAGTAGTGGTGCCGTGTATATTGGTAATGAGATAAGATCAGATGTGTGAGTTAGATGACTGTGTAGTCCAGGAGGAGCAGTTGAAGGCGAGAATGAAAGGTATCGTAGGTTCTCAGACAAATGTGTAGGAGTAGGTTTTGTTTAATCAGAGGAAGGGAGGAGGCCTACAGGACAGGGGGCTCAATCCTGGGGTGTGAGGAGAAGGGTTAGGGGTTTAGGGCAGGTATAGGTATGGGGAATGCAATGATAGGGAGAGGGAGATGGGTAAAATAGACACGGGGTGCAAGCATCTAATCACTGAAGCTTCTACTAATGCTGACCCAGTGTTTATGATGATTTGTTGTGCTTTATGCTTGTGGAATGATGATTTTCTACTGAATTCTACTCCAATCAGTTCATGTTCTTATCTTCTGACACCTGGTGTCTATACTTCAAGATATCCTTCAGGAGCAGGTCCAGACTGGCACTGATCCCAGATGGTCTTGTATTCTGGTACAACCTACAGTAAACCATAAAGTTAAGTATACATACTCTGCCTTCTCCACTTATGATCCATCTGCCATCAGTGATCCCTTTATTATAGTGATCTGTGGCCCCTGTCCCCTCTTAGCCCCTCTTCCACTGTTAGAGAACATCGACTATGAGTTCTGACCCCTGAACCTAGGTGAGTGTCACTGGAACGTCTCCAGTGATGGGGTTGTGTTAGCCTGAAGCTTAAGTTTCCTTAATGTTTTTTGGGTGAGATGTTAAAAGGAGACCCCATCGTACTTCTGAGGGGGCAGAAAAGATTCCATGACTGTCATTTCCAACAAGTGCAGGTATTTCTTCCCCATGTTCTGCAACTATTATTTGTATCTCAGGCATCATCAGTAAAACTGATTATCATGTTGTTGTTTGTGGGAGCTTGTTGTCTGCATGTAGCTGCCACATTTCCTACATTACAACATGACTACACTTCAAAGGTAGTTTATTGGCTGTGAGACATCCTGAAATGAATGCGAAAGGTGCAATAGAAATGTAGGTCATTCTTGATGATGAAAATTAATTTAGCTCAGATTTTGAAGGCAGCTTATATGTTAGAAATTTGCAAATACAGCTTCCCAAAAGTATGGGTTACAAAAGCAAAATCCTTTGCCTGCTACAAATCTGAATTAATAAATGCTGGAAATACATAACACGTTAGGCAGCATCTGTGGAGAGAGGGACTGTTAACGTTGCAGTTAATGATCTTTCGGCAGCAGGATGGATGTGGGGAGGATATTTCCTCTTGTGCAAGAACAAGGGGCCTCTTTAAAAATAACAGGTTGCCCTCTTACTACGAGAATGAAGTGTTTTTCCTCAGAGGATCATGAGTCTTTAAGATTCTCTTCCCCAGAGGGCAGTGGAAACAAAGTGTTTGAATATTTTTAAGACAGAGGTGAGCAAGGGAGTGAAAGGTTACCAGGGGCTGGACAAGAATGTGGAGTGGGTTGTGATCAGCCATTTTGAATGATCGAGCAGGCTCAAGGGGCCGAGAGGCCTACACTGCTCCTAACTTATGTGTTGGTAAGGTTGTGGGTTTACTGATCTTACTCCATGGGCGATGGGCAGAAGGAATACTTCAAATAACCTGCAGTTTTCAGAGTTCAGCTCCTGAGGATTTCTTCTGGAGATGTGGCTGGTGACTTCAGTGGTCCAGAATAGGAATGCCTTTTAAACTCACTCAGGGAGACTCTACAGAATGGCAGACACACTCTATGACTGCAAGTTATTGTTAATACGAATGTGTTTTGATTGGATAATCTGGAAAATGTTTTAAATTTATCCTAGGAAACAAATTAAGGGTTAAGAACAAGCACAGATTAAGAACATTAGGAGTAGGAGTAGTCCATTCGGCCCCTCAAATTCCTGGCTCGTGCTCTCATTCAATAAGACCACAGCTGATTAGATCGTGCCTTCATTCTAATCCCTTGCTTTAGCCTCATAACCCTTGATTTCCCGCATAGTCTGAAAACTAATCTACCTCAGCCTTGAATATATTCAGTAATTCACCCTCAACAAGCACTCTGTAGAGAATTCCAAAACTTCACCACCTGCTGAGAGAAGGAAGACCCTTCAAAATCCTTCATAATAAAATCAGCCCTCATTCTTCTGAACTCCAGCAACTGATTTGTGATCTAATTGAGATCCAGGAGTAGTCTAATTTGGTAAGCTGTGGTCCATTACGTATTTGGCTGAATCTCAGCAGTTCTGAGGGTTTGCTCAGGCAAGGTTGACCTTGCCTCACATTCTCAATGCATTGATATATAAAGAAACAGCTACAACCTTATGGAGAAGGTGGTACCTTGGAGCCTACCCCCAGGTTCACTGGTGTTAAGGGAGTCGAGAAAGTGTTGTTGATTTCCTGCCTGTGGAGAGAGTTTAAGTGTTTTGTAATTGAGTGAAAACAGCTTCATTGATTTTCCAATTTTAGTCATTCGAACTTCTAACTCGCATCCTACACAATCTGATAACGTGGCTCCTGTGTTAATTCAGGGAGCATATACAGTAACGGGACTTTCCTTCAACCTCTGAACAGCAGCTCATCACCTGATATTGTGTGCATAAAATCATACAGGGCTGAAAATCAAAAATAAAACAGCGGATGACACAAATCCGGAATAGAAACAGAAAATGCTGGAAACAGTGGATCAGGCAGCATCAGTGGAAAGCAAACGGGTTAACGTTTCAGGTTGAAAACACTTCATCAGAACCGAGAAAGAGAAATAAAAAGGATAATTTTAATTGCAGAGAAGGTGGTGGGTGGGTTGGATGAGTCAAAGGGAGTATATCAGCATAAGAAAATAAGAGGAGTAGGCCACTCGGCCCCTCAAACCTGCCCTGCCATTCAATATGATTGTAGCTGATGTCTTCCAGGCCTCATCTCCTTCTGTGAGGTATGTGATAGGGGGTATTTAGAGAATGTGTCTATGCAAGGAATACCCAATAATGCTCATTGTTGGCCTTCAGATTATTTGTTTAAACACACAGCTGAATTGCCCCATTTAGCTGCATCCATTGCTGAGGTGGTACAGGAATTCTAAGCATCAAAGTCTAGATTTAATTGGTAAATTGATTTATTATTGTCACATATACTGATGTACAGTGAAAAATTTTGCATGCCATCCATTACAGACCATTTCATCACATCAGTACATTGAGGTAGTAGAAGGGAAAACAATAACAGAATGCAGAATAAAGTGTAACAGGTACAGAGAAAGTGCAGTGCAGGTAGACAATAATGTGAAAGGTCATAATGAGGTAGATTGTGAGGTCAAGAGTTCATCTTATCGTACAAGGAGACTGTTCAATAGTCTTTTAACAGCGGGATAGAAACTGTCCTTGAATCTGGTGATATGTGCTTTCGGGCTTTTGTATCTTCTGCCTGATGGGGTGGGGAGAAAAGAGAATATCTGGGGCAGGTGGGGTCTTTGATTATGTTGGCTGCTTTACCGAGGCAGCGAGAAGTGCAGACAGAGTCCATGGATGGGAGGCTGGTTTTTGTGATGTGCTGAGATGTAGAGGTACTGATGCACTTTCTTGGCTGTGGCTTCTACGTAGTTGGACTAGGACAGGCTATTGGTAACGTTTACTCCTAGGAACTTGAAGCCCTCTACCCTCTCAACCTCAGCGCCACTGATGTAAACAGGAGCATGTGCCCCACGCCCCTTCTTGAAGTCAATGACCAGCTCTTTTGTTTTGCTAACATTGAGGAAAAGGTTGTTGTTTGATCCCTGGATGACAGTAGAGATATTAAAGCCTGTGGGGCAATTACCACTCCCAATGTCAGAGCAAAGTGTGATGTGGGTTAAGACACATCGAAAGTTACAAAACTGTGTTTGTAACAGTAAGGTGGATAAATACCACATGCCAGATAACCTGGGTTTGTCTTTGCCAGAACTTCACCAGAAGTAGGACTTCAGCCAGTCATTCAAGGTCTCAGTGACCTACACCTTTGCTTCAGGAAAACAGGGTGGTCATAAAGAGTGGAAAGGGAGGACTGGCTTGTTGGGATGGCAGTTTTGAGTATTATGGGGTGGTGGAGCTAAGTCCTGAGTATTATGGGATGGCAGGGCTCAGTGCTAGGTGTTGTGGGAGAGCAAGGGTGAATGTTGAGTATTTTGGAATGGAAAGGAGAGTGCTGGGAATTGTAGCGGGAGCGAGTCTGGTTTGGCTATTGTGGGGTTATGGAGCTGAGTGTCGGCTATGATGTGATGGCAGAGTTGATTATCAGGTACTTTGGGATGTCAGGGCAGAGTGTGGGGGATTTTGGGATGGTAGGATTGAATGTGGCAACCCTGAACTTGAAAAAGCCCTTGCATGCATCCCAGAGCGAGACAACCCCATCCTTCTGGGTGACTTCAGTGCCAGGACGAGGAAAGATGCTGAAATCTGGAAGGGGATGATTGGCAGTCTGGGAGTAGGGGAATCTAAGAGTCTAACTCCTGACACAATGCTCAGAGCAGGGTCTTGTTAAAGCCAAAACCTTCTTTTGCCAGAGAGACAAGCATAAGACAGGGCAACAAGCCTGAACCAAGCAGCATTCAAGCAGGAGACTCAAGGAGGTCCACATCAGCTGTAAGAAAATCAATGCTGAACATCTCAAGAACCACCACAAAGATAGCTGTCCTCAGACAGTGGCTCTAGGCAACCTGCTGACTCCAAACAACTGAAGCTGCAGAGCATCCCCAACGTCAAGACTGTACTGGTCAGCTGTGAATAGCACCAGTGAAGAGACTCTTGGCTTCTCTTCCAGAAAACACTCACAACTAGTTCGATAAAAATGATCAGGAGGTAATTAATTTCAAGCACAAGGTGCTCTTGAATTGGAAAACTCCACCATGCATCAAAGGAAAAGAAACAGCTCAACAGACACCTGAAGGCCGAGCCCCAACAGGAAACCATAACAACTGATGGTGGGTGGAAAGAATGCAGGAGGTCCCGTGACTTGCTGATAACCAGGACGTGTGCAGATTCTTCAATACATCGAAGCCATCTGAGGCTCGAACACTCAAGGACCCAAACCACTGAGAGGCAAAGGTTGAGGCAAACTTATCAAGAACGGAGAGGCTGTCAGTGCCAGCTGGAAGGAGCATTTCAAAGATCTCCTCAACTTCGCTTGTCCTGGATGTGAGCACCTTTGACTTCATCTTACCACAGACTATCCAGTCAAACCTTGCTGCTGGTCCTGTCTGACAGGAAGTCAGGAAGGCCTTATGCGAATTGGGGAGCAGAAAGGTGTTGGAAGCAGAGGGTAGCCCTTCTGGTGTTTAACATTTGGTGGAGAGGACCTTCTGCCACAGATTCACAGTGTTATCTTCTTGATCTGGGACTTCTGCCTCAAATTCTAGATGTGGGAAGAAGAGGACATGCCAGGAGACCTCAAAGATGCAGTAATCTTGACCACGTTCAAGAAAGGAGGCAAATTCGACTGTGGTAACTACAGAGATTGTCCCTGCTATCTGCCATAAGGAAAGTCATCACCAGGCTCTTCCTCAGCCATCTCCTCTCAGTGGCTAAAGAGCTGCTCCTCAAATCGCAGGGTAGATTCCATCCAGGCACAATGGATGTGACCTTCACTGTGCATCATCTCCAGAAAAATGTAGGCAGCAGCATTGACCACTATACATGGCCTTTCTTGACTTCTTAGACTCTGTCAGTCGAGAAGGATTGACAAACATCCTTCTCAAATTTTGCCTGCAGAAATTCATCTCCACCTTATGAATGCTTTATGAAGACAGGCAAGCCCTGATCCCAACCCGTGGGTCCACCACAGACCCAGTCTCAGTGAAGACTTATCAAACAAGGCTGCCTCATGACTCCAACACTTTTCCCAATTTTTATCGCCATGGTGTTGCACTCCACCTCCAACAGGCTTTGTGCTCAGGTGGAGCTGGTCAATGTAACCTCCACATCAGAACCAAGGTCACCCAACTTTATGCAAACAACGGTCATAATCTTCCTCGTTATGACCTTGCACCTTATCGTCTACTTGCACTTCACTTTCTCTGTAGCTGTTACACTTTATTCTGCGTTGTTATGGACTCAGTGAAAGTCCCTTTAAGATAGAGAGTGTGTGTGTATATGTGTGTGTGGGGCGTGCTTACGTCAATAGAAGATAAAGGACGTAATGACGGTGGTTGAAGAAGTAAGAAGAAGAGGAAGAAGAAGAAGAGAGAGAGAAGGGAGAGAGACACCAGCCTGCTAGTTTTCTCTATCGATGGATGAGAAACAATAACTGTGTTTGCCACTGAAATCCATGTATGGAAATTGGAAGTAATCCGGTGGAGTTCACTTTGTTGCTGACCTGTAGAAGGAAACAGGTATTTGTGTGTGGACGACCACGATTCGGATGCTTTTCGGGGTGAGGAAGTCACTACCGAGTAAACACTGGAGTGTCATTTGGGTTCCATCGTGGAACATTTGGATTTCGTATGTACTCTCTCTCTGTTTTTCTACATCTACGTCTTATCTTCAGACAACGGTGGTTGTTGAAGAAGCCCTTGCTCATGTTTCACCTTATGGCTTGCAGAACTGAACTTTAAGAACCATTCCGGAACTTGGAGTTTTGGACTTTGTCACACACACACACGACGAGTTTAGTTTTGGGGTTAATGTTCGAGGTTTAACATTTTTGAATTCTAACATACTAACATTTTTACTTTTATTTTACGTATTATCATAAGTAGTAATTAATAAAATAGTTTTAACACTGAATCATGCTCAGTGTGTTTCTTTTGTTGCTGATTCGTGACAGCGTTCTGTATTATTTTACCTTGTACTACCTTGTACTTATTCACTGTGTAATAAATTGATCTGTGTGAACGGTATGCAAGACAAGTTTTTCACTGTACCTCGGTATAACTGACAGTAATAAACCAATTCCAAACCAATTCCAATTCCAACAATTGCGTACTCACAAATGTAGAGGCCAGCTCCAGGTTAATGTCAATTCTCTCTCTAAAGCAAACGAAGCTAACACTAAACATCCATAAAACAAAGGTATTCTGTCAACCTGCCCACCAATAGTAAAAGTCCACAACAAGCCCCTTGGAAAAAATATCTTGAAAGCCTGAGCTGACTGATGTGGGAACTGCAAAGTCTGCCACAGGTGGGGCAGAGGGTGCTTGGTGAGGGTTGGGGGCTGTAGATGGGCAGCTTGAGAGACGGTGCTCCTTTCATCGTTTATACTGGCCTACTGTCTACTCCCACCCAATGGACTCGAGATTCTCAGTACCATCCTGAGTGTTCCTTCTCCATCTTGTGCGGTCATGGGCCAGGGATTCCCAGGAGTTGGTGGGGATATTGCATTGTTCAGAGAGGCTCTGAGTACGTCCTTGAATCTTCTCTTCAGTCTGGCTGGTAATGTCGTGCTAAGACAGAGCTCAGAACAGACTGTCTGTTTCGGGAGTCTGGTTTCGGGCATGCAAGTGCTGTGGCTTGCCCAGTGGAGCCATCTGAGTATAATTATGGCCTCGCTGCTGGGGATTTTGGCCAGGGAGAGGATGCTGACAATGATTTGCTGAGCTCTCTAATTCATTTGGTGTATTTTGTTGGAACAGCATTGATGGTATCTCTGCAGTGCCTTGCTGTAGGCAATCCAGGACCCAAAAACATATAGGAGGGCAGACTGTGAGCTTTGTACTGGGTGGGACATTGTGATCTTCAAACACCCATTTCCTCAGCTGTGGCATCACATTGAAGGTGAATGTCATCATCAATGTCTGCCTTTGCAGAGAAGGTTCATGTGAAAGTTGAAGGCAGACACTGATGACAAAATTCATCAGCAGATTGCCAGATCCTTGGGGTGTCAGGAGTTGTGGGGATTGGTTGGGCGGAGTGTCGGGAGTCGTGGGATTGATTGGGTGGAGTGTCAGGAGTCCTGGGATTGGTCAGGTGGAGCCTTAGGTGTTGTGGGATTGGTTGGGTGGAGTGTCAGGAGTCCTGGGATTGGTCAGGTGGAGCCTTAGGTGTTGTGGGATTGGTTGGGTGGAGTGTCAGGAGTCCTGGGATTGATTGGGCAGAGTGTTGGATATTACAAGATAGCGGAACTACAGTAGATGTTTTGGCCCAGTGGCACTGACTGCTGACTGACCAGCTTACAGTTCAGATGTGGAGTGCCGAGCTCACCTGTTTCATTCTTTACAAAATGAAAAGTGGGAGTCAGACTTGGAGCTCCTCTGTTGTGCTCTAAAGTAACTGACATCCCAAAAAGCTGCAATTAGCACCCAGGCAGGAGGACCCTGTGACACAGGATCAGACACTGACCAAGCTGCCTGAGGTTGAACGTGAAGCCGATCTGTGTTAGAATGTTTGTGCAGACAACTTACGGAAATTGCTGCTTCCAGACGCTGATTACCCACATCTACCGCAAGAATGTGTATTGAGACACAGTCTCAGTGCGACAATGCCCATTACTGGGCGGGGAACCTCGGAATTACAGGTTCTGAAAGAGTGAGCTTGGAATGAGGTGTACGCTGGATTATGTTTCTGACTGAATTCTCTGCCTCTGTCTCACCAGAGCCAGTGTAAACACAGAAAGCACAATCAGACAATATGACGCCTTGCAATATTTCACTGTTATAGGTACTATATAAATGCAAGTGGTTGTTGTATTTATGTTGTGCTGTGTTATTTTAACCAGGACAAGCATCAAATGAGCTGAAGTACATTGATTGTCACCAGTTGCTCAAAGGCATGTCTTGAGCTTTCTTACCGTGGTCCCATGGCCAGTGGGGAGTTTGAGTTTGTTCACTCCACAGTCTCCACTGCTGGAGCCCTCACACAGGGGCCCCAAGACCGGACGCAGCTCATTGCTACCTCCATGACTGCCAAAGCCCGTGAGGTGAGGAGATGAGGGTAACATTCAAGATTAGGAATTTGGGGGTTAAGCTACTGCGACTCACAGTATTTCTGGAGAACAACACGAGTCTGGAATTTGGGCTCAACCTGCCCCATGGCTTCTCCCCATCCACCATATCAATTCCTCTCAATATCTAAAAGTTTTGATTGAGCAACTGTAAATTCCAGGAAATACAATCCTGATTTATGTAATCTGTCCTCATAGCTCATTTGGTGAATCTGCACCATGCTTCCTCCAAGGCCAATATATCCTTCCCAACGTATGTTGCCCAGAACTACTCAATGAACACCAGGAGTGGTCCAACAAAGCTCTATATAGCATCGGCATAACTTCCACCTCCTTGTGCTCCAGTCCCCTATGACAGGGGAGAGTAGTTCCACCACAGGGAGAGTCGGAACCTTAAAGGAAGGGAAAAGAAATATGAAAAGGAATCCATTATCTTTCCAAGTGCTCAATCACTTGTTGGGAAATCTGGATGACTAACAACCACGTCCTCTTTTTTTGCCACAGTTTCGATGTTGAGAATGGCCCATCTCCGGCTCGGAGCCCAATGGACGCACAAGCAAGTCCAGGACTGGTTCTTCACCCTACCTTCCCCCAGAGCCAGCGTCGGGAGTCGTTCCTGTACCGGTCAGACAGTGATTACGACATATCACCCAAAACGATGTCACGAAATTCCTCCGTAACCAGTGATGTGTGAGTACATGTTTCTACCATAGAACAATACAGCACAATACAGGCCCTTCAGCCCACCCATGTTGTGCTGACCTTTAAACCTCGCTTAAGACTAGCTAGCCTCTTCCTCCCACATATCCCCCTATTTTAAATTCCTCCATATGATTATCTAACAATCTCTTGAACTTGACCAGTGTACCTGCCTCCACCACTACCCCAGGCAGCACATTCCATGCACCAACCACTCTCTGGGTGAAAAACCTCCCTCTGATATCTCCCTTGAACCTCCCACCCATTACTTTAAAGTCATGCCCTCTTATATTGAGCATTGGTTCCCTGGGAAAGAGGCGCTGGCTGTCTACTATATCTATTCCTCTTATTATTTTGTACACCTCTATCATGTCTCCCCTCATCCTCCTTCTCTCCAAAGAGTAAAGCCCTAGCTCCCTTAGTCTCTCCTCATAATCCTTACTCTCCAAACCAGGCAGCGTCCTGGTAAATCTCCTCTGCACCCTTTTCAATGCTTCCACATCCTTCCTATAATGAGGCGACCAGAACTGGACACAGTTCTAACCAGAACTGTGGTCTAACCAGAGTTTTGTAGAGCTGCATCATTACCTCGCGGCTCTTAAACTCGATCCTCCGACTTGTGAAAGCTAACATCCCATAAGCTTTCTTAACTACCCTATCCACCTGCGAGGCAACTTTCAGTGATCTGTGGACATGAACCCCTAGATCCCTCTGCTCCTCCACACTACCCAGAATCCTGCCATTAACCTTGTACTCCACCTTGGAGTTTGTCCTTCCAAATTGTACCACCTCGCACTTTTCCGGATTGAACTCCATCTGCCACTTCTCCGCCCAGCTCTGCGTCCTATCAATATCCCTCTGCAATCTCCTACAGTCCTCCACACTATCCACAACACCTCTGACCTTTGTGTCATTTGCAAACTTGCTAACCCACCCTTCTACCCCCTCATCCAAGTCATTAATAAATATCACAAAAAGTAGAGGTCCCAGAACCGCCCCTTGTGGGACACCACTAGTCACAGCCCTCCAATCTGAATGCACTCCCTCCACCACAACCCTCTGCTTTCTACAGGTAAGCCGATTCTGAATCCACACGGCCAAGCCTCCCTGGATCCCTTGCCCTCTGACCTTCTGAAGAAGCCTACCATGTGGAACCTTGTGAAATGCCTTACTAAAATCCATGTAGACCACATGTACTGCGCTACCCTCATCAATCTTCCTGGTCACCTCCTCAAAGAATCCTATCAGGCTTGTGAGACATGATCTTCCCTTCACAAATCCATGCTGACTGTCCCTAATCAGTCCATGATTCTCTGAATGCTCATAGATCCTATCTCTAAGAATCCTTTCCAACAGCTTGCCCACCACATACGTAAGGCTCACTGGTCTGTAATTCCCTGGACTATCCCTACTACCTTTTTTGAATAAGGGGACAACATTTTCCACCCTCCAATCCTCTGGTACCATTCCCGTGGACAACGAGGACTCAAAGATCCTAGCCAACAGTTCAGCAATCTCCTCCCTCGCTTCGCGGAGCAGCCTGGGGAATATCCTGTCAGGCCCCAGGGACTTATCTGTCCTAATATTTTATAACAACTCCAACACATCCTCTCTCTTGATATCTACATGCTCTAGAACATTAACCTTACCAACACTGTCCTCTGCGTCATCAAGGACCCCCTCCTTGGTGAATGCTGAAGAGAAGTACTCATTGAGAACCTCACCCACCTCCACAGCTACAGTTATATTATTTCTCTTTCTCGCTCTCTCACTCTCTCTCTCTGTCACGCAGACACCCTCTCCTTCTCCAAGCCGTATCTGTGGAGGGCTGTCTGACCCACTGGGCTTCACCAACAACTTTTTTTTGCTCCAGATTCCAACATCTGCTGTCCCTTGCGTCTCCACCCACTCTCTCATCTCTCTCAGACATGCTCGTGCTCTCTCTCAGACACCCCCTCGTTCTCTCTGGGGCACCTTCTTTTTCTCTCCCTCCCCCTCTCCCTCCCCCTCTCCCTCCCTTCCTCTCCCTCCCTTCCTCTCCCTCCCCCTCCCCTCTCTCTCTATCCCTCTCCCTCTCTCCCCACCCACTCTCTCTTCCTCCCTCTCCCTCACTCCACCTCTCCCACCTCTCCCCACCACCATCTCTCACCAACCCCTCTCCCCCTTCTCTCCCCACCAACCTCTCTCTCTCCCTCTCTTGCCAAACCCCTCTCCCTGCCAGCCCCTCTCCATGCCACGCTCCCTCCCCCCCACGTGCCCCTTCTCTCCGCCACACACCCCTCCTACCCCCCTTCCCCCTCACTTCTCAGGCACCCTTTCCTCTCTCTCTCTCTCTGTTTCTCTCGCACACTATTTCTCTTGCCCTCATGCTATCTTTATCTTTATCGCACTCTCTCTTTCTGTCTTGTTCTGTCATAATTCTCTCTGTCCCCATGTCTTTCATTAAATCTCTCTCTCGCTCTTGCTCTCGCTCTCTCTCTCTCTCTCTCTCTCTCTCTCTCTCTCTCTCTCTCTAATGACTGTAGTCCCTTCCTTTTTGCCCCCACCCATCTCTCCTCCCACTCCGTCTCTCTTATCTTTCACCCACTTCACAGAAGTTTCATCATCCCCCATTCCCTTATGTTGCTCCTTCTCCCTTTCTCCCTCTCTGTCTCTCCCTTGATCTCTTTCTCTTTCTTCATCTCTCCATCTCCCTCTTTCTTGATCTCTTGTTCTTTCTCCCTCTAGATCTCTGCTTTACATCAGCAAGTACTTCCTGTCGACAGAGCTTTCTTCCTTACAAAAGTAATGTAATGTGTTCCAGATACTGGAAATTGATATAAACCAGAAAGTGCTGGAAGTGCTCAGCTGTGAACCAGTGTCTTTGGAGAGAGAAATAACATTTCATGTGGTGATCCTTCATCAGATCACTGACCCGAAATGTTCACACTATTTCTTTTTCCACAGATCTTGCCTGGCTCTGATCTTTATTTCCCATTGTCCACTTTCTATCTCAACCTCAGAATAATTTTTCCTGTTCTGAGGTGTGTCCAGTTTTCTACATGGACCAGCTGGTCCGTATGTTGAAGTCTTTTAACAGCATTCAGCTCCCCAGGAACAGCCTGCCTCTGGCACAGATATTCTGAAGCTCCTGCTCAAACTGCCCGAAGAATTTCTCATTAGAGAAAGATGAGCATTTGAATGGCCAAGACATAGGCTGCTGACCAAGTGTTGATAAGTGGGATTAACATAGATGGGTATTTCAAAGTCAAAGTATTGTCATATTGCACAAGTACATGTACACACAGGTGCAATGGAAAACTTACTTCCAGCATCATTACAGGCACATAGCATCAGATAAGCAGCATTCACAAGAAAAACATATCCTGTAGATACTACCAATGGTGGTACTACCTGAGGTCTTAATGGTCAGCATGGATGTGATGGACCGAAGGGTCTGTTTCTGTGCTGCGAGACTCTATGACTACGACTGTTAACAATATGAATTCAATTTGATCAAACTAAGGGCAGGATGGATGACATTTATGGTAATAAATTGAGTCTGCGCTGTTATCAAGCCTGATCAAAGGTTTCTCACAAACCATACCAAATGTTTAAACATTCCCCATTGTACCACAGAAACCAAAATAATTTGAACCAAAAGAAAAACAGGAGGTCATTTTTGCAGCCAAGGCTTGATAGATAGCTAGGACATCTGTCAATTAATATTAAGAGGTTTATGAGCAATTAGAATATCCTAGAGAGATGTAAAAGCAGGGACAAATGTTTCACAATCGAGGCATTGTTTAAACAGGAGCCAGTGTAAGTCAGGAAGAATGGGTGAGTGGACGTTAGGGTGCGGGCAGCAGAGTCTGGATGATCTCAAAGTTATGGAGAAGAGAACAAAGGATGCAAAGGCTGGGATGAGGGTTTCAACAGCGGATGAGATGAGACTGGAAGTATCGACCTTCTTGACAGCATGGATTTGTGGTGATCTCGGGGTCAGCCTCAGCACCGAGGCTGTCATTAAGCTTCAAGGAGTTTCCAGGGAGGAGGATGGAGTGCGTGGGAAGGGGCTGGAGTTTGTACCACAGACCAAGGCGGTGTATTGGTCTTCCCTAATGTTCGTAGGGAATTTCTGCTGATATAGCGCGGGATCTAGCGCCAGACAGAGTCATCGGTGGAAAGGGACTTTTTATTCATTTCTTGGGATCTGGACATCGCTCCCAAGGCCAGGATTTATTTCCCATTCCTACTTACCCTTGAGAAGCACTGATGAACTGCCTTCTAAGACCACTGCTGTCCATCTGGTGAAGGTACTCCCATTATGCTGTCAGACAGGATGTTCCAGGATTTAGACCCAGCAAGAACAAAGGAGTGGCAATGTACTTCCAAATCAGGATGGCGTGTGATTTGGAGGGAAACCTGCAGGTGGTGGTGTTCCCATGCTCCTGCTTGTTGTCCTTCTCAGCTGCAGAGGTCACAGGTTTCGGAAGTGCTGTGGAGGTGGCAAGTATCTAGATATGGTAGAATGTGTCATATGTCAGAGGGCTAAGGGATATGGGGAGAAAATTGGATCATTGACTTTGGATAATAAGCCATTATTACATACAATGGCAGGGCAGGCTCTGTTTACTCCTATATTTCTGTTCCTATATCTCAGCATACACTGTTGTATGGTGGACAGAGTGGATGTTTAGGGTGGTAGGTGGGATACCAGGCAAGTGGTCTCCTTTGTCCTGGATGGTGCTGAGAACTATTGTCGCTTCTGTTACCTAAGAAAGTGGAGACTTATGCCTTTTGGCAAGGCAGACAGGTCACACAGCCTCTGAGCTGCTCTGATGCTGTGGGTTCTGATGATATTGCCGGAGGGCACCATGTTGATGAAAAATAAGAACAAAGGCTTGTGTGTGGGGAACACCAGATGCAACTGTGCAAGCCATGCAGAGAAGCTGGTCTGACTGCGATTGGACAGATAAGAACAGAACCAGGCAAGTGCTGTCCCACCGGCTAGAAAATGGTGCTGAGGCGTTGGGAGAAGATAGTGCAACCTCAGGTCTCACCATACAGAGCTCAAGACACTTGACTTGACCTGTGCAAGTATGAGGTTTGGTGCTATTTATAATCTTCACACCTAAATCACACCCACAAAGTTCCCATCGTTGTTTAGTCACTTCACAAATTTAGTCCATCACTATCTCAATCATTCTGTCACATGAACACAAGAAAACAGGAGCAGGAGTAGGACACCTGGCCCCTCAAAGCTGCCCGCTATTCAGTACGAACAAGGCTGATCTATACTGGCCTCAACCCCTCCTCTCTGCCATTTCCCCAAAGCCCTCAATTCCACAATATTTCAAATAATTATCTATGTCCATCTTAAATTAATTTAATGATCCGGCCTTCTCCACCCTCGGGGCAGAGAATTCCAGAGATTCACTCCCCTCCGAGAGAAGAAATTTCTACACACCTCAGTTTTAAATGACCAGCCCTTCATCTTGTAACTATGTCCCTTTGTTCATGACTCTCCCACTAGTGAAAACATTTCAATCTCTACCCTGTTAAGCCTCCTTAGGATCATATATGTTTGAATATCACCCCCCATTCTTCTAAATGCCCTCTCTCTCTCTGAACCTCTCCCTCCCTCTCTCTGACCCTCTCCCTCTCCCTCTCTCTCTGAACCTCTCCTTCTGTATGAACTTTCTCTGTCTGAACCCCTCTCTGTCTGAACCCATCTCTCCCTGAACCTCCCTCCAAACCAACCTCCCTCTCTCTCTCTCTCTCTCTCTCTCTCTCTCTCTCTCTCTCTCTCTCTCTCTCCCCTCCCCCTCCCCCCCCCCCCCCCCCCCCCCCCCCCCCCCCCCCCCCCCCCTCTCTCCCTCTCTCCCTCGTGAATAAATCTAAAAACTCTACTTAAGGCCATTGGATTGAGGATGTAGAGAGAGGTGGGGAGACCAGAATGAGAACACAGAACATTAAAACTAGAGCCAGGTTACCCTTTTCACACAAAGGGCCATGGCAGTCTGGGTCTCTGCATGAAACTGCTGAGACTGAACGTTGATGAAAATTCTACACTGCAGATGATAGATTTGTCAGGTGAGGGTTGAATGAGTCACAGAACGGAGGTGGATGTTCTGGTTGGGATACGGATCACCAGCTTGTAGTTCAGTGGAGAACAGGATCGAGGGCCAGAGGCTTTCTGCTCCTCTGTTCCTTTGTGGGCCACTGTTCTGATTCTCTGAGTGCTCCCCTTTCCTCTGCCCACCTCAAATCCTCCGATTGCTCCAGTTAAACAGAGTCAGATCTCCTTGTTCCTGCAGGGAGCGCTATCCACTCTAGTCCCTCCTCCTAATGAAAGCACTCATCTTTGATATCACCAGAGTAAATCTCTGTAGATAAACCAGGCAACCTTTTTGCAGAGCACCTGCACTCTGTCTGCAACAGTCATTTTGAGCTTCCAGTTGCATGTCATTTCAACTCCCCTTCCCATTCCCACACCGACTTGTCTGTCCTCGTCTTCCTCCACTGCCATGGTGAGGCCAAACACAAACTGGAAGAACAATGCCTCATGTTCCGCTTGGGCAGCCTACAACCCAGTGTCATGAATACTGAATTCTCCAATTTCAGGTAACCCATTCCCCCTGTGTTCCTTTGCCACTTCCATCAGTCCGTCCAGGACCTCTCTCCCTTAATTCACTTTTCCACCCCCATCCCACCTTGTTGCCCAGACTCATCACCCTCCTCCACCTGGTTCCATCTCCCCATCACCCATGTACCTATCCACCTGGGCTCCTTCTCCCTTAGTTCACCTTTCCTATCCCCCTCCCCCACCTGATTCCATCTGACCATCGTCTCCCCCTCATCTGGTTCCACCTATCGTCTATCAACCTCTTACATACCACTCCCCCTCACCTCCATATATTGACTATCTTCCCTCTACACTCTCGGAAATGTCGACCATCCCTTTGCCTCCACAGATGCTGCTTAACCCACTTGAGTTCCTCTAGCAGTTTGTTTCTTCACTCCTCGTTCCAGCATCTGCAGTCTCTTGTGTCTCCTCTGTATATATTCCCCATCTATCTCTCTCCATTTCCCCATCTGCCTCCTTATTTCTCTGTCCTTAGTGTCATAGAGTTATATACCATGGAAACAGGCCCTTTGGCCCAACTCGTCTATGCTGAGCAAGATGCCTATCCAAGGTAGTCACATTTGCCTGCATTTAACACATATCTCTACAAACCTTTCGTATCCATGTACCTGTCCAAATGTCTTTTAAACATAATTGTCTCCGCCTCTGCCACTTCCTCTGGCAACTTGTCTGTGTGAAAACTTGCTCCTCTAAATCTTTTCCCTCTGACCTTAAACGTATGCCATCTAGTTTTAGACTCCTCTACCCTGGGAAAAGTGCTGTGACTATCTACCCTATCTATGATTTTATAAACCTCTATGACCACCCCTCAGTCTCCTTCGCTCCAGGGAAAACACTCACAGCCTATCAGATCTCTCCTTATAACTCAAGCCCTCTAGTCCAGGCAACAATCTTCTGAATCTTTTCTGCACCCTGTGTAGCTTAATCACATCCTTCCTACGGCATGGCAACCAGAACTGCATACACTATTCCAAATATAGTCTAACCAATGTTTTGTACAACTGTAACATGATGTCCCAACTCTTGTACTCCGTGCCACAGCCGATGAAGGCAAGCATGCCATATGTCTTCTTTCCCACCTTGTCATCTGTGTCGCCACTTTCAGGAACAATGTGTACTTGTATCCCTAAGTCTCTGTTCAACAACACTCCCCAGGGCCCTGCCATTCAATGTGGATGTCCTGCCCCGGTTTAACTTTCCAAAATGCAACACTTCGCACATCTCTGAGTTAACTTCCATCTGCCTTTCCTCCACCCACTTTCGCAGTTGATCTAGATCCTGCTGTAACCTTAGATGGCCTTCTTCACTGTCCACTATGGCACCAATTTTGGTGTCATCTGCAAACTTACAAATCATGCCATCTACGTCCTTATCCAAATCATCAATATATATGACAAACAACAGGGGACTGAGCACCAATCTTATGGTAAACTACTGACCACAGGCCTCCAATCTGAAAAGCAATCCTCCACTACCACCTTCTGCCTCCTACCACCAAGCCAATTTTGTATCCAGTTGGCTAGCTCACCTGGATCCAATGTGTTCTAACCTTCTGGACCAACCTACCATGAGGGACCTTGTCAAAGGCCTTGCTAAAGTCCATGTAGTCAACCTCTACTGCCCTCCCCTCGTAAATCCTCATGGTCACTTCAAAAAAGCTCAATTGAATTCCTGAGGCATGATTTCCAAAGCCAACGTCCTTGCTGATAACAACTTGCACTTACATCTGTGAACTCTTCCAAGGTGCTTCATAGAAACATTCCCTAGTACAATAAGATGGACTCTTGACCTCACAATCTACCTTGTTGTGACCTTGTACCTTATTGTCTACCTGCACTGCACTTTCTCTCTAGCTGTTACACGTTATTCTGCATTCTGTTATTATTTTACCTTATACTACCTCGATGCACTGTGTAATGAATTGATCTGTATGAATGGTATGCAAGACAAGTTTTGCACTGTACCTGGGTACGTGTGACAATAATAAACCAATTCTATTTCCATTAGCTGTCTCTTGCTTTCATCTCTGCCTCTGCCCTTTCTATGACATAGCATCTTTAATTCTCTCACTATCTCTCACTCACCCGTGCACAGCCTGTGACTTTAGATGTATCAGCAGGGATTTCTGGGTCTGTCACCAATTTGCCAGTCCGTGTTGTCAACTCCTGTGTTTTTTTTCTTTCAGTCATACCGAGGACCTTATCGTCACACCTTTTGCTCAGGTGAGTTGAAAGTTAAACACCTTATTCCAGTCTGTCTTTTCCTCATTCTGTCTCCACAGCGCTGTCACAAAACTCACAAGTTAAATAAGAATCCCTCGAAAATCACACCCTGGGATGTTTGCTGTGGAATGGGCTGCAAACCAGATCCTAGCTGTTCCTTTGTCATCTGGGGGGTGAAACCTTTCTGTGCTGAATGTATGGATCACGGGTTTAATGACTAGTTCTTATTCAAATAGGTTCCAGGGGATTGGAACTACAAGTATAACAAGAATCTGTAAACTGTACAAATCTACAAATCTTCAACAGGGCTCAAACAATCCACTGGAGGAACTCAGTAGGTTGAGCAGCATCTGTGGGGGGAAAGGAATTGTCAGCCCGCTGAGTTCCTCCAGCAGATTGTTCATTGCTCCAGATTCCAGCATCTGCAGTCTCTTGTGTTTCCATTCAACAGGCCTCAGATTGGCTGGTGTGGAAAATGGGAACTTACAGCACAAAAGAAGCCATTGAGCCCATTGGAGCTGTGCTGGCTCTTTGAAAAAACTCTCCAGTTAGCTCTCTCCCCATTTCCCCTTCTCAAGGATTTCTAGAGCCCTTTGGAATCTCCTTTCACTGCCATTCTGGGTTGCAACAACTACTGAGTTAAAAGAAACTCCTCAATCCCCTTGGAATCTTCAGCATTTACTTGGGATCTTCAGTCTGTATCCTAGGGTATCTGCCACTGAAAACAGTTTCTGCTTAATGACTCTGTCAAAACCGCTAAATCCCCCTTGAAGCTCTGCTCTTAGGACCAGTGCTTCCCCACAGAACTGAACTGGGGCCCTCCCAATAAATAATCTCCCCTGGGCTCTGATGTCCTTCCCAAAGTGCAGTGTCTAGAACTAGCCACAAAACTGCACCTTGAAGCCCAACCAGTGTTTTAATTAATATCTGTTCCAAATTCTTTGATTTTTGTGGCCAGACTTTATGTAACTTTCACCCCTACCTTTGCTCAGAAACCTGGGATGAACCCCAACTATCACCTCTTCCTCTGCTGTATTAACATGTTCACCAGAGGAGACAAAGGCAACATTCTCATTCAGTCCCTCAGCTGCGCCCACTGCCTCCACAAGTAGACCTCCTGTCTTCCCCAGTCAGCCCCTGGTTCCCTTTCACTCTACTTGTTGACATACGATTAATGGTCCCTTCTATCTTCCCACAAATCTTTTTCTCATGTTCTGTCTTTTGAACTTCTGGTACCCTTCTTAAGTTTTCTGCATGTTCTGGATTCTGCATATTTTGAACCTAATATCAGCCTTCTCGTCCATTTTATTTTAACCTTGGTTTCACTCGTCCTTCAGAAGGATGAAGTATTTGACTCCCATCGTATTATTAAAGCCAAGGGTTCCATTTGATACCTTAACAGTTCTCAATTTATCCCTTCACTTCCACACTCTCCCCAGGTCTTTGTTCCACCAACCCTTTAACTTTGCACCTTGTGTTTGAAACTGCTTCTCCTTATTCTTCCCACTGACTGCATCACTTCACACTTCTCTGTGTTAAATTTCACCCATTGGATGTCATCAGTTCATCCCGCCTGTGACCTCCTCACTATTTACCACATGTGTGTTGCCTGTAGACAGCAGATACATCCGACCCCTGGGGAACACCGTGAGGATTTCCCCTGCGTCTGAAAAACAGCTGCCTTCTCTCTGCTTTCAGTAATTTAGCCAGCTCACCACATCCCCTATAATCCCAGAGGCTTCAATTCTGTCAGCAACCCTAGTAGGTGGTACTTTCTCAAAGGTCTTTTGAAAGTCCCTAAAAGTTGTCTGGCTGTCATTTATTAACCCATATTTTCCCAAGTGCCCATTAGTTTTGTCTCAGATCATTGTTTCTTAGATTTTCCCTATTACGGATCTGAGGCCGACTGGCCTGTGGTTACAGGTTTAAACCTCTGCTTGAGCAGCACAGTGACAGCTCCAGCGACCCAGATTCAACCCTGACCTTGGGTGCTGTCTGTGTGGAGTCTACACGTTCTCCCTGTGACTACGTGGGTTTCATCTGGGTGCTCGATTTTCTTCCCACATTCCAAGATGTGCAGGATGATAGGTCAAATGGCCATTGTCGATGGCCTGTAATATTTATGTGAGTAGTGGAATCTGGGGAGCAGTTGATGGGAATGTGGGGAGAACAAAATAAGGCCAGTGTAGGATTAGTGTAAATGGGTGCTTGACAGCCAGCGCAGACTTGATGGTCCAAAGGGCCGTTACCATATGTATGACTCTGTGGCCCTCTGCCTTCTTTTAAATGGTGGTATAGCATTTACAGTCCTGCGGCCCTCCCTCACTACCCTCGTGTCCAAGGAGGTTGTGAAGATTTTGGCCAGAGTATATGTAATTTCCATCCCTACTTTCCCTCAGTAATCTGGGTTGAATCCCACCTGTCCCCTCCTCCTCTGCTGTGACAATACCAGAGGAGACAAATGCAAAGTCTTCATTAAGTACCTCAGCTGTGATCTCTGTCTTCAGGAGAAGATCTTTTGTTTCCTAATCAGCCCCTGGCTCTCCATTGTTCTCTACTTGTTTACAAAGATTAGTGCTTCATTTTATCTTCCCACAAATCTTTTGCACATTCTCTGTCTTTGCCCCTTTTATAACCTTGTTAAACTTTTTGTACTTTCTGAATTCCTTCTGAATAATTATTGTATTTGGAGCCTGCACTTCCATTTTATTTTAAACTTAGTTTCATTCAAAGATTGCATTTGATCCTCTTTGTCTAACCCCAGTTCTAATAGTTTAGTCCATATTCAGCCCATCTCCTCTTCTGACTTCCTATTGCTCATGCAAGTCTTTGTTTCCTGTCCAGCTGAACCACATTCCTTTTCAATTCAACCTGCCACGAGATCATTGTCTCCACCTTTGTTTGCTCCTTTTCTCAACCCATAACCATTTTATTGTGATCATTCTTTCCAAAAGCTCCCCACTGAAACCTGTTTCTTGCCTCAAGTCATTCCCCAGAACCCAACCCATTGATACTGCCTTCCTCGTTAACCTGGCAATATGTGGATCAAATAAGTTATCAGACGCATTTCATCACTGCCTCCTCCCCGGTCTCCCCTGTGTTTACTTTTCCGGTCTATGTTAATATGCTCAAAGTTTCTTAAGCACACTCTACAGTTGAGAAATGTCTCAGTAGTTAAGAAAGATTGTTCTAATGTTGAGGCCAAGGTGCATTTTAAGGAGAATGCAGAAGGAGCTTTAATCAGTATGCAGCTCGTGCTAACCCTGCCCTCGAGTGTTTGATGGGATCACGTCGGGGTAATATTACACTGTACAATCTGTGCTGTCTGCTCGGTATTTATTGATTACTCTCTTCTCAGATCTTGGCAAGTTTGCGCAGTGTGAGGAACAACTTCACCGTCCTGGCCAACACTCAAGGGCCTCCGAACAAGTGAGTATCAGGCATCCAGCTCATGCTGCAGTTTGGTCATTGTCCAGTCATAGAGATATGAGTCCATGCCGACCATCAACCACCCATTCACATTCATCCTCTGCTAACTTATTTTATTCTCCCCACATTCTCATCAACTCCCCCAGATTCTACCACTCACCTGCACACCAGGGGCAATTCACAGCGGCCAATTAAGCTACCAACACGCACGAGTTTGGGATGTGGGAGGAAACTCACTCGATCACAGGGAGAACAGGCAAACTTCACACAGACAGCAACCGAGGCTCCTGTAGCTGTGAGGCGGCAGTTCTGCTTGCTGTGCCAGTGTGCCATTACTTGCGTCGTGGTTTGCTGAGTTGAACCCCTACTGTCGCTTCCACCCAATCAGATGTGTGGAGGTGAGTCATGTCACAGGCAGCCTGGAATTGCGTTGACCTGAATACACAGGGAATGGCCATTCGGCCATCCCAGTCCCTGTTGGTTCACACGACCACCTTCTACTTTGGTTACCTCTTTCTCCCGGTCCTCTCTCCCACATCATATCTCCCCTTCAATGCATCAGTCTGAACTTCCAGTGAATATTACATCAGTGATTGCACGTCAGGAGTCCATCGCAGGGCTCTCTTTTCCTCCTTGAAGGAGCTTTCTCCTGACTTTGTAATTTGATGTTAATGGCTATCTTGGGTTTATGCCCTCTCCCCTTTGTTCTGGACTCGCCCACGGATGGAACTGATCTCCCCTCCAAATTCTTCATCCTGTTAAGAGCCTGTACCAGACCTCCACTGCCACCTCCCTTTCCCAAGGCCTGTTCAGATGGTGATTCATAATAGCACGGCAGAAAATAGAGTTGGTGATTCCCGATCCATGTGGCACAGGCTCTCGCACTCACTGCTGATCTCCATGTGTTTTTTACAACATTCCAATGCAATATTGGAGAAGAGATAGGAATGCCTGGCAATCTAGGTGGATCCCAGCTGATTTTCTTGAAGGATTCTAGCTGATCCTGCCAGGGAATCCTGGTCAATTCCCTACTTGGAAGGTAGCAGCAGGTCCCCCACTAGAGGATCCGGCAGGTCTGCTGCCTGAGGGGAGTGTCCCAACAAATTCTTTATTCAAGGATCCTAGCTGATTCCTGCTAAAGGATCTCGGTGTTCTCCTTGCCAAAAGGTCCCAGCTGGTCCATTGTAGGTTTCCCTGTCAGGGATCTCTGCAGGCTTCCTGCCCATTCTCCTGGGCTTTTCCAGGTTGGACTGCACCTAGTGCTGTTGAACCCATGGTATTGGTTGCAAGGAACACCGTTGCATTCAGACTGAATCTTCAATACTGTCATTGAGAGATGATGTGAATACTGTTGTCAGCAGCCCTTGAGGAACCTAAAGAGTGCATAAGGTGTGTGTGTGTGTGTGTGTGTGTGTGTGTGTGTGTGTGTGTGTGTGTGTGTGTGTGTGTGTGTGTGTGTGTGTGACTGTGAACATCTGTGTGTGTGCATATTTATGTGATTTGTCCACTGAGTCAGTGTGGGTGGAAGTCAGAAACAGGAATGAGCAGTCACTCTGTTGGGAGTATTCTACAGACCCCCCAATAGCAGCAGAGACTCCGAGGAGCAGATCGGGAGGCAGATTTTTGGAGAGGTGCAAAAATAACAGGGTTGTTGTCATGGGTGATTTCAACTTCCCCAATATTGATTGGCACCTCCTTAGTGTAAAGGGGATAGGTGGGACGGAGTTTGTTAGGAGTGTCCAGGAAGGATTCCTGACACAGTACGTGGACAGGTCGACTAAAGGAGAGGCCATACTGGACCTGGTACTAGGCAATGAGCCTGATCAGGTTTCGGATCTCTCGGTGGGAGAGCATTTTGGAGACAGTGACCATAACTCCTTGACCTTTACCATAGCCTTGGAGAGGGATATGAGCAGACGATATGGGAAAGTATTTAATTGGGGGAGGGTGAATTATGATGCTATTAGGCAGGAACTTGGGAGCGTAAATTGGGAACAGATGTTCTTGGGGAAGTGCACAGCAGAAATGTGAAGGTTATTTAAGGAATACTTGCATGGGGCTCTGGATAAGTTTGTCCCATTGAGGCAGCATAAGGATGGTAGAGTGAAGGAACCGTGGTTGACACGAGATGTAGAATATCTTGTCAAGAGGAAGAAAGAAGCTTACCTGAGGTTTAGAAAGCATGGATCAGACAGGGCTCCGGAGAGTTACAAGGTAGCCAGGAGGGAGCTTAAGAGTGGATTTAGGAGAGCTAGAAGGGGGCATGAGAAGTCCTTGGCGAGTAGGATCAAGGAAAACCCCAAGGTGTTCTACACGTATGTGAAGAATAGGAGGATGACTAGAGTGAGGGTAGGACGGATCAGGGATAAAAAAGGAAACGTGCCTGGAGTCGGAAGAGGTAGGGGAGGTCCTTAATGAATACTTTGCTTCGGTGTTCACCAGAGAGAGAGACCTTGACGTTTGTGAGCATGGCGTACGACAGGCTGATATGCCAGGACATGTCAATGTGAGGAAGGAGGATGTGCTGGAACTATTGAAAAACATTAGGATAGATAAGTCACCAGGGCCGGACGGGATATATCCAAGGTTATTACGGGAAGCTAGGAGAGAGATTGCTGTGCCTTTGGCGACGATCTTTGCATCCTCACTGGCCACAGGAGTAGTGCCAGATGATTGGAGGGTGGTAAATGTTGTTCCTTTGTTTAAGAAAGGGAGTAGGGATAACCCTGGGAATTATAGACCAGTGAGTCTTAGTTCAGTGGTGAGAAAATTACTGGAGAAGATTCTGAGAGACAAGATTTATGGGCATTTAGAGAAGCATAGGCTGATTAGAGACAGTCAGCATGGCTTTGTGAGGGGCAGATCATGCCTCACAAGCCTGAATGAATTCTTTGAGGTTGTGACAAAGCACATTGACGAAGGTAGAGCAGTGGATGTGGTGTACATGGATTTTAGTAAGGTGTTTGATACGGTTCCTCATGGAAGGCTTATTCAGAAAGTCAGGAGGCATGGGATCCAGGGAAACTTGGCTGTGTGGATTCAGAATTGGCTCGCCCATCAAAGACAGAGGGTGGTGGTAGATGGAGCATATTCTGACTGGTGGTAGGTGAGTGGTGTTCTGCAGGGATCTGTTCTGGGACCTCTGATCTTTGTGATTTTTATAAATGACCTGGGTGAGGATGTGGAAGGGTGGGTTAGTAAGTTTGCTGATGATACAAAGGTTGGTGGTGTTGTGGATAGTGTAGACGGTTGCTGTAGATTACAACAGGATATCGATAGAATGCAGAGCTGGGCTGAGAAATGGCAGATGGAATTCAACCTGGATAAGTGTGAAGTGATACACTTCGGGAGATCAAATTTGAAGGCAGAATACAAGGTTAATGGCAGGACTCTTAGCAGTGTGGAGGAACAGGGGGATCTTGGGGTCCACATCCATAGATCCCTCAAAGTTGCCACACAGGTCGATAGGGTTGTTAAGAAGGCGTATGGAAGTTGGCCTTCATTACTCAGGGCATTGAATTCAAGAGCCGCGAGGTGATGTTGCAGCTCTATAGAACTCTGGTCAGACCACACTTGGAGTATTGTGTTCAGTTCTGGTCACCTCATTATAGAAAAGATGTGGAAGCTTTAGAGAAGGTGCAGAGGAAATTTACCAGGATGTTGCTTGGATTGGAGAGCATGTCTTTTGAGGATAGGTTGAGTGAGCTAGGGCTTTTCTCTTTGGAGAGAAGGAGGATGAGAGGGGACTTGATAGAGGTGCACAAGATGATAAGAGACATAGATAGACTAGACAGTCAGAGATTTTTTCCCAGTGCGACAATGGCTAACACGAGGGGACATAATTTTAAGGTAATTGGAGGAAGGTATAAGGGGGATGTCAGGGGTAAGTTTTTTACACAGAGAATGGTGGGTGCATGGAACATACTGCCTGCAGAGGTTGTGGGGGCAGATACATTAGGGACATTTAAGATACTCTTAGGTAGACACATGAACGATAGAAAAATGGGGGGCTATGTGGGAGGGAAGGGTTAGATAGATCTTAGAGCAGGATAAAATGTCGGCACAACATTGTGGGCCGAAAGGCCTGTACTGTGCTGCAGTGTTCTATGTTCTTAACGTGTGTGTGTGTGTGTGTGTGTGTGAGAGAGACAGAGAGAGAGAGACAGAGAGAGAGAGAGAAAATCTGTGTGTGTGTGAGAGAGAGAGAACATCTGTGTGTATATCTGAATGTCTGTGTGTGTGTGTGCGCGCGCGTGTGAGAAAGAGAGAGAATTTCTGTGTGTGTGTGTGTGTGTGTGTGTGTGTGTGTGTGTATCTATGTGAATGTGTGTGTGTATATGTACGTATCCTGCACAATGGGGAACAGTCCTTACACCATACCGAAGGCAGGGGCATGGTCTTGCCTCTGGGTCGGCTCCCTTGGGCTGTGCTGCAATGCAACCCATTGTCTCCAGAGGGCAGTGATGGGCTGCTGTGGGAATTGCTTCAGGGCCATGGCTCGGGAGGGTGGGCAGTAGTTGGAGGGGGTTCTGGTTGCTTTCAGGCTGTGAAGCTGCAACGTCTGAGTGAGCTCACTGTGTGGAATTCTCACAATCACAATGAAAAGAATCCACTAATAATAAAGTAATCCCAACATCACACAAGGCAGTGGAATCACCACAGATCATGATTTATTCTAAGTTTGTCCTTGTATGGTGTGTCCTTTTCTTTGTCTTGAGCCACACTCTTTGTATTCCTCCCTGTCTGTGTGTCCTCTGTGAGTTCTGTCTGTACATGTTCTGTGCCAGTGTGTGCCTGTGCATCTGCACACTGTCATCATGAGTGTTGCTACACATTATGTCTGTTTAATGTTCTGCAATCATGTCTGCACAAATCACGCTTTTATGTCTACTTCTACCATGACATGTATGATGCCTGTGTGCGTTACAACTGCATATCATGCCTGTGCCTGCATAAATCATCATTGTGTACAGTGGCTGCATGCCATGTCTGCATGTATTACATCCTTCTGTTGAGTCTGCATTTATCATGTGCACTCAATTTTTGCATGGTTGTGTAATTTAACAATGTATAATGTGTCAATGCACATCTTGACGGGGTATCCTGTCTGTATCTGTCTTGTCAATACATTCCATGTCTGCATGTATCATGTCTGTGACTGTGCAACTGTGTGTGTTTTGTCTGTGTGTTTGCTGACCTCCAGGATCCCTTCTGTGCATCTTGTGAGTGCACATGTTGTAATTACCGTGATTACACACATTGTGCTTGCACATCCGCATGGAACATGACTGCATGGACCCTGCCTGTGTGTTCCATCCCCACACATATTGTAAAAATGCACGTTGTCACAGATAATGTATGAATCCAGCCTGTACATTTTGTGTCCATGCATATGATGTCTGCGTGAATCCTGCCTGTGTTTCTCATGGCTATAATTTTCATGGTTTTGTGCCCAAGCCTCATATCTGTGCCTATCATGTTGACGTGCATCATGGCTGTGCACATTGTTTCTGTGTAATTTGTTGGTGCACACACATCATGTCCCTGAGTATCACGACTTCATGGATAATGTCTGGTATATTCTGTCTGCACATATCGTGCCAAGTATATTATGCCGGCAGACAGGATCACGTAACCTGTTTGCCTTCTCACTGAACATTACCCTGTCTGCGTCTGTCAACATTTAGTCCATCTCCCTGCTAAATGCATCTTTTATTTCTCTGTGTGTATCACATCTGTGTGCTGTCTGCGTGTTTCACGTCACCTTGCCATCTGTGTGCATCATGAACTGTGTGCAGCCTGTATACAATATATGCAATATTCTGCCTGCATGTATCCTGCCTGTATCTTGACTGCATGATGTCTGCGTGTATCAAGGCTTTCCGTGCCTCCAATGACACTAACCTGTCGTTCTGCTTTCCTTCACAGGAGGTCTCCAATGGCACCTCAGCCTGCACTCTGCACCCTATCAGGTAATGAATCTCCTTCTGTAGAGTAATTAATACCCCCGTGTTCCTGTAGCAGCTGTTAAATGGGAGTGACTGTTTTGTGGTCTGTGGAACAGAAGGTTGGGACAGTAATTCTCTGAGATCCCCCACGCTCCTCAATTCCTGTCTCTTGCTCCTCCCCAATTTTAATCACTGCACCTGGGCCATACTTGCAGCTACCTGGGCACTAGCTATTGGAATTCCCTCCATTGACCTCTTGACTACTCTCTCATAGACTCACCCATAGAAACTTATGCCACAAAAGGATGTCAATTAGCCCATGGTGTTCAGGCTGGCTGTATAAGGTCACATGCACTTTGTGGGTGCAGAGCCACATATGTCACCGCATGATGTGATGAGGGTTTCTGCCTCCACCTCCATCTTCTCCCTCCTGCTTCTCCCTACTCATTTCCTCTTACCATCACCTCATTATTTCTTCCTCCTCTTCCCATCCCTCATTCCTTCCCACTCCCTTTCTTAACCACCCCCTTCGCAAACCCTTTTCCGATCCCCTTCCACCCCATTTCCCATCTCCTACTTTGCTGACCAACCCACTTAGCCTCCCCCATTGCCCCTTCCCCTCCAATAGTCCAGACGCTGGCTTTGTGTGGTGTAGAACCCCGTCAAACTAAGAATGTCACACAGAGGCCAACAGGGTGCCTCAGATGCAACAACTCCCATTCCCCTTGTCGATTACACACTTGGAGGCCAATGAACAACTTCTCTTCCTAAACAGAGCAGCCAGTGTGAGAGAGAACACATACTCAGGCTGTGTACAAACAATGATACAGGCCAGGCTTGTATCCATTGGAGTTTAGAAGAGGGACAGGCAACTCGTTTGAAACCTTTAAGATCCTGAGTGGCCTTGCGAGGTGGATGTGCAGAGAATATTTTATCTTGTGGCAGAGTTTAGAACTACAGTTTGCTGCTTAAAAATGAGAGGAGTCACCCTCATGACTGTGAGGCATATTTTTCCTCTGAGATGGTCATAAGTCTTTGGAGTTCTCCTCCTCAAAGGGTGATGGAAGAAGAACCTTTGAATATTTGTAAGGCCGAGGTAGATAAATCATTGATAAGCAAAGAGGGGTAGGGGAAACACAAGAGATTCTGCAAATGCTGGAATCTGGAGCAACACACACAAAATGCTGGAGGTCGAGCAGCATCTATGGAGAGAAATAAACAGTCGACGTTTTGGGTCGAGACCCTTCATCAGGACTGGAAAGGAAGAGGGCAGAAGCGAGCATAGGAAGGTCGGGGGAGAGGGAGGAGCACACACAGGCAGGGGATAGGTAAGTCCAGGTGAGAGGGGGAAGGTGGGTGGGTGGGGCGGGGGGAGATGTAACAAGCTGAGAGGTGATAAGTAGAAGAGACAAAGGGCTGAAGAAGAAGGAATCCAGTAGGAGAGGGCAGTGGATCATGGAATAAAGGGCAGGAGGTGGGGAATAGATGGACAGGTCATGAGGGAAGGGGAGGACGAAAGAGAAGGAGTGAAGGGGGCCACGAGAATGACGGAAGACAAAGTGGGGGGGGGGGGGGTTACTGAAGTTAGTGAAATTGATTGTTGAGGCCATCAGGTTGGAGACTACCAAGGCAGAATGTGAGGTGTTGTTCCTCCAACCTGTAGAGACGAAGTTGTAGTTGGATCAGTTGCGACCTTATTGAATGATGGAACAGATTAGAGGGGCAGAGTGGCCAGTTTGTGCTCCTGATTTGTATATTTATGTGGGTGTGTTAGTGAGGGACAGTGTGTGCACGGGAAGGTATGTGAGATATGAAGGGCTGTGTGTGCGAGGGGTTCTACGCATGGTAGGATGTGAAAGGCAGTGTGGTGAAGGGGCGGTGAAGGGGCGGTGCGGTGAAGGGGCGGTGCAGTGAAGGGGTGGTGAAGGGGCAGTGCGGTGAAGGTGCGGTGAAGGGGCAGTGCGGTGAAGGGGCGGTGCGGTGAAGGGGCGGTGTGGTGAAGGGGCGGTGAAGGGGCGGTGTGGTGAAGGGGCGGTGTGGTGAAGGGGCAGTGTGGTGAAGGGGCAGTGCAGTGAAGGGGCGGGGCGGTGAAGGGGCGGTGCGGTGAAGGGGCAGTGAAGGGGCAGTGCAGTGAAGGGGCGGTGAAGGGGCAGTGCGGTGAAGGGGCGGTGCGGTGAAGGGGCGGTGTGGTGAAGGGGCGGTGAAGGGGCAGTGTGGTGAAGTGGCAGTGAAGGGGCAGTGCAGTGAAGGGGCGGGGCGGTGAAGGGGCTGTGTGGTGAAGGGGCAGTGTGGTGAAGGGGCGGTGCGGTGAAGGGGCAGTGCGGTGAAGGGGCAGTGAAGGGGCAGTGCAGTGAAGGGGCAGTGAAGGGGCAGTGTGGTGAAGGTGCGGTGAAGGGGCGGTGCGGTGAAGGGGCAGTGAAGCGGCGGTGCGGTGAAGGGGCGGTGTGCGAGGAGCTGTGTACCACACTCAGTCGGGGCTGCTTCACTTTAGCCACCTTCTTTGCCTCCAGATGAAACGTACCAGCAGCTGGCGAAGGAGACGCTGGAGGAGCTGGACTGGTGCCTGGACCAGCTGGAAACCATCCAGACCTACCGGTCTGTCAGTGAAATGGCCTCCAACAAGGTAAGAGAACCTTGGGGGTGGGGAGGGGTGTGGCGGGTGGGATGTGGGGCAGGAGTACAGAGAAGGGCCAGAGCTGGGGTGGGGGGTTGGGGGGAGGTGGAGCAGGACAGGGAGTGGGGTTGGTGAACGGCTGGGGCTGGGGTTGCAGGTGGGAGAGGTAGGGACTGGAGATGGTGAGCAGGCAGGATGTGTGGGGGCTTCAGACTGAAGGGGGTGGGTTGTGGGGGTAGGTGAATTTGGAATGGGCTGAATATGGGGTGTCTGGTCAAATATCGGGAATGGTGGAGCAGTGGGGTGTGGAGTGGGACGGGGGTGGTTATGGTGGGACAGGGTGAGATTGGGGACATGATGTGTTAGATTGGACAGTGTGGTGTAGATGGGGATGGAGTATGGGGTAGTGTGAGGGGGTTAGGAGCTGTGGATGGTGGGGTTTGGGGTGGGAGGTTGTTGGGGTGAGGAGAGCAAGTGGGATTGGCTGGGCTGGCGGTAGCTGCCACATCCTCCTGGATGGGATAAGTGGCAGTGCCTGGGGAGGGGCCAGGGTGGGCAGGGCTCACAGGGAAGGAACTGTAGTGGGGCACCTGAGGTCAAGAGTTAAAGTAGGGGTGGGGGCCAGCGGTGGGTGGCTGGAGTTGGGATGCTGGATTTAGGGGAGGTCAGGGGTCTGAGTGGGGAGTCAGGGGTCAGAGTGGGAGGTCAGGGATCAGAGTGAGGGGTCAGGGGTCGGAGTGAGAGGTCAGGGGTTGGAGTGGGAGGTCAGGAATCAGAGTGAGAGGTCAGGAATCAGAGTGAGAGGTCAGGGGTCAGACTAAGGGGTCAGGGGTCAGAGGGGAGGTGTGAAGGGTCCGGGGGCAGGTGTCCAGGGTAGCGGATCAGGGTCTGGGCCTAGTAGCTGGGACAAATGTTAAGGTGCCAGAGGTCCAGGGTGTGGAGTGGGGTTTCCAAAGACAGAGCTGGGACAGCTTCAGCCATTGTGAGGCTGCCTGGTCCACATGAGCTACTCCTCCTGACTGGGAACAGATACCGTCCACCTTCACCCAGCGATGATCTGTTGTGGTATGTTACAGTGAGGGCTAGTATTGCATTCGGTCCATTGTCACATGCTGTGCTTCCACTGAGGTGTATCAAGTCTCTTGGGACAGTGTACGTGTCGCATTTCTATTTTTGCAGAGTGAGCTGAGAACAGGTCAGTCATGGCTTGCTTTAGGACCGAGCTAAAGCTGTCCATTCAGCAACGTAAACTGTTATGGACAGTACATTCCAAACATTTGGCCCAGCGATACAGAAAGAATGATGATAAATATCAAGACAGGATGGTTTGTGGCTTGGGGTGGTGATGTTTGCCTGCGTCCACTGCCCTTGTCCTGCCTGGTGGTAGAGGCAGTGGGTTTAGTAGGTGCTGTTGGACTAGCCTGGGTGAGTAACTGCAGTGCACTTTGTAGATGGCACACACTATCAGCTTACCACTCTGCACTGCTGGTGGAGGGAGAGAATACTTGAGGTGGTTGATGGAGTGTCAGTCAATCAAGTTGCTTTGAATGGCATTGAATTTCTTGAGCACTGTTGGAGCCACTCTCATCCAGGCAAGCGACAGTATCACTGACCTGGTTTCTGGATGGTGGAGAGACACTGGCAGTCAGGAAATGAGTCATTGCCAAGGATAACCAGCTCTGACCTGCTCTTGTAACCAGTGTTTATGTGCCTCGACTAGTGGAGTTTCTGTCAGTGTTGACCCCAGGATGTCGAGGACAGACAGTTAGATGCTATCTTGTTGGTAATAGTCATTGCTTGGTACTTGGGTGGTACGACTGTTACTGGCCACTTCTCAGCCCCTGCCTGAATGTTGTGAAGGTCTTGTTGAGTGCATGCATAACCTGCTTCAACTTCTAAGGGATTTCAGACACAGCACTGACCTAGAGGTTACACTCACAAGTATTGGCTCCTGTGAGGAATTTCTGGGATCTTGAAGCACAATGTTTGAGTCTGGGAGGGAATTCCAGAATCTCATCAGCTAATGGAACAGTTACATGCAGACGTAAT
This sequence comes from Pristis pectinata, assembly GCF_009764475.1. Lineage (NCBI taxonomy): Eukaryota > Metazoa > Chordata > Chondrichthyes > Rhinopristiformes > Pristidae > Pristis > Pristis pectinata. The sequence continues at coordinate 13,789,648 of NC_067435.1, read as the reverse complement.
TAACAGGCTGGCATTGGAAGACTGCGGAGATCTCGGCTGGTTACAGGACTGGAGGTGATCATTGATACAGGGATCTGGTGAGGTAGCAAAACCACGGAGAGATTTGAAAACCAGGAAAGGAATTTCAAAGTCATGGCATTGCCACCCTGTGAATCAGTGTAGATCAATGGGAGTCTGGGTGATCTGTGCATCATCAGACACAGGAGGCTAGAAATAGGATTAATAAAAACTATTGGTGTGTTTTTTTAATGCATAAATTGTGCATGAAATCATTTTGTCCACATTTGGAAGAATTTGCACCCATTTGCAATGGAGGATTCACTGTTCAGGAAATTGGACCAGCCATTTCCTCACTCAGGTCACCCTCGTGCTGATGTCAGTTCCCTCTTCTGTTTCACCACTGTCTGAGACACATGTTTCTGATCTACTGATAGAAATCGGATTGACAGGTCATGACTTGCCATCTTTGTATTTTGCTCATTGTTGAACAAGGACAGGAAGTCAGGAATCCTGTGATTTAAAGTCCACCGGCTCATTGTGCAGTGACTCCTGCTGTTGATTTACACCTGCTGCCCCTTGTCACACTGACTGAGATTGTAGCCGCTCTGCATTGGATACTGTTGTGGCCCCCAAGATACTCTGGCAGGAGCCAGCTGCACTGCTCCATAGTGTGAGAGGTCCCATGGTCCCATTACTGTGCTGTTTAAGCCTGCCCCTGCCCCAACTTCACCCTTCAATTTCCCTTTCCCCAGCTGATTTGTCTGCTTTCCCACCACCCCCCTACCCCCACCCTCAGCCTTCCCTCAGCTCCATGGAATTCCATGTAGCTGACCTGCTTCTCAGTGTGCCAGTGAGACACCAGTTTCCATCTGTCTACACACAAGTCATACTTAGAAACGGGAGAAAAACCACAAAGTGATTCCTTGAAGCAGGGATGCCCGCTTTAGAGACTGCCAATTTGGCATGATCCAAAATGGAGTGCTCATTTAAGACAAAATAAGATATCTTTATTAGTCACATGTACATCAAAACACACAGTGAAATGCATCGTTTGCGTAGAGTGTTCTGGGGGCAGCCTGCAAGTGTCGCCGCGCTTCCAGCACCAACATAGCACGCCCACAACTTCCTAACCTGTACGTCTTTAGAATGTGGGAGGAAACCGGAGCACCCAGAGGAAACCCACGCAGACACGGAGAGAACATACAAACTCCTTACAGACAGTGGGCGGAATTGAACCTGGGTCGCTGGCACTGTTGTAGCATTACACTAACCGATACAGTACTGTGCCTGCCCACCAGTGTGCCGGCCCCCATTTAGCACTACAAAAGTCAATTTCTACGTGGGATGAATTTTGGTGAGCACTTGTTTATGGAGGGCGCAATTCACGAGACCAGCCAGGACTGTGCTGGCTAGCTACTACAGCAAATAGTTTCATTGGCTTACCTCAAAACAAACACTGCACTTCAAGCTCCCAGCTACACCTCAGAGGAGTCTTAAAGCAGGAGTGTTACCTCCAAGTCAGTGGTCGTGCAGCAGTTAAGCTGCTGCCCAGGAACCCAGAGGCCCGTCAAGTTGAGTTTATTGTCATGTGCACAAGTACAGTGAGGTACAGGTACAATGAAAAATTTGTTTGCCACAGCATCATAGATTCAGACAATGCACAGAATATAAATTATACATAAATTGTGCATAAATTATGCAAGACAGTGAAGAAAAAGACAATGCAAAAGAAGATATTAGTGCAAAAACACAATTAGAAACAAGTCCATGGTAGTACAAGAGGTGGTCCATAGTGTTCCATTGCTGAGGTAGGGTTAGGGTTGTGCAGGTCGGTTCAAGAACCTGATGGTTGTAGGAAAGTAGCGGTTCCTGAACCTGGTGGTGTGGGACTTCAGGCTTCTGTACCTCCTGTCCGATGGTAGCAGTGAGATGAGGGCATGGCCCGGATGGCGGGGTTCCTTGATGACTGATTAGACACTTTCAACAGTGGGGAAGGCTGTGCCCATGATGGACCGGGGTGTGTCCACTACTCTCCGCAGTATCTCACGATCCAGAGACCGGAGTTCAAATCCCATCCTGGCAGCTGTGGAAATTCAGTTGATAATCTGGAATTTGGAAAAGCAGCTATAAGTAGTCTCAGTAATAATGATCACAAAAACCTGGTTCACTAATGCCTTTTGAAGATGGATATCTGTCATGTTTACCTGATCTTGTCCATTAGTGACGCCAGACCCACCCCATGTGGCTGAGTCCTAAAGTGCGCTCTGAATTGCCTGGCAAGCTAGTCATTAGTTACCACAACCACCTCCTCAAGGGGCGATTATGGATCATTGCTGGCCTTACTACTGATGTCCAGATCCCAAAAAATGAATGTGTAAAAATTAAATCTCTCTTCCCCCCTTTATGGCCATCCTTAAGCTTCACCTTTGGTTACCAGTGCTAATATTTCCTTATGTGACTTGATGTATGTATTTGCTTTGATAACACAAGGATATTTTACTATGTTAAAGGGCCCTGAATAAACTGAATAGAAACAGAAAGTACTGCAAACACTCAGCAGGTCAAGTAGCATCTGTGGGGATTGAAACAGTTAAAGCTTCAGGTTGATACCTTCTTCAGAACTCCTGCATAACTGGAGACTGTTGCTGGGAGTTGGTCTAGCTAAAGATAATGCTGTTTTAGAAAGTGAAGCCATATTTATGTTCAACTGTCATTTGAATCTTTCAGGACCACCTTCACACAGAATACAATAGGTTCTGCGCATTAATTGATTTGGATAAGTAACTGGGACATTTCCTTAAATCCCAGAGGATCCTTCAGAGAACAGGGAGATGAATGCCTAACTGATCTAGTTCTGCTGGTGAGAGAGAGAGAGAGAGAGGTGTTAGTCAAAGAGTGGCCAGGACCTCTTCCTGAACTCTGTGGCACTTGTTGGGCTACTCCATAGGGATTTAAGAATCAACCATATATTGTGAGATTGAAGATGTTTCCGCAATAGTCTAGGTACATTCCCATGAGAGAGAAGTGAAGGGGAATAAAGAGCAATAAAAAGGAACTGCATAGATGACCAAAAATAGAGCAGAATAAAAGAAGCAGATAACAAATGCCAGGTTGTTAGCGTGAGTGAGAACCAGTCTGATTTCATTTTATACTTCCCTTCTGAAGTTCCTGTAATGAGAGGCAAAGGGAGACCACAAGAAAAGACTGCCAGCAAACTTAAAAGGAATCCAAAAATGTTGCATGGGCTTGTGAAGAGGAAGAGGGCAAGGCACTGGAGGAGAGGTGGGGCTGATTAGAAACTGAAAAGGAGATTTACTCATGGAGGCAGAGGGCATGGCTGAATTATACCAGTCTGCATCGAAGAGGAAGCTGCTGCTGGAATCTCAGCAAAGGGAGATGTATTTGAGACTCTACATGGGTTAAAAATTAATTTTAAAAAAAGGCACTAGAAGGGCTGACTGCACACGGTGGATAAAATGGCTGGCCGAGATGGGATGCATCCTAGATAAAAAAAACTGCAGATGCTAGAAATCTGAAATAAAAACAGAAGGTGCTGGAAGACTTGAGTGGCTGGGCTCAGTGACACAGCTGGTAGAGTTGCTGCCTTGCAGTTCCAGCGACCCAGGTTCAATCCTAACCTCGAGTGCTGTGGATGTGGAGTTTGCATGTTCTCCCTGTGACTGGGTGCTCTGGTTTCCTCCCACCTCCCAAAAACATGCAGATTGGCTGCTGTAAATTACCCCTAGTCTGTAGCTGAGTGGTAGAATCTGGGGATGTTGATGGAAATGTAGGAGAAATAAAATGGGTTTAGTTTAGGATTGGTGTAAATGGGTCCTTGATGGTCTGTGCAGACACAGTGGGCCAAAGGACTGTTTCTGTGCTGTATCGCTCTCTGACATGAAGCAAGTCAGGCAGCATCTGTGGAGAGAAGAACAAAGTTAATGTTTCAGGTCAAAGACCATTCATTAGAACAGGGAAAGAGAGAAAAGCAGGTTAGTTTTACATTGCAGAGAAGGTACAGGGGAGAGATGGACAGGACAAAGTGATGCATTTTGATAGGATGAATGAGAAGAGACAATATAAAACAGAAGACACGGTTCTAAAAGGATACAAGAACAGAAAGATCTGGGGGCTTGTATGCATAGTTGAAACTGGCAAGGCAGATTATGAGAGTGTATGTACCCTGTTCAGAGAAGTAAATTGGTTAATTATTGTCATATGTACCAAGGTGCAGCGAAAAACTTGTCTTGCATACCGTTCATAGATCAATTCATTACAACGGTGAATTGAGATAGTACAAGGTAAAACAATAACAGAGTGCAGAATAAAGTGTTACAGTTACAGAGTAAGTGCAGTGCTGGCAGGCAATAAGGTGCAGGTAGAATGTGAGGTCAAGAGTCCTTCTTAAAATACTAGGGAACAGTTCAGTAGTCTTATAACAGTGGGACAGAAGCTGTCCTTGAGCCTGGTGGTATGTGCTTTCAGGCTTTTGCATCTGTTGCCCGATGGGAGAAGGGAGAAGAGAGAATGACCCAGGCGGGTGGGGTCATTGATTATACCGGCTGCTTTACCGAGGCAGCGAGAAGTGTAGATAGAGTCTGTGGCCAGAAGGCTGGTTTCCGTGATGATAGAGTACAAGAGCAAGGACATCCTGATTAACCTTAATAACATGTGGGTTTTGGCCACAAATGTTGTATCCAGTTCTGGGTGCCACTCTTTAAAAAGATGTGAAGGCTTCAGAGACGGTGCAGAAGGGATTTACCAAAATGATTCCAGGAATGAGGGACTCTAGTTCTGTGGACAGACTGGAGAAACTGGGGTTGTTCTCCTTTGAACACAGGTTGCAAGTGGATCTGATGGAAATATTTAAAGCATGAAGCCTATGGACAGAATCCCATGGGAGGAGAGGTGAAGAACTAGGGTTCAAAGAATGGAGATAATAAAAGATCAAGAAGTGACAAGCAAAGTTTTTTTTTGCACGTCGCTCAGTTAAGCCCGGAATGCACTGCCAGGGATAGTAGAGGAGGCAGATTCAATTGTAGTGTTTGAAAGGGAGTTGGATAAATATCTGAAAGGCAAGAACTTTCAGGCCTATGGGATAGGGTAGGACAGGCAAGTGGAACTAGCAAGATTATTCTCACATTGAGCCAGTATGGAATACCTGGGCCAAATGGCTACTGTAACCATTCTGTAATCTGGAGACGTGTCAGCCCTGGCTGGATCGGTGGGGTTGAGGAAGGGGACACAGTTCCCTGTACTGAAGGGCACTAATGAATCAACAGTCTGTCAGCAGCAAGTTCATTTCCTGGCTGCCAGTTAGTTAATTCACTTCCATCTCAGAGTGTGCTTGAACCCATAACCCCCCCCCAGATTCCGAATTCAGTACTGTGACTAGTAGGTGTTTCTGCCATTTACTCAGTCCTTTGATTGTCTCCTGGCACCCTCGCCCAGTTCACTCCATGGGTTTTAGAGACGTGCAGAATATTTACTCATATCTTCCAAGCTTTGTGTGTCCTGTGTATCGAGAGGATTAAAAGCACTACTTCCCTCTACTGTGTAGGGTCTGCTTGCAATACATCCTCGCTTCAGTGTAGTATCCCTTTAAGTTAAAGTATGACTATGCAGGGGTGCTCTCCCTACCCATCCCTTTCCTTCTCAGGCATGCCTAGGAAAGATAATTCTCCCCATAAAACTCGCAAGAAATCCAGTCTCCAAGAAGCCCCACCAATTTTTACTGGAGTAAGGTCAGTGATTGCAGAGAAGGTCAGTGACCATATTCTGCCAAGGCATCATCAACGGTGTTTGCCAGGTGACAGAAATAACCCACAACACTCGTTCTGGGTTCTGTCAAGGCCACTCTGCTCCAGACCTCATAATATTCTTGGTCTAAACAAGGACCAAGGTATTTTAAGGTATTTAAGGTATTTATTTATTAGTCACATGTACATTGAAACACACAGTGAAAAGCGAACTGAATTCCAGAGGTGAAGTACGAGTGGCTGCCCTCAACATCAAGGCAGCATTTGAGCAAGTGTGGCTTTAAAGTAATGGGTGGGAAGTTCAAGGGAGATATCAGAGGAAGGTTTTTTACCCAGAGAGTGGTTGGGGCATGGAATGCGCTGCCTGGGGCGGTGGTGGAGGCAGGTACATGGGTCAAATTCAAGAGATTACTAGATAGGCATATGGAGGAATTTAAAATAGAGTGATATGTGGGAGGAAGGGGTTAGATAGTCTTAGGCGAGGTTTAAAAGTCAGCACAACATTGTGGGCCAAAGGGCCTGTATTATGCTGTACTGTTCTATGTTCTATAAGTAGGAGCCCTGGTAAAACTGAAGTCAGTGGACATCAAGAGAAAGGGCTCCAGTGGTTGGAAGATGGTGTGGTTGTTGAAGTCAGTTATCCCAAGCCCAGGACATCACTGCAGGAATCCCTCAGAGCAGAGTCCTAGGCACAGCCATCCTCTGTTGTTCCATCATCAGGTCAGAAGTGGCGATGTTCGCTGATGATTGCAGAATGTTCAACTCCATTCACAACTCTTCAGCAAATGATGCAGTCCACACCTGCGTGCTACAAGACCTAAACAATATTCAGGCATGAACTAATAAATGGCAAATAACACTTGCACAAAATAAGAACCAGTCAATTACAATCTCCAGCAAGAGCCTAACCACCAACCCTTGACATTTAATGGCATTTTCATCTCCAGCAACATCCTGAATCTTAACTGGATCAGCCCCATTTATACAATGGCTGCAGTAGCAGGTCATAGACTGAGTATCTGTGGCGATTAACTCGCCTCCTGACACCGCAAGTGCTTCCCACTATAAACAATGGACAAGAGAGGAGTATGATGGAGTGCTGTCCATTTGCCTGGATGGGTGAAGCTGCAGCAACTTCCAAGAAGCTCGGCACCATCCAGGACAAAGCATTCCACGTGACTGGCACATCATCCATCATCTACACATTCACTCACTCCACCACTATCATCCAGTGGCCACAGTATATCGCCTACAACATGCACTGCAAGTCCAACAGCACTTCCACACTCACACACTCTGCCACCAAAGACAAGGACAGCAGTCACACGGGGACACCATCACCTGCAGGTTCCCCTCCAAGTCACTCCCCACCCTGACTTGGAAATAAGTGGCTGCTCCTTCATCATACCCAACAACACTGTGGGTGCACCTTCACCAGGGGAAAGCAGTGGTTCAGAGGTGGCTTCCTACACCTTGTCAAGGGGAAGGAAGGCAATAAATGCCAGTAATGCCCACACCCCTGCCAGGTACACGAAACCAACAGTATCTCTCACTCCAATCTCCGGGTATTCCACTCAGCCTCCCTCACTGATTAACTGCCAGTTGATGGTGACTTTCGATTTGTTTTGCATTCGTTGAGAATTGATCCACGATTGTCTAACCTCAAATTATTGAGAGGCAGAAGCTATCATCTGTCTCTCGATATGTACTGGATTTGAATCCTGAGGGGAGACACTGGAATCTAAGCTAGTGTGGCCTTCAGTAAAAGAATGAAAGGGCTAAATGGAGTGATTTTGGAAGAGCTGCACTTTGGTCTGTTTACACACTCATTTACTCGTATCCCTCCAGGGAGGCAAGGGGGCTGACTGCATCTAAGTGTGTCACCACATGAAGGAATTAAGTCACCAGGTCCAGGCTGTGTCCAGCCAGTGGTGTCCACTGATACTTTAAGTGTGTTCATGAAGTTGGGTTAGGTGCTGGGTATTCAGTGATGCTGAGATTAACTGGGAACATTTGTAACAAATTAAAGAAAGGTTGATACAGTGAGAATGAAATGTGGGCATCAAACTGCCCACCCCATCTCAGTCATGCCTGTCACCAGTTGCTATTACTCCCTCTGTACTAATGGTGGTATCCAGGGTAGTGCTCGTATTCTAATAGTTGTGGATCAGTGCCACTTCGAGCTCTGGCTCAAACCAGTTTTAGGGTGGGTGTGTCATCACCAATGGCCTTTATGTACAACCACTCATCTATCAATAAAGCTTTCTATTTGTCTAGCACCTAAACCAACCATTGGAAAACCATTGAAATCTCATTAAGCTTCACAGCCATTGAAGTATCTTTTTCAGTGTAGTCACTGGTGTGATGCAGGCAATGTGGCACTCAATTTGCCCACATCAAGATCTCACAAACCACAAGTTATTAAAGACCAAATAATCAGTTGGTGACTTTTGGTAAAAGATAAATATTGGTCAAGTCTCCAGGGAGACCTTCCATATTGCCCTTTGAAATGGCACCAGTGGGACCTCATAGAAACACTCAGAGGACAGACATGAGCTGAGCTTCATGTCTCTTCCTTGGTGCAGGCTCACTAACAGTGCACCACTTCTCCAGTACTGCTCTTACAACAGTGCAGCACTCTCTCAGGACCCTGTCTCCAACAACGCAATGCTTCCTCAGTACTACCTCTCTGACAGTGCAACACTCCTGTCCGTGTGATCACACCACTTTCTCAGTCTTCCTCTCGGCAGTGTTGCACCTTCACTCTGGTGGGGAGATTGTTGAAAGTGAGTTGATCTATAGGATGAATGAGAAACTGCTCAACCTTCATCTCCTATAGAACCAAGGTCACGTCAACCTCGGTCAAACCAAGTGATCATTGACTCCTTCACACTAGGATGGGCATTACACTGAACATCCTGCTATCAAAGTTCCTCTACCAATCTGCCCCACCACACATCTGTGTTGTGACAGATCCATGATGATATACGAGAAAATGTGGATCAATTTTCTTATCTCTCAGTGAAGATCTCTGCTGCCTTTCTGACCACTTTGGAGACATTGACAAACAGACAGTGGGCACCTCAAAGCACAGAAGAAGCACCTCCAATGCTCTGTCTGCAAAATCCTCCAAGTCCATTGGCAGGGTAGACAAACCAACGTTAGGGTACTTTGTCAGGCTTGCCTCCCCAGACCCGAGCGGTAACCATGTTCAGTGGGATCCATTGGATGGACCACATCATCGTCATGCCTGACCCCAGACTCCCAAACAGGAGCTTCAAGATCACAAGCAATAGAAGCAGGAGGAGGCCATTCAGCCCCTCATGCCTGCGCCACCATTCGATAAGATTGTGGCTGATCGTTCACCTCTACGTCACTTAGTTGCACCAACCCCATACCACTTGATTCCCTTTGTATCTAAGAAAGGGAGCAGAAGCAAGTGTGAGGTGTTGCATTTTGGAAGGATAAATCAAGGGAGGACATACACAGTAAATGGTAGGGCACTGAGGAGTGCGGAGGAACAAAGGGATCTGGGAGTTCAGATACATAATTCCCTGAAAGTAGAGTCACAGGTAGACAGGGTTGTAAAAAAGGCTTTTGGCATCCTGGCATTTATAAATCAAAGTATTGAGTATAGGAGTTGGGATGTTATGGTGAGGTTGTATAAGTCATTGGTGAGGCCAAATTTAGAGTATTGTGTGCAGTTCTGGTCACCTAACTATAGGAAGGATATCAGTAAGATTGAAAGGGTGCAGAGAAGATTTACTAGAATGTTGCCGGGTCTTCAGGAGTTGAGTTACAGGGAAAGATTGAACAGGTTAGGACTTTATTCCTTGGAGCGTAGAAGAATGAGGGGAGATTTGATAGAGGTTTACAAAATTATGAGGGGTATAGACAGAGTAAATGCGAGTAGGCTCTTTCCACCTAGATTAGGAGAGATAAGTACGAGAGGACATGGCTTTAGGGTGAAAGGGGAAAGGTTTAGGGGGAACATTACGGGGAACTTCTTCACTCAGAGAGTGGTGGGAGTGTGGAACGAGCTGCCATCTGATGTGGTAAATGCGGGCTCGATCTTAAGTTTTAAGAATAAATTGGATAGATACATGGATGGGAGAGGTCTGGAGGGTTATGGACTGGGTGCAGGTCAATGGGACTAGCAGAATAAAGTTTTGGCACAGACTAGAAGGGCCGAATGGTCTGTTTTCTGTGCTGTAGTGTTCTGTGGTTCTATGGTTCTAAGCAAGCAGAGCAGAAGCCATTGTGAACACCAAGGTCCACTCGAGAGACAATCCATCATTCAGTGTTGCCCCTCCAATAGTGCAGCACTCTTTCAGCACTGCCCTTCTGGCTGCCGAATACTTGACTGTCCAGTGTTTGCCCTTTGCCAATTCAGTGAACTCTCAAAGTGGCACTGCTGACAGCATTGTGTTCCCTCAGTACTGCCCCTCCAATAGAGAAAAGGGAAAGAGTAAAGGAGAAAAAGGGTCAGGGAGAGTAGGAGAGGGAGATGGGAGAGAGAGTAAAAACAGAGACATTAGATATGGATAATGGGTCAGATAGCTAGATAAAGAGAGAGAGTGAGAGTGAGCCAGAGAAAGTCCAGCGGTGGGGAGGGGGGGGTCAGAGAGAGAGAGTCAGTGAGAGAGGTAGATAATGAGATTAAATCAATTGTGTATCCAGAGAGGTATGAGGCAGGCGGCAGCAGAGATTAATCTGCAGCAGGGAACTGGCTGGGATTGGCCCATTTAATGAGCGTTCCCTGGTACTCTGCTCCTCCCTCTGATTGCTTGTAATTTCAAAGGGGTTTTAAGAAAGCGAGTCTGGGGGTTATTAAAGTTCATCAGTGGCTGTTAGTGCAAGCGGTGTGTATGTGCATGTGTTTGTGTGCGTGTGTGTGTCCCTAGTGTGGTGCTGCTGAACACCTCCCCAACCCCCTCCTCCTTTACATCACTGACTGCAGCAAGGATACACAGGAACAGCTTGCAAGCTCTGTCTGTGCTGGGGTGACACAGGAGGCTGTAAACACTGTGCATTCTAGACATCTGAGCAAGAGAGAGAGGCCGGGTAGCAGTGAAAGGCCTCAAGCACTGCAAATGATCATCAATAAGGTTGAGACACTGTGACTCCTGTGTCCTTAAGGATTGACTGAGAGTGGTACCCAGTACACAGAGAGAGAGAGAGAGAGAGAGGCTCCATTTTACAGTGCCGTTTTCCTGGATTGAATGTGACAACCTTTGTGCTTCACCTTGCTGAGTGCTGGGGATTTCCATGCTGCCAGTTACGAACACAACTGGTGCGGAAGATGTGAGCAGGAGAGCCTGATGCAGCCTCACTCCTCTCCTCCACACTGCAGTGTACGGTGGGGAGTCAGAGTCTGCACTGCAGGGAGACATCTTGTCACTGGCTGCTTGCTTTGGCCTACCTCAGCTGGGACCTCCCGTGGCTTGCTCTTGCAGCATCGAGTGCCAAGCAGTGTCAGAGAAAGGGTGCCGGGAGTGGGGACAGTAGCTCGTCGCTGACAGTTCAGGTCCTGGCTCCTGCAGACTGCCTCAGACGGCATGCCAGATAGATGTCCATCGCCTGAGGTCAATCTGGATTAAAGTGCACTGGATGAGCTCTGAAAGCTCGGAGCCTTCTCCCTCGCTCGGACGTGGTTTTGGGAAGCTAGAGGACAGTGCCCGGAACGGGCACCCCGGATTGTTGGTGCAGAATTCCGCGCCGGAGCAGGCGCTCTCCGAGATTGGCTGCTGGTGTGGGTCCGTACGTTCCACAGGACAGCCAAGATGCCACTCGTTGACTTTTTTTGTGAGACCTGCTCCAAGCCCTGGCTGGTAGCCTGGTGGGGTCAGGTAGGACCTTGGTTATTGTGCTCCCCTCTTGTGTACCACCCACTGTAGCCCCGGCGCGGCCTCTGTCTGACCCAAGACCAGTGGCCTGCTTCCCAGGGCTCTGATTATCATTTACACCCACACTCCCACACTCACCCTACCTACTCAGAAGTGTGTGTGTGGATATGATAATTACGGTCTTGGGACAGGATTAAAGCCCCCACCCCCCTGTTCGTTCATTACCTGTGGTTGTTTGTGTGGGACAGGTCAGTGCTGAGGGAAGGAGCCCTGTTGTCCCCTGTTTCCCACCTTAAGGCCACTGAGGAGACTTTAAAGGGGGCGGAGGCAACCACCCAGGAAGTGGGAACTGGAAGGACAATGTTGGCCTGCTGGAGTTGCCTCCAACCTGTTCCCACACTCCGCCATCCAGATCTACCACCGGCCTGGCTGGTGACAAACTGAGAGCACTGGTCCTGGAGAGACACCAGTCCATCCCATCAGCCAATAGCAGTCTGTGCCCACCACAGTGCCAAAAGTGATTACAATCCTCTGAAGCATCCTGGGATATTTTCCCATGTGTAGGCCGCAATATAAATGCAGGTTCTTCTTGTGAAAGGTGGATGGGTGTTCCTGGAAGAGTGGAGCAGGCTCAAATGTGATGTCCCCCATAGTCCAATAGCCTACCCAGTGTTTGGGCTCATGGTCATGTGGTGACCAGAAACTGGTGCATGGAGTAAGCATCTGCTTCCTGGGTGGCTGGTGAAGAGGCAAAAGGATGCTAGATTTATAAAAACATATTTAAAACCAACATGTAGGTGACAGCTAAGATAATTTTATTGCTTAGTGTTTCAGTGTTCATTACATTTGTAAATTTATGTGATAGTTTTTTAAAGGTCTTCAGATTGTTTGTGATGAATTGGCATCCAGTCTGTCCAAAGTCACCAGTCTCCAATTCATGGAAACATGGATACTACACAGCAAGAGGCCACTCAGACCCTCATGCTTGTCCCAGCTCTTTGAAACAGCTCTCCAACTAGTCCCACTCCCCCACTCTTTCCCCACAACCCTACATCTTCAAGTATTTTTCCCAATTTCCTTTTAAAAGTTCCTATTGAATCTGCTTTCAGGCAGCGCATTCCAGATGATAATCGCAGCAAAACAACATTCTCCTAATCATCTGCCAAATCCCTTCCATCTGTGTCCGCTGGTCACTGACTCTCCTGTCAGCTGGAACAGTTTCTCTCTCTCCATTCAATCAAAGCTTTATGACTGATGTCAGCAAGGACAGATCTGAGACCCAGGTGTGATAGAGGGTCACACATAACTGTACCATACAACCAGTAAAACTTTGTGTGCTGCACTTAAACCAGCACCAATCCTTTGGCCCTAATGACCTGTTTCCAGGTCTGAAACATTGTAGATTAAAACACTGTTGGTCAATGTTGGATCACAGATGACACAGTACGCTGCAGTTTATCGTCCAGCTTGCTACACAGACCCTCGTGAGATCATACTGCCATCTGAATGTTTTGTACACCCTCACTGCATCTGCGTATACCCATTGCATACAATGCCAGGTGACCCATCTTACACCAATCCATTGCAACCAAATTCAGGTCAATTAAAACCAGTCTAAGCGAAACCCACCCAGCACAACATAGGTCAAACTTTTGTAGACCAACTCAACCCCACCCAACCCAGACAAAGACTATAGAGCCCAGCCCAGCCCAGACCAAGCTTGTAGAATCCAACCTGGCCAAGACCGGCCCAAGCTGATAAAGAGCAGCCCACTCATCCCAGCCTAGCCCAAATCTAACCCACTCATCCCTGTCCAACCCTAATAAGATAACTTAGCCGAGCCTAACCCAACCTAAGCCAGGTCAATCAAACCCACCTTAAAAGAGGCCAGTCCACCCCAAAGGGCCCAGGACAATCCAGCTCAACCCAGTATAGTCCAGAAACACAGTCCAGCCCAGCTCAACCTGGACCAGCCCAGCATGACCCTGCCAAACTTAACCCACTGTGACTCAACCCAACCTATCTGAGGCCAGGCCATTCCAATCAAAGACAACTCAGTCAAGCCTCACACAACCTAAGGAAACCAAACTCAGACCAACTTAACTTAGCCCTATCTAGTCCAGCCAATCTCAATACAGCCCAGTTGAATTTAGTCCAACCCAGCCTAGCCCAGACTACACCTGTCTAGCCAACTGATCCAGCACATCCCAGTCACTTCCTTAGATTCAGTAAAGGACTGGCTGGTGACATTGATCTGACATTCTGTTTGTGGCACCAGTCACTGCAAGTCTAATTAATTTGCAGTTGCCATAGGATGTGCATAAAACACTCTTGATGATGTTTGAGGTGACTTCAAAGTAGAATAATGAATGCTGCTGTTCAGGGCGATCTGAATGCTCATCTACAGGAAACACAAAGTTATCACCCAGGTGTAGAAAGTAATCAGGGAAGTAAATGGGAAGTTCGCCCTCATTGTAAGGGCAATGGAGTATAAATGTAGGGCTGTCTTGATACAAATGTACTGGGCTTAGTGTGAGTACACCAGGAGGACTTTGTACAGCTTTGGTACACTTGTTTATGGAAGGAGATATTTGCCTTGAAGGAAATGGCTTGGTTTCTTGGTTTTTTGGTTGAGGGGATTGCCTTGTGAGAAAGGGTTGAGTAGATTGGGCCTAAACTCTGAAAGAAGAAGTATGTGAGGTGATCTTATCGAAAGAGATAAGATTCAGAGGGGAGGTGGCCAGAGTAGATGCTGTGAGTATAGTGACTAGGAGCAGGAACCCAGCCTGTACAATCCATAGCACTGCACTGACTGAGAACTAGGCCCTGGGCAAAGCTCCTCACAGCAGGCTTTGTGCACCCAATCTATCTTGCTTCCAAATGCCAGCCTGCTCCTATGAAAGACTGCACCTCAGCCCCAGCTCACACCCACTGAGCCATCCAGGAAAATCCTGTCCCTGGCCCGTCACTTGTTTGTCTGGGAACGACTATTCTGGCTGAGCATGAGCACCACACTACTGCAGTGTGTTTCTGCAGCTCTACATCCGCTGTCTTGCAAACGCTGAGTCTGACTCAGGCTGTACCTGACCCGGAAGTGCTCCCTTTGATCACTTGGCCCTGTCACCTGAGCCCTTCGTCCTTACATTACTGCATCTCAGCGTTAACTTCACACCAAGATAAGCGTGAAGGTTTCAAAATGCAAAATCTTACAGCATTTCCTTCTAGAAAAATATTTTCATGTTTTTGCCGGATAGAGAGATGAGCTGTTACCATAGCAATATCTCACATCCCTCAACATGAAAGGTAGCTCTAGATTAGTACTCTCCTCTCTACTCTCCAGTCTTAGTCCTGATGCAGGGTTTCGACCCAAAACGTTGACAGTTCCTTTCTCCCCCCCACACATGCTGCTTGACCCAGAGTTCCTCCAGCAGATTGTTTGTTGCTCTAGATTAGTACTTTCCCACTTGTGGATCCCAGACAGGAGGGAATTTAAATGTGAGATGATACATTTTGGGAAGGCAAACAAGGGAAGTATGTGTACAGGAAATGATAGGGCCCTAGGGAGTGTTGATGAACAAAATGACCTTGTTTGTCCTTGGGACACAAGTCCATGGATCCCTGAAAGGAGAACAGGTGGGTAAGGAGGGGAAGATGTATGGGATGCTTGGCTCAACTGGCCATGGCATAGAATCGATTGTTTCTGTGCTGCTCGACTCCCCTCTGTGCACAGTGCACATGAATGCACTCAGATATCTATACAGGTGAACAAAGACAGGGACATGTATATAGGCACACAGTTAGAGACATAAACACACATGGACTGACACATGACACATACTGATATCATACACAAACACACTCTGAAACGTTCACACACATGGATCAGATGGGAAGTAATTATTATTCCATGTTATCTGCTGTGTTACCAGCCCCCCTGTGTAAGGTGTTAACCCATTTCCTTTGCTGACCCTCTGGGGTATTAGTGACGTGAAACAGTCCTTTTAAGATCTGTCTGCATATTTGAAAAACATACTTCAGCAGCTGTTTTTGCAATTCTTTGGACTTGCTCTGTATTTTCCACAGGCTAATGAGAAATTTTTGGCTGTTCGGTGTGGGTGAGTGGGAACCAGAGGATGGGGAGGGACTGGAACAGACGGGGTGACTGAGAGAGTGAGTCAGAATTGGACAGAGGGCAGAGAGAGATGGTGAGCAGTGTTAACTATAGTGGTGCTTCATGCTGCTTCCGCCTTGTGAACTTTGGGGATGCTGATTCAATAGTTAGCAGTGATGTCCACACTGACTCCATCCCTTCCCTGGTGTCTCACTAAGGCTTGACTCTTTTATTGCATCTTAAACTTAAGACCCCAGAAACACTGCATTGCTGAGGCTGCTTTAAATTAAATTTGCCAGCAGTACTGGCAGCCACATCTCCTTTAATCCCCCACCACCAGGACCACTCCCCAGATATTTGGCACCTACAGTCTCTATCAATGTGTGCATAAGCCATCCCTGCCCCCACGGACCATACTGGCTGTCTGTCCCAGTGTACTGAGCGCAGATCTTTACCAAATCCCATCCTGTACTGAGTGCTGCAGCTGCTGGAACCTCCCAGTCCTCTTCCATCTTCTGAATCCACTCCTGTGCGACCCTGACCCAATGGAATGCCAATTTTCTCCCCTGCCCTCCCATGGGCTGACCTCCAAGGGGCATTGGGGATGTTCTGATACCTTGAGTGGAGGTTGGTAGAGTCCCGACTGAACCCAACCCATCCTCACTCACATCCATGGCTGGGCATTGGACACAATGGTTCTCCATTGACCCGGTGGCCCAGAGACTGGCCATAGTCTGACGTATTCAGCGCACGGACAGAGTCTTGGGATCATTCATTGAATTCACCCTGTTTTAAACCTGATGGATATCAAGAACGTGCAGAATCGACGTGGGATGTGGGACATCATTTGTGGGGAGATCCTGGAGAGCTGGGGATGCCCTCCTGGGAGCAGAGAAGGTTAAGGCAAGACTGAATAGAGGCTTCAAAATCAGGAAGGGGTTTTGATAAAATAAATCAGGTGAAACTATTTCCAATAGGTGGGGGGGAGAGATGGTGGTGACTGGAGGTTTATGGATTTAAGATGATTGGAAAAAGGACCAAAGGGAAGACTTTCGCTTCTTATGCAGGGAATCTGGAATGTGCTTCCTGGGAGAGTGCTGGAAGCAGATTAAATCAGAATCAGATTTATTATCACTGATTTAGATGACGAGAAATTTGTTGTTTTGCGGCAGCAGTACACTGCAAACGTAAAATTATTATAAACATAATAAATAGTGTAAATAAAAAAGGAAGAACATTCATGGGTTCATGCACCATTCAGAAATCCGATGGCAGAGGGGAAGAAGCTGTTCCTCAAAAGAGGTTAGATAAATAATGGAAGAAGGGACATTAGCAGGAAAAGAGCAAGGGAATGAGACTTATTGGAGAGCCAGCATCTATATGCTGCCATCTACCTCTGTCTTTTTCCCCCATCATTGCAACACCTGCCCAGGTAGAGAGGCTGACCCTGCACTGGAAGCCTCAGTGACACAGGGGAAGCTGATTATCCCGTCAGCAGCTGGTACAAAGAGTCTTGGCTTCATATCTCTGGGCACTGTATGCATTAGTGGAGCCAAGCTTGGCCTGGGTCCCATAGGGACAGTATGTCATGGTGCTGAGGAACTCAAGAGAACCCCGTGGCTGTGCTGCACCTCAGATGGGACCACCACCCCAGGATATGCAGATCCAGTCACTGCACAGTTCCTGCAACTGCTATAATAATTACCTCAGTTTACTCAGTTTGCCGTCAGTGTTGCCAAAGCCTGGGAGAGGCAGGTGGGCACCAGAACAACTCTGTGGGCAACACGTCCTTGAGAGTGCAACTAAACTAACCCGGGGCTCCTCAGTGTGCCCCCACCATCTGCAATGTACAGGAGAGAAGCAGGATTTAAAGGGTTCTGCTGTGAAGTAGGAGGAGATGGTTTGACCAGACCCATGTGGCCCTTGTTCCCACAGACCGATACATTTTTAGACTTTTATGACGAACTTGCAGATTCTAAGTATATTCCCAGATGGAAGTGGTTATCTCTGAATTTCATCAGGCTCAGTCACCTAGTCTGTCGCCTTAAAGCAACATGACCAGATGTTGGCAGTAACACCAGCTTGCTGCCCCCACCAAGTGTCCTCTGAGGCCGTGACCACCTCCCCAGGCCAAGGGTGACACCCACAGGCTCACGAGGTGTCCATATCCCCTCCCAGTGTCCCTGCCTCTGACCCAAAGCAGCTTGAGGGATCTTGGGATGCCTCCCCTGGAGATCCAATCCATCCCACAGATCCATTACCCTAGCCCGATCCTCCCCTCCCTACGGATATTCCCCTCCCCACAGTCCATCCCTCCCCCATGGATCCACACCCTACACATGTCCTCCCCCTTTACAGATCCTCCACTCTGCAGATCAACCTGTCCCCAACAGGTCCAGCCCACCCACCAGATGCACACCTCCCTATGAATAAATCCCACACCCATGAATAAATCCATCCACTATGGATAAATTCCTCACCCATGGATAAATTCCTCTCCCACAGATAAATCCTTCTTCTATGAATAAATTCCTCCCCCATGGAAAAGTCCCTCACTACGAATAAAGTCCTCCGTCATAGGTAAATCGCTCTTCAACGGATCTCTCTGTTTCCCCCTTGGATCGCCACGCTGTGAGCTGGTGGCAGTGGGCAGACTCTGGCCAACCTTGGCTGGTGTCTGAGTTACTCCAGGCTGCTGGCAGGGAGGGACCAGCCTCTGGAGACACCTGGCTCTCAGGTGAGGGTGGGACTGTGCTGGATCGGGACGCCCCAGGTTGTCCCCATTCTCACAGGGATCTGACAAGACAGATGTATACTTTTAGAGTCATACAGCATGGAAACAGGCCCTTCGGCCCAACTGGTCCATGCTGACCAAGACACCCATCTAAGCCGGTATTTGGCTCAAATCCCTCTAAACCTTTCCTATCCATGTACCTGTCCAAGTGTCTTTTAATTTTAATTGAATTAAAAGTTTCTTTTAATTCTTCTGTGTCGGTTTGGGCAAGGACCTGAGAATGAGGAATCGTGGATTCCAGGACGTGCTGGCCTGCAGTGCCACTGCCCCACCGAGAGGGCAGTCTGCTTCAGTGCTGCACTCCAACAGTGCAGCATTCCCAGTTATGGTCCTCTGACAACGCTGCCCCTCTTGCTGCCCCTCTGACAGTGCAGCACTCCCTCAGTACTGCCCCTCTGACAGGGTGGTGGGTTGCTGTGCTCGCAGAGTTAATTCACTGCTTCCCAAAGGATCGTTGATCGTTGCCTGGGATAGTCATCAGTGGTCAGTCAACGTTTCCCTTGGGATTTGGCCAGAGGTCCTGGCAATCAGTGGTGGCAGTGCTGGGAGCACTCCAAGGGTTTGATTTCCAAGTGGGTCGGTGAATTAGCTGCTCCCTTTCCTCACAGCGACCCTCCTGAATTCCCTGCATTCTGCAAGTACAAGGAATCTGACCAATAGTTAGAAGAAGATCCTGGGATTTCATTACAACAACGTCAGTTATACTCTGTTGAGAGTGGCTGCGAGAAAAGCAGTTTCTTAGAAATAGGGTGAATTCCCGGACTTATCCCAGTGTACGACACCTGGCTCTGCAGGCAGCTTCATCCCCGACCACCTCCCGACCCAGTGCAGAGTTCAGGCTCCTGCCACAAAGCCGCCATGCCGGATTATCTGTTCTCGGTGTCCTGGAGTTACATTAAGGTGAGGGCTGATCGTTGGGGGTTGTGTTGGGGTTGGTGTTTAGGGTGGTGGTTAAGGAGAGGTGAACAGACTGAGCAGTCGACAAAACGATCACAGTTAAAATATGAAAAGGAGAAAAAAGATCAGAATTAGAATTATTATCACTGATTTATCTGACGTGAAATTTGTTGTTTTGTGGCAGCAGGACTGTGCAAAGATATAAAAATTACTATAGATTATAAAAAAAATAAATAGTGCAAAAAAGGGAATAATCAGGCAGTGTTCATGCGTTCATGCACTGTTCAGAAATTTGATGGCGGAGGGGAAGAAGCTGCTGCTAATGATTGAGTGTGGGTCTTCGATACAGCCAGAGGAATGGAGGTGCTCGATGTTAGAGGGGCAGTACTGAGGAGATCTCTGGAATCCTGTACCCCAGAGAGTCATGGGGGCTAGTTCAGTGTTTAAACTGGAGGCAGATCAGTGTTTGAAAGATCAGGGGGATTGGGGACACTGGCCATCTGGCTCGGAGGAGTTACAGCATGGGATAGGTCAGCCGTGATGGTAGTGAGGGGTAGGCCAGGTTGGAGAGCTTGAGTGGCCTCCTCCTGCTCCTCTTTCCTTGTGTGTGTCGTGTTCTTGTGTTCCTTTGGCTCACGATCCGTTCCTGTGGTCAGTGACTGCGTTCTTCTCCCTGCGCTGTGTTGGCTGAGCTAGTCGCTCCTCGACGAGTCCACACTGGGCCTTCGTGCCCTCATTAGTCCTGCCCAGTCAGGCACACAGAGTCTTGCTGTACAGTGGGTGAGGTTTGGACCCATGGAGTTGAAAGATTGTTGCCCACTGGCTACAGGGTGGCCCCCATAACTCTGGGGGGAGGCCATGGATCCGTCAGTTACAGGTTCCCATTGCTGTCTGTAAGGAGTTTGTATGTTCTCCTGTGTCTGTGTGGGTTTCCTCCGGGTGCTCCGGTTTCCTCCCACATTCCAAAGACGTACGGGTAGGTTATTTTGGGTTTAAAATGGACTGCGCAGACTCGTTAGGCCAGAAGGGCCTGTTACCACGCTGTAAATAAAAAAAAGTGGTGGGGTTGGTTGGTTTGGGGACTGGGCTGAGTGAAGCGGCAGGGAGCATTGGACTTACACCCGCTCCTCTTTCTTGTCTACAGTTTAAGAGGATGCTGAACCGGGAGCTGACGCACCTCTCGGAGATGAGTCGGTCTGGGAACCAGGTCTCGGAGTACATTGCCAGCACCTTTCTTGGTGAGTGTGGAGCCCTCTCTCGGGGAGACATGGAGGGAGGCAGCACCCTGGGGAGATGGGGAGGGAGGGAACACCCTGGGGAGACGGGGGTGGAGGGAGCACCCTGAGGAGACAGAGAAGGAGGGAGCACACTGGGGAGACAGGAAGGGAGGGAGCACCCTGGGGAGACGGGGATGGAGGAGCACCTTGCGGAGGCAGGGATGGAGGAGGCACCCTGGGGAGACAGGGAGGGACGACGATCCCTATGAGACAGGGAGAGCCTTGAAGGAGTAATTGCTCTGAGGATGTATCCCCTGACGGAGGAATCTACATTGAGGGTGATAGTTCTAGGAAAAGGGACATTTAAGACTCAGATGAGTCGGAATCTCTTCTGTCAGAGAGCAGTGAATCTTTGCAACTCTTTACTCCAGAGAGCGCTTGCCATTAATTACAGACAAGGCTGAGAGAGATTTTGGACCACAGAGGACCCAGGGTGATGGGAATTGGACAGCGAGTGGAGCTGAGGTCAACAGTCGGGTCAGCCGTGATCTTATTGAAAAGTGGAGCAGCCTGGAGGGGCCATGTGGCCTCTTGCTGTTTCTCTGATAGAGGGAGAGACCCTCGGGAGAGACAGGGAGGGGTTGAAGGACTTGGGGAGGCACAGAGAGGAACAGCTGGGAGTAGCAACAGAGAGAAGACACCAAGGGCAGGGGAAGACCGTCAGGAGAGAGGGGAACTGTGGAGAGATTGGTTCTACTTTCTAGGAGGTCAGTTTAAGGAGGCTTGAAGTCCATCCAAGAGTAAGTAGACACTAGTGAACTCCTGTATGTGTGTGTGCGTGCGTGCATGCGTGTGTTGTGGGTTTGTGTGTCTGTGGGTTTGTGTATCTGACTTTAACTGTGGATGATGTGTTATATATGGACTTCCAAAAGATGTTTGATAAAGAGCCACATAATGGGCTTGCTGTTAAGATTGAAGCCTATGGAATCAACAAGTTGTGGCAGCGTGGTTAGATTAGAGTAATAACAGGAAACAAAGCAGTGGTGGAAAAGAAGAGAAAAAGCAAAGTGCTGAAATCCAAAATATAAACATGATGCTAGAAGTACTCTGCAGGTTAGGTAGCAGATGAGCAGAGACAATTCTGGTCAGATGCTGCCTGATCTGTTGAGTATTTCCAGCACTCTGTTTTTGTTATGGTGGTAGTGAAAGGTTGTTTTTTAGTCTGGAGGGAAGTGTTTTGTAGAGGTCCCCAGGGTTAGTGCCAAATCTGCTGCTTTTCTTAATGTATATTAATGACTTGGCCTTGGGTGTATATGCAGGACTTCCAAATTTTCAGATGACTCAAGGCCTGGAGATGTGTTGAACAGTGAGGTCAGGCTGCTGGAATAGGGCGGATGAGATTTACTGCAGAGAAATGGTAAGTATTATGTGTTGGCAGGAAGAATGAGAAATAGCAACATCAACGACAGGGTGCAGTTCGAAAGGGGTACAAGACAGCAGGATATCTGGGAGTATATGTGCATAGTGTTGAAAGTGGAAACGCAGGTTAGAAGTGGAGGCATAGAGAACAAGAGTAAGGATGTCCTAAAGAGCCTTTTACACAGCACTAGCTTGACCACAATTGGAGTATTGTGTCCAGTTCTGGACACCAGACTTTAGGAAAGATGTAAAAACTTTGGAGAGGATACTGAAGGAATTTACCAAAATGATTCCAGGGATGAGGGATTTTAGTTCTGGTGATAGGCTAGAGATGCTGTGGTTATTTTCCTTGAGATGTTGTGTGAGAATCTTATAGAAGTATTTAAATTCATGAAGGGTATAGACAGTCGGTAGAGGGAAAGTATTCCTTTTGGGGAAGTAGGAGGCAAAGACTGAAGGTGGTTGGCAAAAATAACATGGCGAAACCTTTTAGAGACAGGTGAGTGGTTAGGGTCTAGAACACACTGCCAGTGCTGGCAGTGGAGGCGGATTCAATTGTACCACTCAAACAGAAGCTGGGTAAATCCCTGAATGAAAGAATCCGCAGAATATGTGAAGAGAGCAGATAGGACACTCCTGCACCCTGTGGAAACTGTCAATTTTATCACCTTTGGTACTAACTTCCAGCCTGCTCTCATATTCACTTGGACCATTTCCAATACTTCTCTCCATTTTCTGGATCTCTCTGTCTCCATTTCAGGAAACAAACTGTCCACTGACATTTACTATAAACTCAGTGACTCCCACAGCTACACCTCTTCCCATTCTGTCTCTTGTATGGACGCCATCTCTTTCTCCCAGTTTCTCTGTCTCTGACACATCTACTCTTAAGATGAGGATTTCCATTCCAGGCCATCTGAAATGTCCTCCTTCTTAGGAATTATGGATCCTCTTTACTGTGGTTAATGGAGCCCTCCCTCGTTTTTCCCGTTTCCCGGTCTTCTGCTCTCACCCACCCTCCCTCCAGACAGAATAGCTATAGTTTTCCTCTAGTCCTCACCTATGAGCCTCCACATCCAGCACATCATCCTTTGTTACTTCCACCAGCTGTTATGAGATCCCACCACTACCACATCTTCTCTTCCCCACTCCCTTTCTGCCTTCCACAGGGACCACTCTCTCCGTAATTCCCTGGTCCACTCTTCCCTCCACACCACCCTCCCTGACCCCTGCTACTTTCCCCTGTAGCCACAGGAGGTGCAACACCTGTCCCTGCATCTCCTCCCTCACCAACGTCCAAGGACCTAAACAGTCCTTCCAGGTGAGGTAAAAGTTCACTTGCACCTACCCCAACCTCACCTACTACATTCAGTGCTCCCAATGCCGCCTCCTCTATATTGACGAGACTAAGTGCAGACAGGGCAACCATTTGCAGTGCAGCTGTGCCCTGTCCGCAGTGGCCATCCCGAGCTCCCGGTTGAATGCATTTCAGTTCCCCTTCCCATTCCCATGCCGGCCTGTCTGTCCATGGCCTTCATCACTGCCAGGGTGAGAGACCTCACACAAACAAGAGGAACAACACCTCATATTCCACCTGGGTAGTCTACAACCCAGTGGTATGAACAGAGAATTTTCCAATTTCAGCTAACCCCTGTCTCCTGTGTTCCCCTCTCGATCTCCTTCCGATCCACCTCTGGTCCTCCCATTTTTGTTCCCTTTCCCGCTCCCCCGCCAACCCCCGTCACCCCTTTCCATCCCCCTCCCCCCCGTAGTTCCATCCACCTATTGCCCACACACTTCACACCCCCTCCCCCATCTGGTTCCATCCTGCCCTTCACCTTTCCTTTAAATGGTTCCCATTATCACCTTCCTTACCGATCAGATTCCAGCATATATCCCTCCAGCCTCTGTCTCCACCTTCACCCTCCCCTCACCCTCCTGGGTCCTTCTGCCCATCTTCCCTCACCCCTTCTCAGTCCACCAATCACCGACCAGCCTCTGTCTCACCACTCCCCCTCTCTCTGCACCAGCCGCCTCCCCTCTCCACTCTCAGTCCTGATGCAGGGTCTTGACCCAAAATGTCAACAATCGCTCTCCCCCCACAGATGCTGCTCGACCCACTGAGTTCCTCCAGCAGATGGTTTTTGGTCTAGGTGAGGGGACGAGTGAGATTGCTGTCATGTAGAGCTGTACAGACCTGACAGGTCGAGTGAATGACACTGTGTTGTAACCATTTCCTGACAGCGTTCGTGTGTGTGTGTGTGTGTGTGCATGTGTTCACTTGTGTGTGTCCTGCATGTTCACTCGTGTGTGTATTTTATGTGACTGTGTGTGTGTTTGGTGTGTGTTCATGTGTGGGTACATGTGTCTGTGTCCAGGATCCTTCCCTTTCTCTCAGCACAGTACAGTAAGACCGTGTAGTTGAGGTTTTTCTCTCCTCTCCCCCTCAGTGTGCCATTTCACACATCACTGCTTGGGTTTAATTTGATGTCCCATGCACCACATTTTCAGACAAGCAGAATGAAGTGGAGATCCCACCACCCACCCCGAAGGAGCGGGAGAAGAAATCGAAACAGCCCATGTGTCAGATCAGCGGAGTGAAGAAACTGACCCACAGCTCGAACCTCAGCGTCACCAACTCCTCGATCCCTAGATTCGGAGTGAAGACCCAGCAGGAAGATGCACTGACCAAGGTAACGACAGAGAGTGGGTTCTGACAGCGAGTCTGCCAGCCCAGTGCCACACTGCCCCTCAGTGAGTGAGATCCCTGCAACATCAGGGGCAGCGGCTGGTCCTCTCTGGTACTGAGCAGAGAAAGCCAGGTTACACACCTGTCTGCGCTGACTGGTTTTGGCCACGAGCTGGACAGGAGTCCACCGACTCCTTCACTTCTAGTCGCAGCTCAGTGACGTCTGCTGCCAAGTGCACAGCTGACTGTTGGACGGTTGTGGTGTGTGGGCAGGGGATGGGGACCAGGAACACACACAGCAGTAACACCATGAGATCTGAGCAGGGGCTGTCCTGTGGGGAGGGTCAGCACTGTCAGGGGAGGATGGGAGGAGGCAGTACAAATGGCCAGTGTGGGTGGATCAGGTACTGATATAACGCTGGTCCTCACAGATTTTACAATGTTGCCCTGCTTTTTACAGGAACTCGATGACCTGAATAAATGGGGCCTTAACATTTTCCGGGTGTCTGAGTTCTCCAACAACAGGCCCCTCAGCTGCATCATGTATGCCATCTTCCAGGTATGGACTCAGCAATCATGCCCCTCGGTCCCTCTTTATTCATGGGGATGGTTGCACACTGAGTTACTGTACAGAGTCACTGATTTTTCAGGGTAAAGTTCATTCAGTGGGTCACTGTACAGGGATATTATTCATTTCGAGGAAGAGTTGCCCACTGTATAACAGCATTGTCACTATTTATTCAGGGTGGGGGTCATTCACTGGGTAACTGTACAGAATTGTAATTTATTTATAATATTTGCAAATATATAACACAGCACATTTTCATGTTATGTCATCATTCACAGCACAAGCTATAATGTCCCATTTACTTCCAAGATTTACATCAGCACAGCATCAATTTTCCTCTCACTTACATTCCCTGAGCAATCAAGGGTTTCTTTACACGAGTTCAAGCCTCACAGTGTGCAGTGATAAGGCCTGAAGCTGTGGCTGTTCACCGTAGTGTCTCTGTGGCAGTCAGACCAAGCTTCAGGGTGTCCCTCTGCACGCGGTTCTGGACCTTGGAATGTGCCGGACTGCAACCGTTCTTTGTAGACGGCTCGTTCCACTGGAAGGCCAGCACGTTTCAGGCAGACCAGAGGTGCCTTTCATCAAGTTGATGATCTTCCTGCAGCAGTTGGTGTTTGTCTCAGTGTGTGTACCCGGGAACAGCCCACTGAGCACAGAGTCCTGTGTAACACAGCTGCTTGGGATGAAGATGGACAAAGACCACTGCATCCCTTTCCAGACCCTTCTTGAAAAATACATTTCCAGAAGGAGATGGAATGCAGTCCCATCCCAGCACAACCAACTTGAGGGCAATGTGTAGCGGTGGTTAGACTCATGTTGTACATGAAGGATCTGATGGTAAAGGCCCTTCTCAAGGTCTTGGTGCTTGGTTGAAAGTTCTAGTGTTGGGGCGTCTTCCAAATGACTTTGACAGTCTGCTTGGAGAACCATTCGCCAGGATGCACCATCTCCTTTTCCCTCAGAGCCTTGAGGACATTTTTTGCAGACCACTGCCTGAATGACTTGTCACAGAAGTCCTTCTGCACAAACTTTTCTGTGAGGGCCCTTGGCACAGTTCAACTGAATGGAACATTCCACAGTTATTGAGGAGGTGGTGAAGAAGATTAATAAGTGTTGGGCAGTGAATGTTGTCTACACGGACTTTAGCAAAGCATTCGACAAGGTCCCTCATGGTAGACTGATGCAGAAGATTAAGATGCATGGGATCCATAGTGAGTTGATAGATTGGATTCATAGATGTCATGACCATTGAAGACAGAGGGTAGTGGTGGAGGGTAGTTATTCTGACTAGAGGTCTGTAACCAGTGATGTTCCTCAGGGATCAGTGATGGGACCTCTGTTGTTTGTGATAAATATAAATGATTTGGATAAAAATGTAGGTGGTCTGATTAGTAAGTTTGCAGACACAAAATTTAGTGGTGTTGTGAATAGTGAGGAAGGTTGTCAAAGGATACAGCCGGATATAAATCAGTTGCAGATATGGGTGGAGAAATGGCAGATGGAGTTTAATCTGGACAAGTGTGAGGTGTTGCACTTTGGGAGGTCAAATGTAAGAGGAAAGCATACAGTAAATGACCGGAACCTTAGGAACACTGAAGTACAAAGGCATCTTGGACTGCAAGTCCATAGCTCCCTGAAAGTGACAACACAAGTGGATAGGGTTGTAACGAAGGTGTGTGCCATGCTTGCCTTCATTGGGTGGGGCACTGAGTATAAAAGTTGGGAAGTCATGTTGCAGCTGTAGAAAACTTTGGCTAGGCCATCTTTGGAGTATTGTTCACAGTTCTGGTCACTGCATTACAGGAAGGATGTGGGAGGGTGCAGAAGAAGTTCACCAGGATGTTGCCTGGATTGAAGTGTATTCGCTGTAAGGAGAAGTCGGACAGACATGGATTGTTTTCTCTAGAACGTTGGAGGCTGAGGGGCGACCTGATAGAAGTATTTAAAATTATGAGCTGCACATGCAGGGTGGATAATCAACCCTTTTCCCAAGGTGGAAATGTCAAATACCAGAGGGCATAGATTTAAGATGAAAGGGGAAAATTTAAAGGAGATTTATGAGGTAAATTTTTTACACAGAGAGTGGTTGGTGTCTGGAACGGGCTGCCAGAGGAGGTGGTGGAAACAGATACAATAGCAACACTTAGGCATTTGGACAGGCACCTGACCAGTAGGGTAATGCAGGGATGTAGACCATGTGCAGACAGGTGGAATTAGTTTAAACTGGCATCATGGTCGGCACAGACCTAGTGGGCTGAAGGTTCAGTTCCTTTGCTTTGCTCTATGTTCACATAATCAGACCCATCCTTCACAACCCTGGGGGACAGGTAGAACTCAACTTGTGGTGTCATTTGGTGTCCAGGGTCTGTGCACAGTTTGATACAAAGGTGGCCATCAGGTTGAGGACCACGTTGGGTGCATTTATCCCTCATTTCTCTGGAGTTTTGCATATTGTGACTCTGCAGACATGGTCCTTTTTAGATTTCCATTAAAAATGGAACATTTTATTTGGAGATCTTAGTGGGGGGAAATGAAAGCTTCCCAGACAAATCTGTCGGGAAAGATTGTTCTCCCTATCTTTGTGTGTGGCAACACAGGTAGGGAGTATAGGCCTACAGCAGCACCGAGACCACTTGAACCCACTGACCAGTTTCTTTCTAGAGGGAGCACTGCTCCCACAATCCCACTTTCTGCTTTACTCCAGCTATTTTCTCCACCCAGCCCCTCTGAACCATTTTCCCAACACCTTTCGGTGCTCAAACTGTTGGTGAAAGGAACAGAGGATCAGTTGAACCTGTAGCCACTGAACCTGGCTTTGCTTTTGCTGTGATTAACGTTGGTTCCCAAGGCCAGTTGCAGGTGCTCATCTGTGGACTTACAGTGGATCTGAGGAGAAGACGATGATGTTCCATGTTACTGTTCAGAGTCACTGTGTATTCAGGGTGGACACACTCACTGGCTAGTGTAGTGTCACTGTGTATTCAGGGTGGGGGTCACTCACTGGGTTACTGTACAAAGTCATTGTGTATTCAGGGTAGAATCACCCTGCATTATTGTATCAGGTAGGATCGCTCAGTGTCACTCGATATTCCAGGTGGGATCACTCAGTGGGATATTGTACAGACTCGCTGTGTATTTGGGTGGAGTGAGTCACTGGTTACTGTAGAGTGACTGTACTCAGGGTGGAGACACTGGTCAGTGTAGTGTCACTGTGTATTCAGGGTAACTGTACAGAGCCACTGTGTACTCAGGGGAAGGGTTGCTTTCTGTGTGCCTATATACGGTCACTGTTGATTGAGGCTGGCTCTTGGTTTATTTCAGGAGAGAGATTTGTTGAAGACCTTCCGGATCCCAGTCGACACGTTCCTCACCTACATCATGACCCTGGAGGACCACTACCACGCCGATGTGGCGTACCACAACAGCCTGCATGCTGCTGACGTTACCCAGTCCACACACGTGCTGCTCTCCACCCCAGCCCTTGACGTGAGTACCTCCCCTACTCACTCCTCATCAGGGAGTGTACTCCGCAGTAGGTGCAGGTGGGAGGGAGGCCTCGTGCCATATATCTGGAATGAGAGTAATTTCCCACCCAGCAGGGAAGAAGGCCATTTGGCCTGTTGAGTCCATACTGGCCCTTGTAAGATTAATCCAGCCAACCCACATACCCATAGCCCTGCAAACCCTTCCCTTTTAGATACTTACCCTTGTGAACGCGACGATTGAATCTACCTCCACTGTTCCCCAGCAATGTGTTCCAGATCACCACTGCCTTAAGAGCCAGCTGACTTCAGCCAGCTGCTGCAGCTTAGCACTTGGCACAGAGCTCGCTCGAGGTTTCGGTCCCAGTCAGCTGCAGGGAGCAGTGTGTACAGTGTGGCGTCTGACAGCCTGTCTCCACCATCTATTACAGGCTGTTTTCACCGACCTAGAAACCCTTGCTGCACTCTTCGCTGCTGCCATTCACGATGTGGATCACCCGGGAGTTTCCAATCAGTTCCTCATCAACACCAGTGAGTACTGGATCTGGAACCAACAGTAACTTTCATTCATGCGTGGTTTGTGGGTATTTATTCCTGCCCCTGGTTGCTGTGGGAAGGTGGAGAGGCCACAGAGCAATGGAAGGAGGCTCAGCACTGTGAGGCGTGAGTTCCTGTGATCTGGATCATTGCTCCAGCCCTGCAGAGTAGAAGAAAATGCTGGAAACACTCAGCAGGTCAGGCAGCATCTGTGGATGAGCCCTGGACCTGAAACATAAAATGTTTCTCTTCCCACAGATGCTGCCTGACCTGCTGAGTGTTTCCAGCATTTTCTGTTTTTATTTCAGTGAAGTGTTTTTGATTTCCCTTTAGATTAGCAGTTCAATTATATAATCTGTACATTGGTGCTCTGCTTGGCATGTGAACGGAGGCTTTGTACAACGGGTGCTTAACATTCCAGCTTGAGGAAGCAATGCTTGTCCTCGAAAGGCCTGATCGTTGCCGGACAGCGCGGCGGTACAGCAACCAGAGCCACTGCCTCACAGCTCCAGCATCCCGTGCTCAGTCCTGACCTCGGGTGCTGCCTGAGTGGAGTTTGCATGTTCCCCCTGTGACTGTGAGAGCTTCTTCCCACATCCCAAAGACGTGCGGGTTGGTAGGTTAATCGGCTGCTGTAAATTAGCCCCTGTGTGTAGGTGAGCAGTAGGATCTGGGGAGATGTGAGAGACAGTCGGTTACAGAGATTAGTGGAGGGCCGGGATTGCTTGGTGAGCTGGCAAGAGATTCGATGGGCTGAAATGGCTTTCTTTTCTGTCATAAGGAAACACAGAGGGATTGCATTCCTAGAAAACCAACGGTATCGCGATGTTCCGTAACATGAACCTTTGACAAAATTTGACAACACTTGTTGTTTCTTTCCCATTTTGTGTTTGTTTAGTTATTTTTTCTCACAGAAGTTCTGTAAGGGTTAATTCTTATTCCACATCGCAAACTTTTGGTAGAGGTTTGTGAATTTCCATTACCTGAACTGCTGTAACACGGGGTACACTGTATATGGAAACGTGGAGCTGATGAGGAGGGACATTTCCAGTTGAGTGGACAAATGCCGTGTGTGGGGGCAGGCAGTCGGACTGTACAGGACAGTGCAGACCCATTTAACCCTCTCATTGCTCATGGTTAACATTGACAAGAAGCAGCAACTTCCTGAAAGCACAGAGCAGGGATTGAACCGTTGACTCTCACAGGGTTGCATCCGGTCCCCGGGTGAAGTCAGCTCAGCTCCTGCTGTCGGTCTCAGCTCTGAATGGCGTGGAGGCTTCTCTGCACTCTCTCCTGCCCGGTACTGACGATTGTGTTGTCCCTCAGACTCCGAGCTGGCCCTGATGTACAACGACGAGTCTGTCCTGGAGAATCACCACCTGGCTGTAGGCTTCAAACTCCTGCAGGAGGAAAACTGCGACATCTTCCAGAACCTTCCCAAGCGACAGCGGCAGAGTCTGCGCAAAATGGTCATTGACATGGTGAGTGCCTCCAGCCCTCACACCGCCAGCGCACCCTCCCCCAGTAGCGCCCAACTCCACCAGCGCACACTCCCCCAGTGGTGCCCAACCCCACCAGCGCACCCTCCCCCAGTGGAGCCCACCCCCCCAGCGGACCCCACCCACCAGCTGACCACACCCCTCACCAGCTAACCTCCACCACCCTGTACAGAGCTGTCCCAGGCTCAGAATCCAAGCAGGGGCCCTTTGTACAGCACTGAGGGAGCTCCACACCGTGGGAGGAGCAGCACTGAGGGAGCTCCGCAATGTGGGAGGGGCAGTACTGAGTGGTCCATACATTCCAAGTGGCAGTACTGAGGAAGTGTTGTATTGTGTAAGAGAAATGCTCATGATGTTTGAGGGGCTGTACTGAGCACGTGTTCCATTGTGGGAATCACAGTCCTGACAGAGGCGGCACTGAGGTATCACTGCAGTACTGGTGGAGTGCTGCACTCTCAGAAGGGCTGTACCAGAGCGGCAGTACTGAGGTATCCCTGCAGTGTCAGAGAGCAGTAATGGAAGCACTGCACTGTCAGGAGGGCAGTACTGAGGGAGCCCCACTCTGTTACAGGGACAGAACTAAGGAAGCAGTGTGCCCTTTCTGGTGCCAACTTTCAAGTAGACTCAAGAAAGCATTGCTGAAGTAAACGTCCTGATTGTTGCTGTGGCTGGGATCTTCTTGTGTGCAAATTAATTGCATGCTTCCTACTTTACACCAGTGACTGGACAGCAAAAGAACATCCATCACTTGGAAGCCGTCTGTAGGATGTCCTGATGTGGTAAAATTTGCTATAAAGTGCAGGTCTCCAAGCCCAACGTGTTTGTGTGATTTCCCACACACAGGTCCTGGCGACAGACATGTCCAAACACATGACCTTACTCGCAGACCTGAAGACCATGGTGGAGACAAAGAAGGTCACCAGCTCAGGGGTGCTGCTCCTCGATAACTACACTGACAGGATCCAGGTACCAATTGTGTCTGGAGAAGGGTGACTGAGCCTGGGGGGTGAGTGGGGGAGAGAGAGGGACCTTGTCTGGAGTGGCCAGTGGTGGCACAGCGACTATGTCTGGGGACTGTGGGAGTGATATTATCCGGGACAGGGGAATTACTAACTGTGTCATGGTGGAGAGTGGGGGAACTGGACGGGGGGGGTGTTACTGCGTCTGTAGGGGTGAGACTATTTTTGAGGAGTGCCATACCTGGGATGGATGGGTTTGTAGCTGAGTCTATGTGAGACTGATAGAGAGATACACAGCAAAGGCCTTTCGGCCCACCATGTCCATGCTGATCTTCTGAGGATATATTTCTGCCCCATTATCTTGCTGCTGTCACATTTAGATCTCCATTCCCACTTTTGTCCATAACACTTTTCAGAACATTTACAGAACAAATTCTTCCAGTGTTCAGCGAGGTAGTTGAATCCTAACCCCTCTGAAGCAAACTCTCACTCCTAATCTTTTGCCAGTGATTTACAATTTCTGATCTCTTGTTGACCCATTTCTTCTCTATCTAAGCCAATCATCATGCCCAATAAGTCACTAAACCCTCTCTGATGAGGAGATCACGCCTGATGTTCCAACCCCAACACAACCAAAGCCTCCTCTGGCTTTTCCCAAGGCATTTACATTTTCCCTGAACTATGGGCCAGGGCAAGGCCAGCATTGGTTACAAACAGTACAAGAGTACAGCTCCCTCTGCTCTGTCCCATCACACATTCCCAAGGCAGGGATGTTGTTTGGAGAGCAACCTTTCCTGGAGGGGGCTGATCATGTCTGGGGCAGTGACATTGTTGATGGTGAAGGCTTCAGGCACAAGTAGACACCACCACCTGCAGATACCCCTCCAAGTGACTCACAACCCTGACTTGGAGCTATAACACTGTTCCCTCACTGTGTCTAAACTCTGGAACACCCTCCCATGGAACCTCACCAGAAGAACTAAGGATCTTCTCAAGGGCAATAAATTCTGTACCTATCAACAGCAGTGGCAGAGCTTGGGTCTGTGTCTTGAGATGTGATGGTGTTGAGGACATCCTGGTGTCTGGGAGAGTGGCAGCGTTGAGGGTGCAGTCCTTTCCGTGTCCCTGTTACAGAATGTTGTTGGCTGGGTGGAGGGGATTGAGAATGGACAGGGCTGAGCTGCCATTGGCTGGCCCAGGGTATGCGCCGTGGTAACCTGGTATCGGTGTGTTTCTGTTGCTAGGTGATGAGGAACATGGTGCACTGCGCTGACCTGAGTAATCCCACCAAACCTCTGGAGCTATACCGGCAGTGGACCGACCGAATCCTGGAGGAGTTTTTCCGTCAGGGTGACAGAGAGCGGGAGCGAGGGATGGAGATCAGCCCAATGTGTGATAAACACACTGCGTCGGTGGAGAAGTCCCAGGTATGTGGCACCTGCATACGGTGGGCACCCACTGTCCCAGGACACCTAGTATAACACTGAGTGAGGCAGCCTCCTGCTCCTCCGCCCCAGGGCCCAACAGCTGCCAGTCCAGTGTCTCCCTGCCTCTCAGGTTCAGGCCAAAGACGGATGTTTTAAGGTCTGCATCTCGCTCGGAGATGGTACTGTCGGCAGAGATTCACGTGTATATGAACCGACCGAATTCCCAAACAGGAACCACTCAGTCCCAAACGCCTGCTCCGCCATTTAATGAGATCACGGCTGATCGAATTGTAACCTCAACTGCATATTCCTTCCACCCTCTTACTTATCAAGCATCTATAAACTATTCAAAGACTCACTTCCTCAAAGGGAAGTAGAACAAAGTCCCAAAGATTCAACCCCCTATGAGAAATAAATTTTGCCTCTCCTCCATCTTAATTAGGCAACCCCTTATTGTTAAACAGTGACCCCTAGTTCTAGATTCTCCTCTCCAAACCTCCTCTCCACATCCACCTTGTCAAGACCCTTTGGGACCCTACCTGCCGTAACCCTCCCCTCTCACGCTTCTAAACTCAGGCAGGTATGAGCCTGCCTGACCCTTCCTCATTAGACAGCCTGCCTGTTGCAGATGTTGGTCCAGTCAGCCTTCTCTGAACTGCAGTGCATGAACATCTATCAATGTACCGACAGTGCATGAACATCTATCCTTCAGTAAGGAGACTAATACAATGCAGATTTCCAGATGTGCTCTACACAGCTGAAGCAGGAGCTCCTTAATTTTGCATTCAGTTTCCCTGTCAATAAACATTCTGTTCACTTTTCTCGGTACTTGCTGTACCTTTTGTGGATCATTCACTGAGACACCAGGTCCCTCTGCATCCTGGGACTCTGCAATTTCTCACTATTTAGAAAATATGTTTAATTTTTATTTTTCCTGCCAAAATGGACAATTTCACACTATCGCACGTTATACTCTATTTGCCAGATATTTACTTAACCCATTAATGTTCCTTTTAACCTCCTATCACTGTTAACCTTCCAAGGTACCTTTGTGTCATCAGTAAATTTAACAACCAGTGCCTTCACCATTTATATAAATTGCAGAGAGTGGAGGTCCCAGCATCAACCCCAGTGGAACATCACTCGTTACATCCCGACAACCTGTCAGAAGACCACGTATGCCTCCTCCCTGGTTCCTGTTGGGCAGCCAGTCCTCTGTCTCTCCCAATGTGTGGCCCCCTACACCATGAGGTTTTATTTTCCACAACAGCCTTTCTCCATTTCAGGGGAAATGTGGAATCCTCTCCAGTGTCCAGATTTCCAGCCCGCCCTGCACATCAGGGAGGAGCTCTGAAATGCAAGACCCCTCACGTACCCTGACCCACATTAAGAGAGGAGGAGGGGAAGGGGCGGAGAGAGGCTTGCAGTTCTACAACACATTCTTGGGGTACTCCACAGCATTGCATTGTAGAAAGTACAGCAGCCAATTCACACACAGCAAGGCCCCATAAACAGCAATGTGGTAATGACCAGTAATCTGCTTTAGTGAACTAGAGGGAGTAATTTTAGAGAACATCCTTGATCATTTCTAAGTAGTGCATGAGATCAGACTGCCTTGCTTTAACGTCTGGAAGATGCTCTCTCAAATAGTGCAGCACTCCCTCAGTACTGCGCTTCTAACAGAGTGGTACCCCGTCAGTACTGCTCCCACAGCAATGTGGCACTCTCTCCATCAGTACCCCTCAGTACTGCCCCTCTGACAGTGCAGCACTCCCCCAGCGCTGCCTCTCTGACAGTACAGGGCTTCCTCAGTACCAGGCAGGCACGGTAGTGTAGCGGTTAGCGTAATGCTATTACAGTGCCAGCGACCCGGGTTTAATTCCAGCCGCTGTCTGTAAGGAGTTTGTACGTTCTCCCCGTGTCTGCATGGGTTTCCTCCGGGTGCTCCGGTTTCCTCCCATATTCCAAAGACATTCGGGCTAGGAAGTTGTGGGCGCGCTATGTTAGCACCGGAAGCGTGGCGACACTTGTGGGCTGCCCCCAGAACACTCTATGCAAAAGGTGTATTTCACTGTGTGTTTCAATGTACATGTGACTAATAAATAAATATCTTATCTACTGCCCCTCTGACAGTGCAGGGTTCCCTCAGTACTGCCCTTCTGACAGTGCAGGGTTCCCTCAGTACTGCCCCTCTGACAGTGCAGGGTTCCCTCAGTACTGCCCCTCTGACAGTGCAGGGTTCCCTCAGTACTGCCCCTCTGACAGTGCAGGGTTCCCTCAGTACTGCCCTTCTGACAGTGCAGGGTTCCCTCAGTACTGCCCCTCTGACAGTGCAGGGTTCCCTCAGTACTGCCCCTCTGACAGTGCAGGGTTCCCTCAGTACTGCCCCTCTGACAGTGCAGGGTTCCCTCAGTACTGCCCTTCTGACAGTGCAGGGTTCCCTCAGTACTGCCCCTCTGACAGTGCAGGGTTCCCTCAGTACTGCCCTTCTGACAGTGCAGGGTTCCCTCAGTACTGCCCCTCTGACAGTGCAGGGTTCCCTCAGTACTGCCCCTCTGACAGTGCAGGGTTCCCTCAGTACTGCCCCTCTGACAGTGCAGGGTTCCCTCAGTACTGCCCCTCTGACAGTGCAGGGTTCCCTCAGTACTGCCCCTCTG
This sequence comes from Pristis pectinata, assembly GCF_009764475.1. Lineage (NCBI taxonomy): Eukaryota > Metazoa > Chordata > Chondrichthyes > Rhinopristiformes > Pristidae > Pristis > Pristis pectinata. The sequence goes on along the minus strand of NC_067435.1, from coordinate 13,753,784 downwards.
ACAGTGCAGGGTTCCCTCAGTACTGCCCCTCTGACAGTGCAGGGTTCCCTCAGTACTGCCCCTCTGACAGTGCAGGGTTCCCTCAGTACTGCCCCTCTGACAGTGCAGGGTTCCCTCAGTACTGCCCCTCTGACAGTGCAGGGTTCCCTCAGTACTGCCCCTCTGACAGTGCAGGGTTCCCTCAGTACTGCCCCTCTGACAGTGCAGGGTTCCCTCAGTACTGCCCCTCTGACAGTGCAGGGTTCCCCTCAGGTTCCCTCAGTACTGCCCCTCTGACAGTGCAGGGTTCCCTCAGTACTGCCCCTCTGACAGTGCAGGGTTCCCTCAGTACTGCCCCTCTGACAGTGCAGGGTTCCCTCAGTACTGCCCTTCTGACAGTGCAGGGTTCCCTCAGTACTGCCCCTCTGACAGTGCAGGGTTCCCTCAGTACTGCCCCTCTGACAGTGCAGGGTTCCCTCAGTACTGCCCCTCTGACAGTGCGGCACTCCCGAAGGAGTGGACAGGAGGGGTTCATAAGAAGAAGGTGACTGGGGAAATGAAGGAGAGGGGTATTGGGGTGAAGGTTTGGGGGATAGAGAGGTGGGGGTTGGCTGGCAGAGAGGGAAGCTCGATCATTGGGGGAGACTTTACTGCCTCTGATGTTTTCTCCCTTTTCCCATAGGTGGGCTTCATCGATTACATTGTGCACCCGCTGTGGGAGACGTGGGCTGACCTGGTGCACCCCGATGCCCAGGACATCCTGGACACACTGGAAGACAACAGGTACTGGTACCAGAGCATGATCCCCCAGAGCCCCTCTCCACCACTGGATGATCCAAGCCAGGGGGAGGAGGTTTGCACGGACAAGTTCCAGTTCGAGCTGACTCTGGAGGAGGAGGAGGATTCCGACCCATCAGACAAGGAGAGGAACAGTGCGGGGGAAGAGAACACCAGCTGGCATGGCTCGGAGGAATCCATGGCTGGCACCACAGTGGCACAGGAGGAGAGAGGGTTAGATCCCAAATGCAAGGACTCTTCTCCTGCAGAATCATAGAATAGGAAGCCAGATTGTGTGGGACAGACCATGCGGATGAAGTTTGTCTTTTTCTGGAGACGTGCAAGTCAACTGTAGATCGGAATCCTGGCCTGCGGGGCTGGTTCTGCTGTCAGCACGCCCCCAACACTCAGGAAACTCAGAGCGGGACGGGGCCAGAGATCAAAGCCATTCTTTGCCCGCTTTGGACCTCAGCACGGGTAATGGGGCGAGGGAAGGGGGCTTCGAAACAACATTCACGTTCCGCACTCTCGCCCCTCAACCCCCTCCTTCCCCCCCCCCCGACCACCTCCCCACAGACCAACATACGGAAGGGGAAGGTGCAGGGGACAGGATTTCAGCAGGAGTCGCTCCTCTCCAACACCAGGTTTCTGAAGAGGGTGCCCGATCTGGGGAGTGCCTTTCCTAGATTTACCTACAAGCTTTGTCTTCGTAGTTAAGTCAAGCAATGAGTTATTTTATTTTTAATGTTATATTTTATGTACTCTTACTTCTAATTTATTCTGCAGAGTTGGATCAATGGGTCGTAACTGGGGGCTTTGGGTGGACCCGGTTTAACACTAAACTCTGCTCCTCAGTTTGTGAAGTCTTCCTCCAATCTTCTTTTGCACAATACCGCAATATCTTTGGGACTTTTATTAATAATTTATGTTTGAGGTTCTGATATGTGTTTGACTGGCATAGGAAGGGAAGTACCTCCTACCCCCCCTTTCTGTGTCCCAGGAACTTGCTGCACTTTCACGTCTAGGACAGGCTGAAGTAAGGCCTGATCCAGGCTCTAGTTGTTCCACATCAGGGCAATCGCTGGGCCCCTTCACCCTTCCTGTGGGGTGAGAGCTGTCACTGCGGTCAGCTCCACAGTGACTCACCCTCACTGCTACACACTGTCTAACCAATGGGAATCTCAGCCAAATGCACAAGTGACTTTACCCCATGTGTGTACACATATCTGAACACAAACACGTGGGTGTACACATACATGCATGCATGTACATGTGCACACATATGCACATACTGGACACAAACGTACACACAGTGATGCATGCATGCACATACACATACAATGATACACACACACACACACAAATGCATGCATAAACACAAGACACACATATATGTGTGCACCACAGACTGATACACCTATGTATCTCTACAGGCCTGAAGTCTAATATACAAACAGACATGGACACATGGTTAGTCACGTGTGTGTCCCAGTGGAATTCCCAGTGTTTGTTCCTGTTGCTGGGAATCAGGGTGAGCTCTGTCTTTCCCTTCAGCTCCTACTCCACCCAGCCGCCAAACTCCTGACATGAAATTGCTGCTTTCCTGGTTTGCTGTATAAAAGGTCAGGATCAATCAGATTTTTTTTTGCCTTAATCTTGGTTTGCGTCCCCTGCAGCCAGTCTCGGCTGCGGGGGAGGTGAGACTGCGGCTGGTGCCGCCGTGATTACTTACTGTGCTGCTGGAGCCTGTCTGGCTTGTCAGGAGTTCTGGCTCTCAGTGTAGCATGGGAGGCGGACTCCTCTGGTGCTGAGCAAAGGACGTTCTGTCTGGTTCCTGTCAACCCAGTTGAGGGGATCGCCCTTTGCCCTCTGGAAACGATGTGTGGAGAGGAGATGGATGGAAGGGTGAGCAGTTCCAGTGTGGTCCTGTTCTCAGACAGTTCCCCGTCCCTGCCACTGCTGCGGAGACCATCATTCCTGTGGTTGTGATCCCTGCAACCATCATTACTCTGAGGGCCATCATCCCAGGCTAGTGTGGGAGCGGGAGTCAGGTTTGGGTGAGGTCAGCCTGCCTACAAAGAGTATTAACCTCAGCCGGAACTGCAGGGTCCTGAGAACTGGCTCCATGTTCAGACCTGGCCACAGGGCCTTGCCAAGCTCCTGCCCAAAGTCAGCAAACCTTTCAGTGACAACTCTAATGGATCAGCAGAAACTTCCAAGAAGTTGGGATCAAGGAGTCAGTCAGTGGGAGATTAATTCATTGGAGAAAGAAATGGAGTTAACATTTCAGGTCAATGACCTTCCACAGAACCTGTTTGAAGAGTCTTCGACCTGCAACGTTAGTGTGTTTTTCTCTTTGACAGACGCTGCCTGTCCCGCTGAGCATTCCCAGCAGGTTCTGTTTTTTATTTCAGCTTTCCAGCATCTGCAGGTTTTTGATTTTCAAGGGGTGTTCGCTCCCTTGTGAGGGGCTGGGAAGGAGTCATGCTCCCTGGGGAGGGATCATTCCCTGAGGATGGGGAAGGGATGGAGCCACATCCACTGGGGAGGGTGGGAAGGTGTCAGGGATGGAGTTACATTCCAGGGGACATGCAGCAGTCCCTTTGGATTGGAGTCCACCTGCTGACCAGGGAAGGTTGGGTTGGTTTCCCACCTGATCTCCACCAAGTTCCATTTGTTTCTGGCGCTGGCTCCTTTGGAGAACCTTGCTCCTGATCTTGGGAACCCCTCTCGCCAGGAACAGAGAGACTCAGCTGCTGATGCTTGGCCACGAGATGGTCCCCAGCAGCAGCACAGGACTGAGCTTGTACAGTTTTTTAGTTTATTATTCATGGTTTTATTCTTTTTGGTTCTGATTGATATTTGTACATAATGTAATGTTTGTAAATGATTCATTCCAAAACTGTTGCCATGAGGGGGCCAAGAGATGATCGTGGTGAGATCAGAAGTCTTTAATCCAGGTAATGTAATGTACCCTTGCAGACTGCTACCCTGGGAGGGAAGCATGCCAACAGGGCTGGCAAATATGCAGCAAACACACACACACACTCCCGCATACACATATATTGCACACAGACATCACTACACACATACATATACTACACACATTAACTTGTGTACACACACGCTCCCCCCACACACACACACACACACATACACTACCCACATATACAGCAACTTGCACATGCACACATATGCGCACTCGCACATTTTCATATCCCAATCTCTCTCAAACTCATTTGCACATACTCAAGGACACATACCTGCACACTTACTTGATAAGCTTGCACCCAGGGACTTGCACACTCAGTCACACACACACACTTATATATTCACTGAGTGGCCCACACTCACTGACACAAACACTCTCCCTGCACACAATCATTCATTCACACCCACTGGCACTTGCTCACTTGCACACACTCTCAACGCACCAATTTGCTCGCCCTGTTGCTGTCTGTCATGTTCCAGGTCCAGGATGCTGGCTAATGGCTCTGAGGAAGTGTGGTTACAGACATGGCACTTTCAACACACAGCCCTCCACGTTCATCCTCGGGATCTGGTGTAAATTGTAGTATCAAATCTCACAAACGTTTGAAAAGGTATTAAAAATCACTTGAAATTACTGATTGTAATCTTTGTACATTTGTAATGCTCATGTGTAAACTGTTTCTAAACTCATGCCCAGATTCACATTCTAGCCACGCCGCACTGTCTGTTGTATCAGACAGTGACTCTGGTCCTTCTCTCTGTTTGTCGATCAGTCCATCAGTGTACAATGTGTTCACCACCTTACCATCACTATATGGGACTTACCATCACTATACGGGACTTAAATATGACAAACATCAAAAATCAATAAACAAATAAAAAGCACGGATAAGACTTGTTGAGAGTCGGTGTGAATGTTTTATTTCAAAACAAAATGATCCCACTGTCCCACTCTCTCCCATGGCCCTGTATCAATCCCATTGCTTAGGCCTCACTCCTCTGTCCTGTCTCAATGCCACACACACACCCCACAGCCCTACGCCAGTCCTAAAATAATCCTACTGCCCCAATCTTTCCCCATGACCCAGAATCAATCTAAAACTAATTTCATTGTCCTAATGTATCCCCTGGGTCAATCCCAAACTAATCTCACAGCCCTGCTCATTCATCATAGCGATACCAATCCTATACTGATCCCACTGATCTGTTCTGCATCAATACCATAGCTCTGTTCCCATCTCTCTCCATTGAGTCAATCCCTAACTGCTTTAGCCCTTTATCAGTTTCACACTGCTCCAAACCAATGCTATGCCGCTGTGACAATGCAAACTAATCCCACTGCCCAAATCCCACATTCACCCTGCTTTCTCCTCTTGATTTCTTATAATGACATCGAACAAATCTAACCTGAAATTCCCCATAATCCAGTATCTAACCCATTACAATTCTACTGCCCGGCACACTCCCCAAGGCCCTCTATCGTACCTGAAATATCCCATGGCTCTTAATTAACCCTCAACTATTCCTAATGGCCCACTCACCTCAACATGGCACCAATCCCAAACTAACTCCACTGCCCCACATTCTCACCATACCCCTGTATTAATCCCATGACACTGTTCCCTGCCATTGCACTATTGTAATCCCCCTGAGACAGGGGCAGGTAAGGGTTGGGGTAAGGGGGAAGTGAGGTGGTGGTGTGGTAAAAGCAGTGGGGGAGGAGGCTCGTGAAGAGGATTACAGTGAGGGGGGAGAGGGGATGCAATGTGGGAGGGACAGGGTAGGGAATGGCAGTAGATGCTCAGTAATGTGCTGTATTATCGAAGGGGCAATTCTGAGGGAGCGCCACCCTTTTGGAGGGGAGATGAAGGAAATACCTCAAGGTCAAGGGCTGGTCATCACTTATTCCCGGAACAGCACTGTGGTGCAGCTAGTAGACCCTGGTGACCCAAGGTCAATCCCAAACTTGTGGAGTTTGCATGTTCTCCCTGTGACCACGTGGGTTTCTCCAAGGTGCTTTAGTTTCCTCCCACATCCCAATGACATGTGGGTCAGTAGGTTAATTGGCTGCTGTGAATTGCCCTGAGTGTGTAGGTGAGGGGTAGAATCTGGGGAGAGTTGCTGGGAATGTGGGGAGGATTAGTGTAAATGGGTGCTTTATGTCAGCCTAAACTCAGTGGGCTGTTGGGCCTGTTGCCTGTCTATTCCCCAGATGGAAAGACCATTGAAACTCTGGGAATTCATCAGGTGAGTTGGAGTCAGGCCCTGGGGAGGGGTGGCTGAAGGGTTTTTTGAAGGGGCACAGATGTCTCCCCCACCTGCCTACAAGCTATGGAGAGCACCTACCTCAGGAAACAACAGTTCCCACCTCGGTTTCCCAGACCTGGGAATCCTTGGCAGCTGCAGATAAGTTTACATCTAACTTCCAAAATGCAGAATGTTCATGAGATTCCCTGAATCTCAGAGGCAAGAGAAACTGAAATGACCAGACCTCTTAAAAAAAAGTCATTGCAATCTCCCGCTGTCGAAGGTTAAAATCTCCTCCATTCCACAAGATGGAGGAAACCCTCCCTTAACCAATACTTTTACTTTCAGTTCACTTATGGAAGCCTGCAGTGACCCAGAGGACAGCTCTCTCATCTCTGAGTCAAGAGACGTGGGTTCAAGCCCCACTCCAGAAACTCACACATATAAATTACCCAAGGAGTGTTGCACTATTGAAGAGGCAGTTCTGAGGGAGTGCCGCACAGTAGAAGAGACAGTGCTGAGGGAGTGCTGTACAATTGGAGGAGCAGTGCCAAGAATGCTACACAATCAGAGATAAGATATTTATTTATTAGTCACATGTACATCGAAACACACAGTGAGATGCGTCTTTTTGCATTCCTAAGAATGTACTGGGGGCAGCCCCCAAGTGTCGCCACTCTTCCGGCGCCAACATAGCATTCCCACAGCTCCTAACCCGTATGTCTATGGAATGTGGGAGGAAACCGGAGCACCCGGAGGACACCCACGCAGACACGGGGAGAACGTACAAACTCCTTACAGGCAGCAGCAGGAATTGAACCCAGGTCACTGGCGCTGTAATAGCATTACAATAACCGAAAAGGAATATAGCAGTACCAGAGGGACAAAGTGAGGGAGTACCTCACTATTGGAGACGTGGAGGGACAGTACTATGGGAGAACTGCACTTCCGAAGGTGCCATTTCTCAGACAAATGATTAAATGAAGGTCCCATCTGCACTCTTAGGATTCTGGGGAAGTATTTAAAAAATTGCACAGTAATTCTCCAATGTGTATGGTCAATACTGATTCTTAAATGAATATTACTAATTCAGTGATCTGGCCATTATTGCATTAATTCTTCTTGCATTTCAACAGTGACAACTCTTCAAATGTACTTCATTTTATTTCCTGCTGCAGCTTCTTTAGCCTGTACCTGTCCTTGGCTACCAGCTCAGATCTCATACTCCGGAGATTTTGTTCTTGTCTACACCAGACGTCCTTTTGGTCTGAATCGTTCTTTAGCAGTAATTCTTCTGTCATATTCCTCACAACATAAAAGGAGGCCATTTGGCCCATCGAGTCTCAGAGGAATCCCATCATAAAACCATAACATATAAAAGCAGAATTAGGCCATTTGGCCCATCAGGTCTGCTCTGCTATTTAATCATGGCTGATTTTTTTCAACCCCATTCTCCCACCTTTTCCCTGTAACCCTTAACCCCCCTACCAATCAAGAACCTAGCAATCTCTGCCTTAAATACACCCAATAACTTGACCTCCACCGCCCTCTGTGGCAACAAATTCCACAGATTCACCACCCTCTGGCTAAAGAAATTCCTCCTCATCTCAGTTTTAAAGGGACGTCCCTTTATTCTGAGGCTGTGCCCTTGGATCCTGAACTCTCCTACTAATGGAAGCATCTTCTCCACGTCCACTCTATCCAGGCCTTTCAGTATCTGGTAGGTTTCACTGAGATCCCCCCTCATCCTTCTGAACTCCATCAAGTACAGGCCCAGAGACATCAAATGCACCTCACAGGTTAAGCCTTTCATTCCTGGCATCATTCTCATGAACCTCCTCTGGACCCTCTCCAGTGGCAGCACATCTTTCCTTGGATAAGGGGCCCAAAATTGCTCACAATATTCCAAATGTGATCTTACTAATGCCTTATAAAGCCTCAGCAGTACACCTTGCTTTTATGTTCTAGTCCTCTCGAAATGAATGCTAACATTGCATTTGCCTTCTTTACTACCAACTCAACCTATAAGTTAACAACCCTGAACTGGGACTCCCAAGTCCCTTTGCACCTCTGATTTCTGAATTCTCTTCCTATTTAGAAAATAGTTTACACCTTTATTCTTCCTACCAAAGTGCATAACCCCACACTTCACTGGATTCCATCTGCCACTTCTTTGCCCACTCTCCCAACCTGTCCAAGTCCTTCTGCAGACTCCCTGCCTCCACAACACTACCTGTCCCTCCAACTATCTTGGTATCATCTGCAAACTTGGCCACAAAGCCATCAGTTCCTTCATCCAGATCATTAACGTATGAAGTGAAAAGCTGTGGTCCCAACACTGGCCCCTGTGGAACTCTACTAGTCACTGGCAGCCATCCTGAAAAGGATCCCTTTATCCCCACTCTCTGACTTCTGTCAGTCAGCCAATCTTCTATCCACCTTAGTACCTTGCCTCTAACACCGTGAGCTCTTATCTTGATTAGCAGCCTCGCGTGCGGAACCTTGTTAAAGGCCTGAAAATCCAAGTAGGTAACATCCATCAACTCTCCTTTGTCTAACCTGCTTGTTACCTCCTCGAAGAATTCTAACACATTTGTCAAGCAAGATTTCCCCTGAATGAAACCATGCTGACTTTGCTTTATTTTATCACATCCTTCCAAGTACTCCAAAATGTCATCGTTAATACATCAGTCCCATTCCCCCATCATTTCCCTGTCATCGATTCTTCCCCCCCCCAAGTGGAAATTATCCTACCAACCTACACATCTTTGGAATATGGAAGGGAACTGGATCAAACCCAAGGGGTACGGGAGAACATGCAAACTCCACACAGACAGCACCAGAGCCATACAGTCATACAGCACAGAAACAGGCCCTTCAGCCCACTGAGTCAAAACTGACCACCAACCACCCATTTCAAGTAATCCCATTTTATTCTCCCCATATTTCCATCAACTCCTCCAAGATTCTACTTCTCACCTACACACAAGGAGCAATTTACAGTAGCCAATTAAACTACCAAGCCGCATATCTTTTCGGGAAGTAGGAGGAAATTGGAGCACCTGGGGGAACCTCATGCGGTCAGAAGGAGAATGTGCAAACTCCACGCAGACAGCACTGGAGGACAGGACTGAACCCATTGAACCCAGGTCTCTGGCACTGTGAGGCAGCACCTCTACCAACTGTACCACTGTGCTGGAGATAGATACGTTTCTAGATGCAGAAAACATCAAGGAATATGGGCGAAGAGCAGGAATATGGTACGTGACAGATGATCAGCCGTGATTTTATTGAATGACAGAATAGGCTCTTGGGGCCAAATGGCATACTCCTCTCCCTCTGCGTCATCACACAAGGATTACACGCAGTACCAGAATCAGCCACTGAATGGCAGCAGAGTTCCACATTCCAGGTCACTGAACCTGCCCCAACCACACACGGAGCCTGAAATGATCCTTTAAAATACCAATTCCATACACAGACTCCAAAATACCCATCCTGAAACACTCGATTCAAATCACTTACCCCAAAAAATTAACTGTGGAACACAGGGCCCAAGACTTTGAATCTGAAATGCTGACCTCAAATCACAGATCCTAAAACCTCAACCTTCAGGCTCCACATCACTCACCACTAAACATCATTACCAACACAGCATCTACAAAACACTGACCTCAAATCAGGCCCTAAGCACCCACCTGAAACACATAAGACAAAACATTGGTGCCAAGACACCAACACAGTAAAGTCCCCGAAACACCAAATGAGAAACAGCAACCCAAAACACAAACCACTGATCTCAAAATACATCTCTACTACATCACTCCTGAATGATTCCAAGACGAAAGGGACCCCAGAAAGTAAGCCCAGCACCTCTGCAAAAACCGTAACACACTGACTATAAAACTGAGCCCAAAACATTGATCTTAAAAGCATTGATCTTTTAGTGCTAAATTACTGACCACAAAACACTACCCAAAACATTGGTGCCACAATCTACCCCCAAAATATTGAACAAAGCAAAATCACTTCTTAACACAGGCCCAAAACAATGTCATAAAATGCCAACCCCTTACACAAACCCCAAACCAAAACACTGCAATACAGGCCCAATCCCAAAACATTGGCCTCAAGATACCAGCTCCCAAAACACTGACCTCAGTTTTAGAGTTCAGTGTGAATGCTGAGTCCAATAAACAGATCCTATAAAACTGACTCCAAAACCCTGACTTCAAACTCCTCACCCCAAAAAATACAACCCCAAAATAGTACCCCAAGACACAGACCCCAAACACTTACCTAGATACACCACGCCCACAACACTCTTGGGATAGAAGTGACAGAACCTGAGGTTCAGTCCCTGCATGTGTCTGGGTTCCTTTGTGGACTGGTTTGTATCACACAGGATGACTCTTGATACTTGTTAGGCAGTTCCACAGGATCAATGATCGTTTATTACCACTTCAAATTTGTAGGTTCTGAGGTGGCTGATGAGACCAATGTGGGAAGCACACACTCTTCCACAGATGGGGCAGGAGGTGGGCGATGGGGTGGGCACTTGGGAAGTTTGCAAGGTGATGGCAAACTCCTTCTACGCAGGGCCTGTGTGTGCACCCGATATGTGACCTCCAGGTTCTCGATACCATCCTGAGTGCTCCTTCTCCACTTTCAGTGGTCATGGGTTACCGACTCCTAGGAGTCAAAGGAGACTTTGAGAACATCCTTGAACCTTTTCCACTGTCTGCCGATGACCTCCTCCCGTGACAGAGCTCGGAATAGGGCGTCTGTCTGGGGAGACTGGTGCAGGGAATGCGAGCGACATGGCCTGCCCAAGGTAGACAACTGAGTGTAACCAGGGCCTCAGTGATGATAAGTTGGTGTGGGAAAGAACACTGACATTGGTTCTGTTATCCTTCCAGTGAGCCGGCAGGATTCTGCTGCTTGAGCGAGTTGTTGTTGTTCATCACTCATTCTCAAAGAAGACATCACATGTAGTGCCTCAATATGCATGGAGATGGCTGATTAGACCAATCTAGGCTCAAACATTCCTTTCACACGGGTGGCAGAGGTGTAGGGGCGCTGTAGCATCAGTGGTACTTGATTGTCGAGATTCCCTTTCGCTCTTTGCTTCTTCCGTTCTAGCACTGCTCTTTATGTGGGTATGTCAAACAGGACGATCCGATGCTTGTGGTTCCCAGTGAGAGGTGTTGATGTCGAAACTCTGCAGGGTGTTCTAAGAGACTCTTTGAACCTTTTTTTCTGTCCAGCACCCGATCGTTCACCCTCAGACAGCTCTCCATCAGGTAGCTGCTTTGGTGTTCTGTCATAGACATATTCTGCCTTCCTGATCTGTGATTCTTTCAACAACGTGTGGATGCTGAGGAGGTTTGTTTGGGACAACAAACAAAATGCTGGAGAAACTCAGCAGGTCAGGCAGCACCTGTGAAGGGAAACGGTCAGTCGACGTTTCGGGTCGAGACCCTTCATCTGGACTTCACCAGTGTTGAAGGCTGTGTTGTGTACCCAGTGCAAGGCTTAAGAATAAGTCCTCAGAGCAGGAGAGGGACTTGAAGTGGGATAGGAAAGCTCCAGTTGTTGTGGTCCATGTGGGAACCAGCAACACAGACAGAACTAAGGAGGGGTTCTGTTGAAGATATATTAACAGCTAGGGTCCAAATTAAAAAGCAACACCACAAAGCATCACTACCTGAGCCAAGTCCAATTGGTACAGGCTCAGTAAGATCAGAAGGTTAAATGGTGTGGGTTCCAATTCATGGAGCACTAAGCAGCAGCATTGGGGGAGGAGGGAGCTGTTCCATTGGGATGGGCCTCACTTGAATCAGGCTGCAACCAGCTCCTCACAAGTAAAAATAACTTGGGCTGTGGATGAGCTTTTACGCCAAATAATGGAGGGGAGGATTTCAATAAGGGAAAGTTTAGAAAGTTAAAGAGACTGAACAAGGGTAGTGAAATGGACAGTGATAAGCAGGCTGGCAGGAAGGGACAGGCAAACAAAGCATACCTCCAATTCATGTTGGAGAATGGAAAAATGATAACAAGACAAAACTAGGGCCTCTTTATTCAAATGCATACAACCATGAATTAATGGCATGAAGAAAAATAAATGGGAACAACCAAGCAGCCATTAGAGAGACACACAAGAGACTGCAGATGCTGGAATCTGGAGCAACACACAAAAAGCTGGGGAACTCAGTAGGTCAGGCAGCATCTGTGGAGGGAAATGGTCAGTCGACATTCCAGGTCGAGACCCTTCATCTGGACTGGAAAGAAAGAGGGGAGATAGCCAGTACCAGAGAGATTAGAGAGATAGCTAGCCATTAGAGAGGAGCTGTTGCAAGGTGACCAAGGTTAAGAATTAAATATTCCAGAATGGTTAACTTTTTGAAGAGAAAGGCAAAATGAAATAATAAAAATCAAGATAAAGGCAGTTAGAAGCTGGGAAAATTAAATAGAATGAGTTTGGAAGGAGGTAAGAAAGAGCAAGGGACAGAAAATATTGGTAGGAGATGCCTGCAGGTCCTCCCCAGGTTATGGCAGGGTCCGACTTGTGAACTGTTCGTAACCCAAACAGTTCACAAGTCGGAAATCCAGCGGCATGGCAATATTGTTAAATAAAAACTTCGGCCAACCGAGGCAACATGTAGTTTAACTCAGCCATTCAGATTTTCCTGCAAGACACAGTGATATTGCCGCGAACTGAGTTCCCACCTGAAAGGAGATGCCTACAGCTCTACTGCAGCCGGCAAATCCACCCGCCGGTCTCCCAAACACTCGTTCATATGTACGGGCTGTACACATGGGTGTTCTTAACCTGGGGAGGGGTTGTTCTGGCTGTGATCCAGTTGTGTGAAGTAGGGCATAGTTTAACTCAGGAACTAGAGGCGGTTATTACAAGGGTAATATACTAATTAACTTTAACCTACCTGTGGACTGGATAAAATTAATCAGCTGTAAGAGCGTGGAGACCAAATTCTATAAGAAATCTGGCATTGTGCAATGACATAGAGTTAAGGAAGCTTTGTTCATAATATGATAAACTTTTAAATAAGGACAGGAAGTGACTTAGTTGAAACCAAAATAAGGGCCTCAAATCTAAGCTAACCAAACTACAAAGGTACAAGGTATGAGATGACTGTACTAGATTGTGAAACTACAATCTCCCATAGCCAATCATAATCTACCATTATAAGCAGGAAATAGCTAACATTAAAGAATTAATACATAGTTTACAACAAATATGTATCGCATTAAGGCACAAAATCCCAACAGGAAAAGTAGTCCAGCCTTGGTTAACAAGGGAAGTTAAAGAAATATTAGATCAATGGAAAAGGTTTCCAATGTTGCCTAAAAGATGGAGAGAATTTCAGCAAAAGAGGATGGAGACAGTGAGAAGGATGAGTGTATCAGGAGCAAGAGGGTGGAGTTATGTGGAGTCAAGCAATAAGGGCAACGTCCTAAATGATTACTGCTCACTTGTATTCACCAAGGAGAAGGACTTGGAAGATGGTGAGTTTGGGGAGGGATATGTGGATAAATTGGGCCAGGTCAATATTAAGGAGGAGGAGGTGTTAGAGGTCATGGGATGCATAAGGGTTGATAAATCCCCAAGACCAGATGAGATCTATCCCAGGATGTTATGGGGAGCAAGGGAAGAGATAGCTGGGGCCCTGATGGAGATTTTTGCACTTTCATTTGCCACAGGTGAGGTGCCAGAAGACTGGAGGACAGCTAACGTTCTTCCTTTAAGAAGGGCAGCAGGGATAAGCCAGCTAACTACAGGCCGGTGAGCCTTACGTCAGTGGGAGGGAAATTATTGGAGAAAATCCTAAGGGAAAGGATTTATATGCATTTGGAAAGGCAGGGGCTGCTCAGAGATAGTCAGCATGGCTTTGTGCAGGGGAAATCCTACCTACATAATTTAATTTAGTTTTTTGAGGCGGTAACTAAGATCAATGAAGACAGGGTGGTAGTCATTGTGCATTGGGAGTCTAGTAAGCATTTGACAAGGTGCAGAGTCTTGACACAAGAGATGAACCATCTCTTTACCTCCACTGAGTTCCTCCAGCAGTTTGTTTTTGCTCCAGATTCCAGCATCTGCAGTCTCTTGTGTCCCCATCTGACAAGAGATTGCACATTTAAGGCAATCTGACCAATTGGATCCAAAATTGGCTTGGTGATAGGATGCAGAGGGTGATGTGGAAGGATGCTTTATTGATTGAAAGTCTGTGGCCAGTGGTGAACTAAAGGGATCAGTGCTGGGACCTTTGATATTTGTGATATATATTACTGACTTGGACGTGAATGTGAGAGGCATGATTCGTAAGCTTACAGATAACACAAAAGTTAGTGGTGTTGTGAATAGCAAGGAAGGTTGTATAAGGCCACAGCAGGATATAGGTCAGATGGAAAGTTGGATGGAGCATTGGCAAATGGAATTTAATCCCAACAAGTGCAAGATAATGCATTTTGGGAAGTCAGATAGAGGTAGGACATACACAGTAAATGTTGATGAACAGAGGGACATTGGGGTTCAAGTCCATAGCTCCCTGAAAGTGGCACCACTGGTAGATAGAGTGGTGAAGAAGGCATATGGGCATGTTCTCTTTCATAGGTTGGCATAGAATATAAAAGTTGGGATGTTATGTTGTGCAACTTTACAAAACGCTGATTAGACTGCATTTTAAGTATTGTGCGTCACACTATAGGAAGGATGTGGTTGCTCTGGAGAGAGTGCAGAGGACATTCACCAGGATGTTGCCTGGATTGGAGGACTTTAGTTATGGGGAGAGATTGGATAGGCTGGGCTTGTTTTCCCTGGAGCTAAAGAGGCTGAGGGATGACCTTTTAGAGTAATGTAAAATTTTAAGTGGCATAGATAGGATCGATAATCAGAATCTTTTCCCCATGGTGGGGATATCAAAAACAAAAAGGCATAGATATAAGGTGAGAGGAGGAGCTTTAAAGGCAATTTGATTTTTATTTTACTCAGAGTGGTTAATATCTGGAACTCACTGCCATAGGAGGTGATGGAGTCATATATAATCAGCTTTAAAAGGCATTTAGACAGATACTTAAATAGGCAAGGCCTGGAAGGATACAGGTCCTAATGCAGGCAAATGGGTTAGTGTGGATGGGCACAGGGGTCGACATGAACATGGTAGACTGAAGAGCCCGTTTCTATGGTGTATAACTCTATGAATCCATGACTCTGTGAAAAGGAGAAATAGAACACGAGACTAATCCAGGAGAGAAACCTAAAAGCACTCCAAGAGATAGGTACAAAGGAGATAATCAGCAAAGGAAAAGTGAGTCTCTTATAGATGGAGACAGGAGAAACTACATTGGTGAGTAAGTAAATGGCAATTTACAATCTGGCTTCAGGGAAGAAAACCTCGTGGAAATAATAGAGAACGGGTATGGAGTGAATGAGGAACTGAAAGAAATTAACTTTAGTGAAAAGAACAGTATTGGAAAAATTAATAGGACTGAAAGCCGATAAATCCCCAGGACCCGATATCCCACAGCACAAGGAAGAGGTCACTGTGGAAGGAGTGGATGCATTGGTTATCACCTTTCAAAATCTCATAGATTCTGCAGTGGTTCCCACAGAATGGAAGGGAGCAAAGAGGGCAAGGGGGAACTACAAACCAGTTAGCCTGACATCAGGGAAAATGGTAGAATCTATTCTTAAGGAAGTGTTAGCAGGATACTTAGAAAATAATAATAGGATTGGCAGAGCACTCAGCATTAGTGGAGAGAAACAGTCAATGTTTGACCTGAAATGTTGACTCTCCCTACTATCATTGCTTGATTAGTTGAGTGGTTGCAGGATGTTGCTTGTCAAGAATCTTCCCCTATAAACTGATGCTGGATGGCCTCCCAGAAATCCTCAAGGATGCATTAGGCATTAGAATTCCCAACTCTCATGTTGGCTTAGGATCTCGGAGCACTGTGTTTGTTGAATGTGGGAATGAAGAGGCTGTGGAACCTGAGGAATGGAGGTGGAGGACTGGGGCACAGTGTGGATTGTGTGTTTAAAATGAGTAATGTAAACACAGGGCAAAATTCAAAGATATTTAGTGCACAGGGGATGGTGCTTATGGAGCCATCAGGTAGGTAGGTTAAGGAGGAAAGTTAGAGAGAAGACAAACAAAGGGACATATTAAGGCAATGAAATGCAGGGCAGAGCTTTTTTTGAGATCTGAAACCGCAAGGAAAATGCAGGAAATGTCCAGCTGATCAGGCAGTGTCTGTGGAGAGAAATAAAATGACATGATGGATGACGTATATGAACAGCACCAGCTGCAAAAATAATGCTGAAAGGCTGACAAGTTGTGGGCAATAGCAGTCTAAAAGCAAGCGAAGAATGGAAACCAGGGTACAGAAAAGTTGAGGAGAAAGAACAGACAATGTGTAAAGTAAGGAAGCTGAAAGAGAAGGACTATGGCTCCCATCATTACCCACCACACGTCTAATCAAAGTTGCTCGGGAATCTCAGACGGAGGTCTTGGTCCATGAAAGAAACAACAAGTGATGCAGTTTGGTGCATGATCAGGGCAATGGAAGATCAAGCCCAGGGGTCCAGTGGATCACAGGCTCTGTCTGTGTCCTGTAGGCTCTTCACATCTCTCCTGAGACAAATATCATACTCTGGGCTTTATCATGAGAGACACAATGTATACAGACAGATTCTTTCCTGACCCAAAACGTTGACTGCCTGCTTTTCTCCACGGATGCTGCCTGGCCTGCTGAGTTCAACAAGGTGCTGGAGGAACATCAACAGTCCTTTGTTTCTATAGAATCCTTCTTTGATCCCCTCTGTACCATTCTCTCTCCAGCACTGTAATCCCCCCGTACCATTCTCTCTCCAGCACTGTGATATTTCTTTCATCACCAATGCCACACTTCCTCTTTTCTTCTATTCCTTATCCTTCTTGAACACATATCCAGGATATTTAATGCCTGGTCCTGCCCACGTTTGAACAGTTTCTGCTGTTACCACATGACTATCTGTGCTGTAGTCATTAACCGTATTCACATTCACACACAGTAAACCAAGCTTAGGTATATCATTTCCATTTTCACTGACCTCAATAAGTAAATACTTGCACTGACCTAATCTAGTGTAAATTGTCTTCCCATGTACCTTTTCATTTCTTTGTCATTAATTTTATCTTATCAATTATCCTGACTCCAGTTCTATTCTTGGTGCACTCTTATGCGTGTACACTCTGCCCATTCCCAATACACACTGGCTGTCATTGTCCTGTACTATGTCCCTTTCCTGCCAGAATTCCCCCTCACCTGAACCCCATCCTTCTGTTCCCAGCTCAACTTTTCTCCCTTCTGATTGTACCCTTGGCGCCCCACCCCCTGCCAGAGCAGTTTAACCCTCCCCAACAGCATTAGTAAACGTCCCCGTGAGGATAACGTTCCATTCCTGTTGAAGTTCAACCCATCTGGGTTATAGAGGTCCCATTTTCCCCACTAAAGCCCTCCTCCTACACCACCTCTCTTACCATGCATTCATCCTCTTATGCTTGTACTCATTGGTACATACTACTGATAGTAAACAAGTTACTACCTTTACTATCTCTTTCCTAGCTCCCTAAACTCCACCTGAAGGACCTCATTCCCCTTCCTAACTATGTCACTGATACCCATATGGACCACAACCCACCAAGATGTTAGAACATAGAACATTACAGGAACAGGCCCTTTGGCCCACAATGTTGTGCCAAACTAATTAAATTAGTAATCAAATGCCCAACTAAACTAATCCCTTCTGCCTACACAATGTCCATATCCCTCCATTCCTGCACATTCATGTGCCTATCTAAGAGCCTCTTGAACATCTCTGTCATATTTGCCTCCACCACCACCCCTGGCAGCACATTCCAGGCACCCACCACTCTCCATGTAAAAAACTTGCCCCGCACATCTCCTTTGAACTTACCCCCTCTCATCTTAAATGCATGCTCTCTGGTACTACACATTTCAACCCTGGGAAAAAGATACCAGCTATCTATGCCTCATATAATCTTATAAATTTCTATCAGGTCTCCCCTCAGCCTCCACCCTTCCATAGAAAACAACCCAAGTTTGTCCCAGCTGGGGGAGGGGGAATTATGAGTTATGATGCTATTAGGCAGGAATTTGGGAGCGTAAATTGGGAACAGATGTTTTTGGGGAAGTGCACAGCGGAAATGTGGAGGTTGTTTAAGGAATACTTGCATGGGGCTCTGGATAGGTTTGTCCCATTGAGGCAGGGTAAGGATGGTAGAGTGAAGGAACCGTGGTTGACACGAGATGTAGAATATCTTGTCAAGAGGAAGAAAGAAGCTTACCCGAGGCTTAGAAAGAATGGATCAGACAGGGCTCTGGAGAGTTACAAGGTAGCCAGGAGGAAGCTTAAGAATGGATTTAGGAGAGCTGGAAGGGGGCATGAGAAGTCCTTGGTGAGTAGGACAAGGAAAACCCCAAGACGTTCTACACGTATGTGAAGAAAAGGAGAATGACTACAGTGAAGGTAGGACCGATCAGGGATAAAAGAGGAAACGTGCCTGGAGTCGGAAGAGGTAGGGGAGGTCCTTAATCAATACTTCCCTTCAGTATTCACCAGAGAGAGAGACCTTGACATTTGTGAGGATAGTGTATGACAGGCTGATATGCTGGGCAATGTCGACATGAGGAAAGGGGATGTTCTGGAACTATTGAAAAACATTAGGAAAGATAAGTTACTGGGGCCAGACAGGATATATCCAAGGTTATTACAGGAAGCTAGGAAAGAGATTGCTGCGCCTTTGGCGACGAACTTTGCATCCTCACTGGCTACAGGAGTAGTGCCAGATGATTGGAGGGTGTCAAATGTTGTTCCTTTATTTAAGAAAGGGAGTAGGGATAACCCTGGGAATTACAGCCCTGTGAGTCTTAGTTCAGTGGTGGGCAAGTTACTGGAGAAGATTCTTAGAGACAGGATTTATGGGCATTTAGAGAAGCATAGGCAGATTAGAGACAGTCAGCATGGCTTTGTGAGGGGCAGGTCATGCCTCACGAGCCTGACTGAATTCTTTGAGGATGTGACAAAGCACATTGATGAAGGTAGAGCAGTGGATGTGGTGTACATGGATTTTAGTAAGGCATTTGATAAGGTTCCTCATGGAAGACTTATTCAGAAAGTCAGGAGGCATGGGATCTATGGAAACTTGGCTGTGTGGATTCTGAATTGGCTCACCCATAGAAGACAGAGGGTGGTGGTAGATGCAGCGTATTCTGTCTGGAGGTCAGTGACCAATGGTGTTCCGCAGGGATCTGTTCTGGGACCCCAGTTCTTTGTGACTTTTAGAAATGACTTGGATGAGGATGTGGAAAGGTGGGTTAGTAAGTTTGCTGATGATACAAAGGTTGGTGGTGTTGTGGATAGTGTAGACGGTTGCTGTAGATTACAAAAGGATATTGATAGAATGCAGAGCTGGGCTGAGAAGTGGCAGATAAGAGTTCAACCCGGATAAGTGTGAAGTGATACACTTCAGGAGATCGAATTTGAAGGAGGAATACAAGGTTAATGGCAGGACTCTTAGCAGTGTGGAGGAACAGGGGGATCTTGGGCTCCACGTCCATAGATCCCTCAAGGTTTTCCGTGCAGGTCGATAGGGTTGTTAAGAAGGTGTATGGTGTGTTGGCCTTCATTAGTCAGGATATTGCGTTCAAGAGCCGCAAGGCGATATTTCAGCTCTATAGAACTCTGGTTAGACCACACTTGGAGTATTGTGCTCAGTTCTGGTCGCCTCATTATAGGAAGGATGTGGAAGCTTTAGGGAGGGTACAGAGGAGATTTACCAGGATGTTGCCTGAATTGGAGAGCATGTCTTATGAGGACAGGTTGAGTGAGCTGGGGCTTTTCTCTCTGGAGCAAAGGAGGATGAGAGGTGACTTGATAGAGGTGTACAAGATGATAAGAGGCACAGATCGAGTGGACAGCCAGAGACTTTTTACCAGGGCGACAATGGCTTACACAAGGGGACATAATATTAAGGTGATTGGAGGAAGGTATAAGGGGGATGTCAGGGGTAAGTTTTTTTTTACACAGAGAGTGGTGGATGCGTGGAACGCACTGCCTGCAGAGGTTGTGGGGGCAGATACATTAGGGATATTTAAGAGACTCTTAGGTAGACACATGAATGATAGAGAAATGGGAGACGATGTGGGAGGGAAGGGTTAGATAGATCTTAGAGCAGGATAAAACGTTGGCACAACATTGTGGGCTAAAGGGCCTGTACTTGTGCTGTACTGTTCTTACGTTTCTGTGTTCTCTCCTTACAGCACATGCCCTCTAATCCAGGCAGCATCCTGGTAAACCTCTTCTGCACCCTCTCCATAGTCTTCACATCCTTCCTGTAATGAGGCGACCAGAACTGAATGCAATACTCCAGATCCGGCCTAACTAGAGTTTTATAAAGCTGCAACATAACTTCCCGAACCTTGAACTCAATTCCTCGACTAATAAAGGCAAGCATGCCATACGCCTTCTTTACCACCCTATCAACCTGTGTAGCCACTTTCAGGGAGCTATGGACTTGGACTCCAAGATCCCTCTGCACATCAACACTGTTAAGGGTCTTGCCATTAACAGTGTACTCTTTACATTTGATCTCCCAAAGTGCAACACTTTACATTTGGCTTGATTAAATTCCATCTGCCATTTCTCCACCCATATCTGCAACTGATCTATATCCTGCTGTATCATTTGGCAGTTTTCTATGCTATCCACAACACCACCAATCTTTGTATCGTCTGCAAACTTACTACCCCACCCATCTACGTTTTCATCTGGGTCACTTATATATATCATGAACAGCAGAGGTCCCAGTACAGATCCCTGCAGAACACCACTAGTCACAGACCTCCAGCCAGAATGTCCCATGACCACTACACTTTGTCTTCTATGGGCAAGCCAATTCTGAATCCAAATGGCCAATTCACCATGGATTCCATGCATCTTAATCTTCTGGATGAGCCTCCCATGAGGGACCTTGTCAAACGCCTGACTAAATCCATGTAGACAACATCCACTGCTCTACCTGCATCAATCACCTTTGTAGCCTCCTCAAAAAACTCAATCAAATTAGTAAGACACAACTTGTCCTGCACAAAGCCATGATGACTAACCCTAATTAGACCATAGTTTTCTAAATGCTCATAAATCCTATCCTGAAGAATCCTCTCCAGTAACTTCCCTACCACTGATGTGAGACTCACCGGTCTATAGCTTTCAGTATTATCCTTATTTCCCTTCTTGAATAATGGAACAAAATTAGCTACTCGCCAGTCCTCCAGGACTTCGCCTGTGGCTAAAGAGGACACGAAGATATTGGTCAAGGCCCCAGCAATCTCATCTTTTGCCTCTCTCAATAATCTGGGTATATCCCATCAGGCCCTGGAAATTTATCCACCTTAATATCTTTAAGAGACCCAACACTACCTCCTTCTTTATTTCAAAATGCCCCAGCATATTAGCACGTTCCACACTGATCTCCCTATCCTCCATGTCTTTCTCCTTGGTAAACACCGATGCAAAGTACTAATTTAGGACCTCTCCCACATTCCCCACCTCCAAGCACATGTTCCCTCCTTTATCCTTGAAGTGGTCTTACTTGCTCCCTAGTTATCCTCTTGCTCTTGAATGTATGTATAGAATGCCTTGGGATTCTCTTTAATGCTACTTGACAAGGACTTTTCATGGCCCCTCCTGGCTCTCCTAATTCCCGTCTTGAGTTCTTTTCTGGCTTCCTTATAATCCTCAAGGGCTCTGTTTGATTTTAGCTTCCTAAACCTTACATACGCTTCCTTGACTAAATCACCACCTCTCTTGCCATCCTGTCCTTCCTTCGTACTGGAACATACCTGTCCTGTCCTCTGTGCAGTTGGTCTTTAAACACCCTCCACATGTCAGATGGCACTTGCCCAAAACAGCTGGTCCCAATTAACTCTCCCTAGTTCCTGCCTAATACTCTTGCAATTTGCCCTACTCCAATTTAACACTCTCCCACAAGGTCCATACTTATCCTTATCTATAGCTATCTTAAAACTTAAGGAGTTGTGGTCACTGTTCCCTAACTGTTCTCCCACTGAAAGGTCAGTCACTTGACCAGTCTCATTACCCTACACCAGGTCGACTATAGCTCCTCCTCTTGTTGGACTACCTACATATTGATTTAAGAAACCCTCCTGGATGCACCTAATAAATTCTGCCCCATCTAAACCTTTTGCACTAAGGAAGTCACAGTCTATATCAGGGTAGTTTAAGTCACCCACTACAACAACCCTGTTATTTTTACACCTTTCCCTAATCTGCCTGTATATCTGTTCCTCAATGTCCCAGTGGCTATTAGGGGGTCTGTAGTATAATCCCATCAGAGTGATTGCACGTTCTTATTTTTGAGTTCTACCCATATAGACTCAGTGGACGAGCCCTCCATTATGTCCCCTTTGAGTGCAGCTGTGATATTGTCCCTGATTGGTAGTGCAACTCCCCCTCCCCTCTTTTGCCTCCTTCTCTATCTTTTCTAAAACATGGAAACCCTGGAACATTAAGTACCCATTCCTGTCCTTCTCTCAACCACGTCTCTGTTATGGCCACAACATCATAGTTCCATGTACTGATCCATGCTCTAAGTTCATCACCTTACTCATAATACTGCTAGCATTAATATACACACACTTCAACCCGTCCGTCCCATTGTGTCTATTACCTTGCTCCTGCCTGTTCTTACTGGTCATGACATCTACCTTCCTCGCAATCCCTCCACTTTATGACCTGGTGCTCTGGTTCCCATCCCCCTGCCAGACTAGTCTAAGCCCTCCCAAGTAGCACTAGCGAACCTCCCGGCCAGGATATTGGTTCCCCTCCAGTTAAGGTGGGACACAGGTCACCCAGCCCCAGAAGAGATTCCAATGATCCTAGAACCTGAAACCCTGCCCCCGCACCAGTTCTTCAGCTACACACTCATCTGTTCTGTCTTTCTATTCCTGCCCTGACTAGCACGTGGCACCAGGAGTAATCCAGAGATTACTACCTTGAGGTCCTGCTTTCAGCCTCTTTCCTAACTCCCTATACGCACTATGCAGGACATCTTCTCCCCTTCTACCTATGTCATTGGTGGCAATGTGCACCATGCCTCGGCCTGCACACCCTCCCCCTTGAGAATGTTCCGCAGCTGCTCTGAGACGTCCTCGACCCTGGCGCTCAGGAGGCAACACACCATCCTGGCATCTCTTTCGCGGCCACAGAATCTCCTGTCTGGTCCCCTTAGCGAGTCTCTTATCACTATTGCTCTGCCTGAATTGTTCTGTAGCTGTTCAGTGACATCCTTCACCCTAGCACAGTGGAGGCAACATACCATCCCGGATTCAAATCAATGGGCACAGAAACACCCGTCTGTCCCTCTAACTAATGAATCCCCATCACTTTTCTCTTATGGTTCTTCCTCCAGTCCTGTGCAGCCATGGTCCTGACTCTAGCTGCCATCACTCCAACAGTTTCCGAAGGGGAAAATCTGTTCATGAGTGAGATTCCCTCAGAGGACTCCTGCGCTGCTTGCCGCCTTCCGTCAGTTTGGTTGGAGATCACCCGTTCCCTCTCTGCCTGCCCGTCATTTAGCTGCAGTTGTGACCACTAAACCTGCTCTCCATAAAGTTCTCAGCCTCATGTATGCAGCACAGTAACTCCAGTTCCAAAACACCGAGCTCAAGCTGCTGCAGCTCAACACTTCCTGCCAGAAGTTAATGTGACACTCCCATGGACCCTACTCACCAAGTCCACATGACTTACCAAACAGTGCAATCTGCTGTGCAGGAACCACCCTGTGGTTTCTGAGTCTCACTTTTTAAACTTACAAACAGCGCCAGCTGAGTCAGCTTAGTTCATGATCTCAATTTAAAGGGTTTAAAATATACAAATGTGCAGAGTGCCTCCAAGAACTGGTTTGTATGACATGATACCACATTGGATAAGTCTCATGGCACCATTATACTCAGACATTACAGTTTAGTCTTCAATATAGGATGCCCTGTTTACAGCATGACCTCTCTTTATTTAGTTACACAAGCAGCAACCAAAAGAAACCCACAGACACAATGCTGACATTTGTTGTGTTGCAGGAAATGGCTATCGAGTTGTGTTGAGACACAGGATTCTGTACCCACCAATGCTCACTGTCCATGTCCTAATAACATAAGAAACAGAAGCAGGCCATTTGGCCCTTCATGTCCGCTCTGCCATTTAATAAGATTATGACTGATCTTTTAATTCAGCACCACTTTCCTGTTCCAACACAATACCCTTTGTTATCCTTAATATTGAACAATCTGTCAGTCTCTGTCTCAAATATACTCAGTGACCAAGCCTTGGGAAATCTAATTTTCCTTTCCTATCAATTTCTTGGTCCTGCTTTACTGAAATCTGAAATTTTCCCATATCCACTCTTCCTGCTCCTTTTGACAACATTACAAGCCTTTTCCTTTGACCTAATTGTCTTTACCATCTCTTTTCCTGTTGGGCTTTTGTATTTAAAGGGACATATATTTAACTATGTATTACAAAGTTAAATGTTAGCCACTGCTCATTTAGTGTCTCACCTTTTGGTTTCCCGGTTTACCACAGCCAATTCATGCCTTGTACTGCATGATTAGTTTGTTTAGATCTAAGACCTGGTTTCAGATCACTTGTAATATTCACATAAAATTCTACCATATTATTCTGTATCCTAACACAACACACACCTGTCTCCATGATCCCAATATGGCTAAAAGCTTGTCTCTTGTATTCTAATGCAGGTCAACGTCCATGTCCTGCTCCCCAACATGGCTCAGTACTCGTTCCCTGTACCCCAACATGGGTCACTCGCTATTCTGTATCCTAACGCATGCCAGAAGGAAATGAAATTGTGGGTGGGATCACTCTTGAATCTTTCCTTCCTGAAATAAAAACAGTAAGTGCTAAAAACTCTCAGCAGGTCAGGCATCATCTGCAGGAAGAGAAACAGTGTTAATGTTTTAGATCCGGGATGCTCAGAGCTGGGAAAGAAAGAAAAATGTTAGTTTTCAGCAGCAGAGAAATTGAGAGAGGGATGTGTGGAACAAAGGGAATATCTATGATAGGATGGGACCAGTGATGCATATTTTGTACTTTTATCCGTGTAACAGGTGAGGCTGCGGGACATGGCCAGCAGGCCAGATAATGCAAATAGTAAAGAAAAACTGAGTCAAAATAGTGAGAGGCAGATAGAAAGAGTTGGAAAAATCAATATTGAGTCCAGGAGGCTGAAACATGCCCAGATGGAAGATGAGGTGTTTGCTGTTCCTCAAGCTTGCATTTAGTCTCATTGTAACAAACTCTGTCCTTCCCGATACTGAGCTGATGGGTTAATGATCAACAGCAGGAATCTCTCCGAATATGGACTTTGGGAATTCTGCTGAACTCTTTTTAAAGAACTCCCTGGTGGGTTTGGGGAACTAAAGAAATTTCAGTTCCTCAGGAAAGTTGGACAAATGTAATCATTTCTGGAAGGTCCATGTTATTGTGCATCCAGCAGTGAAATTGTACATTTGCCTGGTAATGTGGACACAGAATGGCTCCCTGCCCACAAAGCATGAGGATCCTCAATGGAAACTGAGGAACATGCACAGGATAAGGATGGTTCTGCGAAAGAGTTAAAGGGTTTGCTTGGATGAATGGAGATTAATTGAAAAGTCGACGTTTTGGAGCCAAGGCTTTGCAAAACTGAATATTGTCATGCTAATGAGTTGGATCTTCCTGCAGTAAATAGTCAGCAAAATACAGCCACTTTTAATTAAAGATTTATTTTCATGTTATCTCGAAAGGGCATTTGTTAAATGTCACTTTGCTTGTTGGCTTTAATCTTGTTTTTATCTTACGGACATGGACCAGTTATCGACTCCTCTTTCTTATTGAACAACAGAATGACATTTTGCTCAGTCATAGTACAAATGTCACAGAGCAGCAACTATGAACAAGCGATAAGGACCTAAGGTTGAATATGGTTACTCACTACATTCAGTACTGAGATTTTCTTGCTGCGTGGGCTTCTTCACTCCTTCTGAAATATTGCTGCAAACTTGGGAAAGATTAGGAAGGCACTGTACCCCAGAGAGGGTCAACACCTTTCGGAGAGGGAACTGTATCCCAGGGAAAGTTAGCACCCTCTGGTGAGGGAACTGTACCGCAGGGAGGGTCAACACCTTCAGGTGAGGGGACTGTACCGCAGGGAGGGTCAACACCTTCTGGTGAGGGAACTGTACCGCAGGGAGGGTCAACACCTTCAGGTGAGGGAACTTACCCCAGGGAGAGTCAGCACCTCAGGATCTATTTTCTGAGAGATACTGACCCTTATAGATCATTCACTGCTTCCTGTTTGAAGGTGTGAAATTAAAGATTGAGCACCCAATTAAGTTGATGAATCCTTTTGTCTGAAAAGGACAAAAGCCATTCTGTGTCCACATTACCAGGCAAATGTACAATTTCACTGCTGGATGCACAATAACATGGACCTTCCAGAAATGATTACATTTGTCAAACTTCCCTGAGGAACAGAAATTTCTTTGTTTCCCCAAACCCACCAGGGAGTCCTTAAAAAGAGTTCAGCAAAATTCCCAAAATCCATATTCAGAGAGGTTCCTGCTGCTGATCAGCTCAGTATCGGGAAGGACAGAGTTTGTTACAATGAGGCCAAATGCAAGCTTGAGGAACAACAAACACCTCACCTTCCATCTGGGCATGTTTAGGCCTTTCCTAACTTGTTGACAATAATCTAAATGCTCCACTAAGCGGAACAGATATCAAAATATTACAGCAAGGCCAGTGGTTTTGAGCAAGTAATCAGAGTTCACAATAGAAGTTACTCCCCACCTATCCCACCCCACACCCCTACTTGAATGTATTTCTGTTCTCATCTTCAATCTGAAAACTGTAAGTCAATAATGTTACTCTGAGTAGATTCTATCAGCTTTCCCTTACCGGACCAGCAGTGCACAGCTCCAGTAACCAACAATGCACACAGAGTCGAAAGCTGCATCCTGTCTCCTATGCGAGGGAGAGGAGAAAGTCTATGTGTGAGATGAATCAGTTTGCAAACTGAGATAATGGGGAACAAAATTAGATAGCAGCAGCTAGCAATAGTGAATCTTGCATTTGATGTAAATTACTATTGAGGGAGATTGAACTGCATAATTGACTGGCAATCACACATTGTCTCTTGCTTGTTGCCTATCAGGCACTTGCTGCCTGTCAGTTGCTCACTATATGCCTGTTGCTCACTGTCTGCCAGTTACTCACTGTCTGCTAGTTACTCACTGTCTGCCTGTTGTTTGTTGCCTGTCGGTCACCTGTGCCTGATGTTACACA
The DNA here is from genome assembly GCF_009764475.1 of Pristis pectinata. Taxonomy (NCBI): domain Eukaryota; kingdom Metazoa; phylum Chordata; class Chondrichthyes; order Rhinopristiformes; family Pristidae; genus Pristis; species Pristis pectinata. The sequence goes on along the minus strand of NC_067435.1, from coordinate 13,726,348 downwards.
GGAGTGACTCAGGTGCCAGTCCGTTTATTCTGACCACTACTTGTAGAGCTGTGGTAAGCGTGACTTGCAGATATTGACAGTGGGATTTCTGGGGGACAAAAAGAGAATGAACGACCTGGAAGGCCCTAAATCATCTCTGTTGCCATCACCTGGTCAAGATCCAATGTGGTGAAATGGGGTTGTGATTGCAGTGAGGTGTAGACTGTGCAACACTTGTCAGTCTGACCACTGCTGAGGCCAACTTGCCAGCATTGTCTTTTGCCCATCAACAGAAATATCTCTGACTTTGTTGGATGGATGCAAAACGAAATCACTGCTGTCCGTTTGTCATTCAGTTCCTCTCTCGGTTACTGCTCATCAGTTGTTTTTTGCTTGTTAATAGCTTCCTGTTCCTCACTTACCATCTGTCAGTCATTGATTGCCAGTTAGTAGCTCATGACCTGTCCCTCACTTACTGCCTGTCAGTCATTCATTGTCTGTTAGAGTCAACAAGCAATACAGCACGGAAACAGGCCTTTCTGCCCAACTTGTCCATGCCGATCAAGATGCCCATCTAAGCCAATCCCACTTGCCTAATATATCTCTAAGCCTTGCCTATCCATGTACCTGTGCAAGTGACTTTTAAACTTTGTTATTGTACCTGCCTCAACCATTTCCGCTGGCAGTTCATTCCATATATGCACCATCCTCTGGTGCCTTTTAAATCTTCCCTTGTCACCTTAAGCCTATGCTCGCTAGTCTTTGATTCCCTTTGCATGGGAAACAGACTGTGTGCTACTGTTAGTAGCTCACTGCCTGTCCTCCCTCACTGCATCAGTCGTTCACTGCTGGTTAGTAGCTCACTGCCAGTTCCCTACTCATTACTTATCAGTCACCTTTCCCGTTTACTGCCTGTCAGTTGCTCATTACTTGTGAATATCTCGCTGTCCAACTCTTGTTTGTGGACTGTTACTGTCTCCAGCTGAGTGTTGCAGCTGAAGGCTAATTTTTGCTCCTTATACCTGCCTCTCTGAACTTTTGGAGAGAGAGCAAACTCTTCCCCAAGTCAGCCTCTTCCTTGTACCACCTCCTGCCATCTTCTCTTCTGCCTGTTCTGCCTCCAGTGTAACACCTGAAGGGAACATACGGCAGAAGGAAGTCTTTCCGTCCATGCACCTCCTGAACCTCCATTAATTACCTAGAATCCTTTTTCCCTCGTGTTCATTCACCTTCCCTAAAATGCAACCATACCAAGTCTACTGCCAAAACTCTCGACAGAACAGCAAAGAGGAAAGGATTTCCTCCCTTGACTGCAGAATCCTTGTCAAACAGCTGAAAATAAATGTCTGATTTACATCAGACAATGGACAGTGTTGCTGCAGATCCAGGGAAAGTGCTGGAGGCTTTCTGCACCCACAGAACCTTATTGACCAACTCTCATCAGCTCGTACTCACCACTCGGACCTGTATCAGGCTCTGATGCCAACCACTTACTGTATGTAAGAATACAGTCCAAAGGCAGTACTCATTGCACTGACTTAGAAGAATGGTAAAAAGTGCATACCTTGTCCTCAGCCAGCATAGTTTCTGCTGACTTCAGGAAGGTCAGGTCTAATCATGGATCCAATCAGCTGTTGTTAAAGCACTTGAGCACTAAAATTCCAGAGTGGTGAGAATGTGGAATTCACTGTCACAAGGAATGGTCAGGACCATGACCAGAGATGTGTTAAAGAGAAACTAGATAACTACATGAGGAAGAATGGAATAGAAAGTTATGATGATATAACAGAGTGGAACATCAAGACTAACATGAACCAGTTGGGCCAAATGGCTTTGTTATACTAGATAATATGTGTGTGCAATGAGCGCCTTCATTGTTGGCAGAGTTGGCAGATGACGAGATCTCTGGTGGTTATCAGGTTGACACATACAAATTGACTGGAATTCATTCACAGGAAAAGGCTTTCATCACAAATTGTTCTCCAGTGTTCAGTCTTAGATCAATTGCTGAGTCTGCCTCCGTCATAACAGATGTAGCAATCCATTAATGAGATGACTCAGTTCAAAAAATCCATACTGAGATTCAAGTGCAAACTTACATTGCCCAAAACTATATCCCCTCACTCACAGTTGCTCTTTCTCCCTCTCTCTCTTCCTCTATTTGCCTCTTTCTGTCCCTTCCCCTCTCTCACAGGAGCATTCCAAAAGATACGTTTGACACCAAGACGGAAAGATGGATATTGGGCTGGGCAGGTTTCATGGAACATCTTAAAGGAGGTAGAGAGCAGAGGTTTAAGAAGTGAAGTTCAGAGTTTAGGCCCTTACAGCTGAAGGCATGACCTCCTATGTTAGCATGATTAAATTCCAGAATGATCAAGTGTCCAGAATTAGAGAAATGCAGAGATTGAAGAAGGTCATAGGATAGGAGGAGATTACAGAGGCAGTCAGGGATTGTTTGGCACTTGAAGAGGATGAGAATATGAAAACTGAGGATAGGGAGCCAGTGTAGGTCAGTGAGCTCAGTTGTAACAGGTGAATAGGACCAATGTGACATAGGACAAGGGCCACAACATTTCAGATGATGTTTTACAGAGAGCAGGGTGATGGAGGTGAACCAGGAGTACATCTGAATATTCATGTCTTGAGGTAACAAAGACACAGATGAAGGTTTCATCAGAAGAATAACCGAAGCAAATTCAGAGCCAAGCAATGTTACTTATTGGTAAGTTTTATGACTGCATCGACCACATGACCATTTCTCGGGCTCATTTATGACACCAAGGGATTCTGAAGATGATCTGTTAGAGAACAGGGTATCTAAAATCAAAGCTGAGAATATTGTAAACATACATCAGGTCAGCACCAGCTGTGGAGAGAGAAAAAGATTTAACATTTCAAGTCCATGACCCATCGTCATCGGGTAGTTTGTGCAGAGCAGCAGGTCAGGCAGCCTGCGTGTTAGAATGACCTGGCAGGCAGCCCTCTCATTTCAGGTTAGGAGACTGTTGGATTAGGGAAATAATTGAGGAGCTAACGATCTAAATTAACAAAATAGTACATGACTGACAGAGCAGCGATACTGAGGGAGTGCTGCACTCTCTGAGGAGCAGTATTGGGAGCATGCTGTACTGTTTCAGAGGGAATACTGAGGGAGTGCTGCACTGTCAGTGTGTCAGTACCGATGGAAGGGCACAATGTTAGGTGAGCAGTACTTAGAGGGCCCTGCAATTTTGTAGGAACAAAACTGTGAGAGCACCGTCGTATCGGGGAGCAACACTGATGGAGCAGTACACAGTGGGAAGGGTACTGGGAAAGTGCTGAACTGTGGAAGTGGCAGGATGGAGGGAGTATTGCAACAATGGGTGACGGTTCTGAGGAACCATAAAATTCATTTACAGGATATGTTTTTTATTGTTCCAAAAGAAAAGCATACTGGAAACACTCAGCAGATCAGACAGCATTTGTAGAGAGAGAAACTTTGTTAATGTCTCAGGTTGATGACGATGGGCAGTCACAAACTGAAAAGGCTAGTTATCTGAATCTGTTGAGCTCAGTATGAAGTCCCGAAAACTGTACTGTGCCTAGTTGGAAACTGAGTTGTTATTCCTTGAACTTATGTTGGGCTTCATTGGAATAGTGTAGGTGGCAAAGGCAGAGAGCTCAGAGTGGCAGGCACCAGAGAAATAAAGGACTGCAGATGCTGGAATCTAGATGAAAAACACTCAATCACTCAGCAGGCCAGGCAGCATCCGTGGAGGAAAGCAGGCGGTCAACATTTCCGGTCAGGACCCTTCTTCAGGACTGGGGATAGGAAAAGGGGAAGCCCAATATATAGGAGTGAAAAGCAGAGCAGTGATAGGTGGACAAAAGAGGGGAGGCGGGGTAGGCAGAAGGTGGTGATAGGTAGATGCAGGTAAGAGATAGTGATAGGCAGGTGCGGGGGAGGAGGGGAGAGCAGATCCATCGGGGGATGGGTCAAAGGTAAGGAGAAAAAAAGGGGATATAAAAAAAGAGATAGGTTGGGAAAGGGAAGAAAAGAAGAGGCATGGTTGGGGAGAATGTGGGGGGGGGGGTGGGGGGGGAAGGGGTGTTGGGCTGCAAGTTTCTAAGACGGAAAATGAGGTGCTGTTCCTCCAGTTTGCACTTGGAATTCTCCTGGCAGTGGAGGAGGCCAAGGACTGACATATTTGTGATAGTGTGGGAGGGGGAGTTGAAGTGACTGGCAACGGGGAGATGCAGATCGCGGTTACAGACAGAGCACAGGTGTTCTGCGAAATGGTCACCTAGTCTGCGCTTGGTCTCACCAATGTAGAGGAGGCCACACTTAGAGCACTGAATCCAGTACATGATATTAAGAGGTGCAGGTGAATCTCTGTCTCACCTGAAAGGACTATTTGGGTCCCTGAATGGAGGTGATGGAGATGTAGGGACAGGTGTTGCACCTATGGCGGGGATGATGGAAAGTTCCCGGGGTGGGAGCAGGATGAGTTGGGGGGGAGGAGTGAACTAGGAAGTCGCAGAGAGAGTGGTCCCTTCGAAAGACAGAAAGGGGTGAGGAGGGAAAGATATGCTTGGTAGTGAGGTCCCATTGGAGATGGCAGAAGTGGCGGAGAATGATGTGTTGAGGAAGTGGCAGGGCGATGGAGTCATAGGTGCTTCATTGCTCTCTCCAACCCTTCCCCTTCTCAGCAACTTGTAACATACTTGATTCCTAAATGTGCTCAGTTCTGACGTAAGGTCATCGATCCGAAACATTAACTCAGTTTCTCTCTCCACAGATGCTGACCTGCTGAGTACTTCCAGCAAATTCTATTTCTATTGCCAGCACCTATAGTGTTGTGCTATTTGTCTGTTCCCCCTGAACCTTATGATCTGCAGAGCACTACAGAGTCAATTCCATCGCTGTGTGTGTGGTGTGGACTAGCTGAGGACAGCAGGTTCCCTTGCTTAAAGGGCATTACTGATACCGATGTGTTGGTTTGTGCCATGAACTGTTGATTTTACTGTCACCATTACTGATACTTCATTAATGGAATGAAATCCTCCAGCTTCTATGGTGGGAATGAACTAGTATCTCTGGACAGAAGCATAGGTTTCTGGCAAACCACAGAACACCATATCCCTTTTTGAATGTCTGTAGTAGAACCACTGCAGCACTGACCTTGAGTGGTGACTGTGTGGAGTTTGCACATCCTTATTGTGGCCACCTGGGTTTCCTCTGAGTGCTCTGGTATCTAAGTGCGGGGCGGGTAGGCTGCAAATTGCCCTAGTGTGTAGGTTAGTGGTAGAATCTGGGGTGGGATTTGGTGAAATTGTGGGGAGAGCTGGTATAAATGGGTAGTTGATTTGTCAGTGGGCTGAAGGGCCTGTTTCTGTGCTGTATAACTATGATTCTATATAAATGTCAGTGCGTGGACTCCATTTGAGTGTGCAAACCTTGAGGAGTATTACAATCAGCCCAATTCCCCTGCCCTGTGACAGACACTGAATTCGGTATGAGGATAGAATTGAAGCTTCCTCAACTACCCATCTCACATGCAATGATGTTCCTCGGCAAAATGTGAACGGGAGATTTGGATCCTCAAACAAAAAGGAGAAGATTCAGAGAAAGTTTTAAACAAAAGCTTGTGATAAAACGTATGAGGTGAGCGATGGGGTCTGACAATTATAACAACGTATCCGTTCTAAAACGTTCTGCTTTGTGCGTGCTTGGTGAAAATGATTTTTTTAAATTTCTTGTTTGATAAGTTACAAAGGAGACGTGTGCTTAGTATGAGGCACATAGTGTGTTAGTCTCTGCCTCATTCCCCAAGACCTTTACATTGCTCCTGACACCACTCATTAAACTATCAGTCTCCTGTCGTGTGTTGTGACTGCTCTATAATTATGTCTCTTTATCAGATATAAACAAGGGTTTAAATAGAGCCAGCTCCGAGCAAGGAGAGCACAGACGGAGTCTCACCCCACAACCAGTAAGACTTGTGCTCCCTCTTGCTCTCGCTCCTGACTCACTCATTCTCTTGCTCTCTCCTCTTTCTCTCTTCTCAGACATCAGGACATGCAGAAGCTCTGGTTCACCCTGGCTGTCTGGCTGCTCATCCCGGACTCCCAGCTGGAGGTGGAAGCTCGGAATCCCAGTCTCGGTGTCAAACTCTGTGGGAGAGAGTTTATTCGGGCGGTCATCTTCACCTGCGGAGGCTCCAGATGGAAACGGACTGAGATAAGCCTGCCAGGTAAGAATTACCATCCTGTCCATAATGTCTGGGTGTTAAATGTCATACTGGGATTCAATACCACGTAACTGAAGCCAGGTGCAATACGGAAAGGGTAGGTTGCTGTTAATACTGGATTCCAGCAGATCACTGCCCCCTTTGAGGGATCAGGCAGCATCTTCCCTAATGATCTTGGGGAAGAGTGAGAATCCATTGCACTCTGTGAGAGACAGAAAGCCCAGTGGTGTGAGAGCAGCAGAAAGAGACAGGGTGCATCCCCACACTGATAATCATTGTGACTACCTTTGACCATACTGTCTTAGCCAGGCAGCCTGAATCCCCCAGAACATGACAGGCACACCACATGTGATTGTGAGTTCTGGGTGTATCGTTAGCAGGGACAGGTGATACTGATCTCTGCAGGTTTCCTGTGCTAGTTTTTGAGAATTAGCGGGTTGAAGTAGCAGATTGAAGGTTATACCACTTTCTGGGACAGGATGCAGTGAAGTAACGCTAATGGAAACCGCATCAGGATGTTTAGTTTTCTTTTATAATTGCTGAATGTAAGAACTTTTGGTGTGAACTGATGTTATCTGATCTTACCTATGTCGCTGTCATGCATTGTGACTGTATGCAGCTCCTAAAGCAGTAACTCCTTCTGCTGATACTGTTGCTGCAAGAATCATTTGATGAATACTTCTCAGTTTTTCTCTATTCAACCTGCTGAGTCCATGCCTGGATCACTGGAGCTGTGAGGCAGCAGCAGTATCTGCTGCACCTCTGCGCATTGTGCCAGTGTGGGCTTGGAGAATGGTTTATAGTCAAGGCTTTGAGGGATGAGGCAGTAGGAAGCTTTTCCTAAGGCCTGAGAGTCATGATTATGCCCCTCATCACTGAAGTAGTTAAGTCAGAAAACAACCCAGATCTGAATAAGTAGCAGGATAGACTCAATGGGCAGAATTCTGTAGAGCAGGTGGTGCTCAGTGGGTTCTTCTTGTTCCTCTGTAATAGTGTTGATGGGCTGAATGATCTCCTCCCGTTCCTGTGTAACAAACTCAAGGGATGGACTAGCCTGCAGGGTGGTGAATAAGGTTTGAACACCTGCTGACATTGATTTAATCAAGTCAAGTCAAGTCAAGTCAAGTTACTTTATTGTCATTCACCCATATGCTATAAAAACACATGGAGGAACGAAATGTCATTTTCCCCAAACTCACACAACAGAGGACATACATAAAAAGACATACAATAAACGCAGACAAAAAAAAATTTGTGTAAGTACAAATACGCAAAAAACGGTATATACAGAATACAAATTTAGTGCAGGGTTAGTGCAAAACCAAGTTGGACGAAGAAAATACAGAACTCAGTGTGTTGCACTAATTATATAAACATGTTCAGCAACAGCCAAAGTTCTTATACACCATTGTGCAAACCAGAGCTTTTGACGCAGCATTTGTCTGAAACTGTCTCCAGATATTCAGTAGCCTGACAGCCTGGGGGAAAAAGCTGTTGTACAGTCTAGTAGTTCTGGCCCGGATGCTCCAGTGCCGCTTGCCAGACGGCAGTGGGACAAATAGGCCGTTGGAGGGATGAGAAGGGTCATCTATGATTCTGCAGACCTTGCGAGTGCATCGTGTATTGTAGATATCCAGGATGGAGGGAAGAGGTACTCCAATGATCTTTCCAGCTCTACTCACAATTCTCTGCAAAGACTTAGGGTCAGAGATGTTACAGTTACCGTACCAGGCAGAGATGCAGCTGGTCAGGACACTCTCAATGGTACCCCTGTAGAATGTGGTGAGGGTGGGGGAGGGCAGGTTTGCTCTCTTCAGCCGCCATAAAGAGTGGAGACGCTGCTGTGCCTTCTTGGCTAGTTACTTGGATTTAATGATGAGGGTGTTAAGGTTTCTGGTTTCTCCTGCAGACATCGCTGACCCCTTCTCCCACCTGCCACAGACCATGGACGATGCCAATACCGACAGCTGGGACCTTGCTGACGATGTCACCAATTACAAGCCTGCAACCTGGAGATTCCTGGTGGGATTTGGGGATGAGGGCCGGAGCCGGAGGAGCATTTCCAATGACGTTCTGGAAGCTTTGAGGAGCACAGATAGGAAGGGGAGGGATGTGGTGGTGGCTCTGTCTAACGCCTGCTGTAAGTGGGGGTGCACCAAGAGTGAGATCAGCTCACTCTGCTAAGATCTGTGCCACACCATTGTTTTCCTCCGCCTCCTGTTCCCTAATACATAAGACCCAGAAACTGGCTGGGTTCACACAGACACCTTGCAAGCAAAGTTCCTGCTCCTGAACTCTGGACCACACACAGACACAGCATGAAATGTGTGGCAGCCTACTGGAAAAACCAAACCTCATCAATTCATGTTTGAGGGACAGATGTTTTTAGAATGACAGATGTTGTTAGAGAGACATGTTGTTAGATTTGTCAGAGTTTGATCCCCTGGACTCTGCCGTCAAACACTCATTGTGTATCTGTTACTTTTCACTGCAGGAGCAAAATATATCTGCTGTACAGTTCCTTTTAATAAAAAATGACATTTGTCACTATAGACTCAAAGACAGTCTCAATGTTAATGTGAAAGCATTAATAAGAAAATTGCTAATTACAATGTCAGAGTCAATAACATTGACATTTGACTCTCACTGCACCACAGTCTCACAGACACTGACTCTAATGGGGTACAGCCCCACAGACACTGACTTTCACTGCTTTACAGTCTCACAGACACCGACTCTAACAGGGATACAGCCCCATAGACACTGACTCTCACTGCACTCCAATCCCACAGACACCAACACTTACTGGGATTCACTCCCACAGACACCAACTCTCTCTAGGGTACAGTTCCATGGACACTGACTCTCACTGCACTACAGTCCCACAGACATCAATACTGACTGGGATTCACTCCCACAGACTCCAAATCTAACTGGGATTCAGTCCCAAGGCTCACACTGGGGTACATTCCCACAGACACTGACTCTGGGGAAAAGGCACAGAAACAGACCCTCATTGGAGCAAAGTCCAACACACACAGTCTCTCAGTGAGATATAGTTCTACAGAGAATGAGTCCCAGTACACTACAATTCCACAGGAACCGACTCCTACTGGATTACAGTTCCACAGACATCTGCTAGGGTGCAGTTTTACAGACACCAACTCTCAATTATGGTACCACAGGCACGGACTCTGAGTGAGATACAGTACCACACATACTGACTTTCAATGAGATACAGCACCACAGACACTTACTTTCTGTGAGATACGATACCGCAGGCACTGACTCTTTGTGAGATACAGCACCACAGACACTGACTTGCATCAGGTTACAGTATAACAGGCATTGACTCTCAATGGAGTACTGTTCCACAGACACTTGTAAGATTTGCCAATTCATACTTAGTTTCACCTTACTCAAGGGACTTCTTTGTGACTACAACAAATCACTTTGGGTATAAGTACTAGTTATAAGCACAACAGATTTAATAAGTCACATCCAGCACAAAGCAATGCCTAACAAAGATGATAGTCACAATCTGATCCTTGAAACTTCAGAGACTCACCCTTTCAGTGACTGTGGCGTGGCCTCTTTTCCTTCTGCTGTGTCCTGTTCTCTGTAGGTTCTGGTCATGCTTGCTCTCTCTCTCTAACCCATACTTTGTTTGCTTTGATCTTCCCTACTAACTACCAATTTGAGCTATCTTAATCCTGTTTCTTTCAAAAATATAATTTAGGTTTCATTTTTTATTTGGCCTGTCTTCTTTTCTGCTGATTAAGCCATTCCTTATTACCTTTAGAAACATAGAAAACCTACAGCACAATTCAGGGCCTTCGGCCCACAAAGCTGTGTTGAACATGTCCCTACCTTAGAAATTACTAGGCTTACCTATAGCCCTCTATTTTTCTCAGTTCCATGTACCTATCCAACAGTCTCTTAAGAGACCCTATCATATCCGCTTCCACCACGGTTGCCGGCAGCCCATTCCACGCACTCACCACTCTCTGAGTAAAAAACTTACCCCTGACATCTCCTCTGCACCTACTCCCCAGCACCTTAAACCTATGTCCTCTTGTGGCAACCATTTCAGCCCTGGGAAAAAGCCCCTGACTATCCACATGATCAATGCCTCTCATCATCTTATACACCTCTATCAGGTCCCCCTTCTTTACTCTCTCACAGACTGAGCTACTCCTTAGATGGTATCTTTATATGAGTTGCCTAAAATTCTGTAACAATTGTTTGCTTCAGCAACATAGTCCTCTGGATGTTTCATCCTCTCCTTTGTCCTCTTCATCTCTTAACCAATGTTCTGGTGCTACTTACCTATTTCAAGTTCCATAGTGGTTTGTCTGTTCCTGGTAGATTTAATGTAGTTGATTTGTCCCAGGCTTTCTGTCTGTTTCCAATAGATCACCACAGTTCCATAGCCTAAGCTTGTGCACTGGCTTTCACGTTCTGAAAGTTTTAAACATAATTCTGTTTCAGCACATTCTTTGCACTGTTTCTGACTTGACTGACCAAGGTTTATTCTTTTCTGGCAATATCATGTTGTAATCATATTTAATTGTGACTAGTTTTGTATAATGTGTGCCACAATGAGCTGGGATATAATCAATGTGTTGTGAAATTATTCTAACCTACAGGGAAAGTTCTATGTTTATCCATATGCCCCATCATTTTCTCAAGTCTAGATTAGAAATTGTAATTTTGGTTCCAACAATTTCTAGCTCCCTCTCTGTAGTATTTATTTTCAACTACGCAGACATCAATCAAATCCTGAATTTGTATGTAGCTCTTTATCATCATAATAATTAGATAAAATCTGACAAATGCTTATTGGGTATCCAAAAGGGGTTTAGTCCTCTCTGAGCACCTGCTCATTTCTTGAATTTCTCAATTACATGCTCTTAAATAATATAAGACAAAGCCTCACTGGACACAAAAGATCTTGTTCGGTGTTCCTTTCCAAACATTTCCACCTCATAGTTGGTTATTGCCGCTCCATGACCTAGGTTAGGAAGTAGCAGGTATAAACAGGACTTACAGTGTTTACAGTAGCCATTAATACACATAAGAATCAGCCTTCAAACTGTCTTCAAGTGTAACCTACCAGCAGTAATTAGTTTTAAAATAACGTGGACAACTGTGTAAACAAACAGCTCTGCCTGTGTAGGGAGCAGGCTACCAGCTCATAGTGGGAGGCTAATTAAGAGATATGGTTTGAAAACTAACATGAGTATGAGACATTCACATATCTATCGGCAAAACCTACAGACAATAGGGCTATCTTCATTGGCCTACATCAAACCAGGCAAGAGACATCTTGAGCTAAGATAGTTTGCAGCATTGTGACAACATAAAGGCAGATTCAAGATTGGCTATGTTGCCAACTAGCACATCAAACATGGTCATAGGCATATTTGTTCTGTTTATCAAAACTTGTGGTGTTTATGCACCCAGAGAGTCAGCCCTCATAATTGTCATAAATTATACTTTGAGTATCTGGGATTTTGTGATCAGAAGCTTTTAGAATATCAATGTGAACTACCTAGTCCAACAAAGGTGTTTGAGTATTCAGAGTTGGTCTTGTCAGTTACGATGTGTTCCCATTGTAAGTATGCAATTTATGGAACCACTTGTCCACACCCAAAATATTGAAGTAAACTTTGCAACTGTAACCATTGAAATTCTATTTAATCACCTGCTGTTATCTTTGTACTGAAAAGAATAAAAATTCAATGTACTTCGAGTTCCCGGAGGTTCTACCACGGGATTATCCCAGCAGGGCTCCCCTGCGGGTCTGCTTATGACAAATGAAGACCTGTTACATCTACAACTCTGGTCTTCCTGTGGCTTATCCAATCATAACAGCCTTCGATTATTTCAAACAAAACTCCCTATAACTTTTGACTCAAATTTTGATTTGTCTTAAAATTACCCAAATGTTTTGACTAACTTAATTTGTCAAAATCAGTTTCTCTTTGGATTTTGTGTCCGTGCCCTGACAGTATGAATGCAGAGGTTGGTGCCTCCAAAATGCCTTGCTTCTTCTCTTCAGCCATAGCATATAGAGTCCTTGAGTACATCCCATCTATTCCCCATTCCTCTACTCTCACCCCCACTCCTCTTGAACAGAGAAAGAATAGAGTTCCCCTGATCCTCATCCTCTACCCCATTTACTTTCACATTCAACAGATTACCCTTTGCAACTTTTGCCAGCTTCAAAAAGATCACACCCACCATTTCTCCTGCTTTTTCAGCACCTTCATGACTCCCTGGTCCTCTTTTCTGTCCCCACCCACCACTCTGCATCTTAGAGCACCTTCCAATGCACATTTCATCTCTTTTTCTGGTAGTTTCACCTCTTCCCTTTGCACCATTCAGGGACCCAAATGTTCTTTCCAAGTGAAGAAATAATTCACTTGTGGTTCTTCCAAACTAATTTACTGCATTCAGTGTTCACAATGTTGTCTCCTCTGCATAGGAAATAGCAAACCCAGACTGGGTGACCATTTTGCAAAGCAACTGCATTTGGTCTGCAGGAGTGACTGAACTTCCTGTTATCTGCAACTTTAATTCTCCATCCATTCCCATTCTTATCCATCTGCTGTTATTGATATAATGAGGCCCAATGCATGCCTGAAAAACAGCACCTCACTTTCAATCTGGGCATGCTGCAGCCTTCCAATTCAATATCGAATTTTCCAACTCTGATAACTCATTTTGTCTGTCTATATCAGAACTGACCATATTTGTTGTAAATTATCATCTTCTCCTCTCCATTTGCATACTCTGACCTGCTATGTGCAACACTTCACACTTCTTTATTACCTTCTAACTATTTCCATTAACAACCCATTTCCACAGCAACCTTGGTCTAACCCATCAGAGATAGTCCCTTCGCCTTATCCAACTGCCACTTCTCTACAACATAAGATGAATATTTATATCTTACCCAGTACTGACAAAGGGTCTTAGAGTTGAATTTTTTCCCTAGAGTTGCTACATAGCCTACATTTTATGCTTGTCTTCAGACTTCAAGCATCTGCAATTTATTTAATTTTCAACTCATGAAGAATGAGTTTGATTCAATAATCCCATTCTTTTACAATTCTTTTTGACCTTTAGAAATTGCACAAAGTCTACATTACAGTTCCAAAATCAAATAGAACATCTGAATAGACAATGTCCATTTACCTCCATTGATCCTGCCTGACCCGCTGAGTTCCTCCAGCATTCTGTGAGTTGCTCCAGATTTCCAGCATCTGCAGTCTTTCTTGTGTCTGAATAGACAATAATTTCTTTGTCAATGAAATTCCAAAAAACTGCAGACGCTGGAAATCTGAAATAAAAACAGAAAATACTGGAAACGCTCAGCAGCTCGGGCAGCAGCAACACAGAGAAACAGTTAACATTTTGGGTCCTTATCCCTTTATCAAAACTTCCCTTAAGTTAACTATTTTTTTAATATTTGGGAATTTCATATCCAGAATTACAGATTCAAACAACGCACAACATTAACCTGAATTGCACATGGCCATTGTAGAATCCAGGTACCTATTCCTAAATCTTCCAATACTAATTGAGATAGCAACTGTTATCAATTAAAACACAATAGCTTTAAACCCTGGAAAAAGAAAAGAAACCAAAGAGCATGTGCTTTAACAGGGAAAGACAAAGAAAAAACAAGTTTGTGCTTTCCTTTTTTAGCAATCTTTGTAGATGCATTTAAAATAAAAAAGTAAATTTCTACAATGAAATAAATTTTAAACAGCTACATCAAAGGAAAAGAGAAATTGTAGGTGGAGCACCACATGACTCTCATATTCATAGAACCTTTTTTAATTAATACTGCCTCTTCAAATATGCAATCTTAACACTTTATTTCACATTAAGTAACACAGTTTTGTCTTTAATCACATTCTATTCCCTAGAACATTATAAGTTTTGACATAACATAAGATCAATACAAATTTCTTCCCAGCAGAGTTGACAAGCACCTAGCAACTCTCTCTCTCTCTCTCTCTCTCTCCCCTAGAGCACAATCATACATACTTTAACGAGATTTTTAAACTTTAAAATTTTATCACAAAGTAATGCTGGAAGGTATTGACCCTGCACAAACATTTAAACATCTCCACATCAAACAAAACTCACAGCAACCTCCAAGTCCTCTTACTTTCTGATCTCTGATTCAACACAGAATCCTGATTATAAAATGTGCTTGTTCTGCAATCTCTGGCAATGTATTGTTCTTGCTACAATTAAACATAATGCTGACCTCTTAAGGGGTGACACAAATGAAAAGTGCAGATCCTTCTGCCACGTTCCCAACGTGTAGGCTCGTGTATCATTTAAAGACGATTGAAGGGAGGTTGCTTTGTGAGCAAGTAGAGAGAATACAGAAAAATACAGGAACAAAGTCAACATTTCAGGTCAGAGACCCTTTCTCAGAACCATTCTGAAATGGTGACTGCTTCTCATCCCACAGATGCGGCCTGACTTGCTGAGTATTTTAAGCATTTTCTGTTTTTGTTTTAGATTTCCAGCATCTGCAGTTTTCTTGATTTTCATCTTCAGCTTGCTTCATAGTTGTGGGGAAAGTCAAAATAACATGCTTTCTATCAAAATCTTCCAAACTGTGGTGGCAATACTGAAATGCCTGCTGTTGCTCTCCCAATTTTATGGGGCACATTGCAGAAGTCATAATACTCTAAAGGCATGGGTCAGACATTGAGTTGCTGATGGAACTGCTTCTGCAGGTGCATTTGGCAGGTGGGGTGGGGGGGGTCAGGGGTGGGGTCATTCTGCAGCTTCCTCTCCCACTCCTTTGGCCAGTGCACTAAGGATGATCAGTCCTATTCAGTTCAACCCCTGCATTTTCTGGACTTGGGCGATTGAGCAAATTCTCCCACCATGTAAGATTATCTGTACATTCCTCTTTCGGGACTTTCTCCTCATTGGTTTTAAAATAAGGCAAACATAGAGGAAGGTGGTAGACACGATATAATCTTTGACCTAGCTTATCAATGTCTTGGCTAAGTGTGAAAGTGCACTGTGATCATTTCCATTACAACTGCCTATTTCTAACTTCTGAATAAGAGCATGGCACTGCCAGTGATTTGCCTCTCTTCGGGGCACTGGAGGGCTTCTCTTAACACTCCCCAAGAACCCTCTAACTTCTTGTTAAGGCAGTCATTATCTTTACTCAAGGTGTTCATCTGATGTCTGGCTTCCTTAAGATGACACACTACTGCAGCATACTCATAGTGGTCGGGGCCACACACCACTGCAGGAGCTCCACCTGATTCTGTAACCCTGATGTCTTTCCATCCTGAGTGACGGTAACCTTATTATTCCTTTCTGCACAATACAGACAGTGTGACTAATCAAACTCATTGCCCATCTGGCTTTCACTTCGTATTCTTAACCAATTCCCCAGTGAATTTTTTTTAATTCAAAATAAACTTTATTCATAACAAAAGAAAAACTATATACGATAATAAAACAATAAGTGCAAACCTTTACATTCGTGTACGGATCAATTATAAGTGTTACTTTTTATACAAACCACAGCACCGATGCCACTCGTGTGGCTCCCTGAGGTGATACCCCAATCCCATATTTACAATCTTTAAGGGGCTTCCTTGCCTGACCCCGCCCCTCCCTCTCCTGTGGCAGAAGAACCCTAAACTGTCGTCCTTCCCCACCGAGCCCTTGCGTTGGCTGCACCCAGCTTCAGTGCGTCCCTCAGCACGTACTCCTGCAGCCTGGAATGTGCCAGTCGGCAGCATTCCCCTACGGACATCTCACTGTGCTGGGAGATCAACAAGTCTTGGGCAGACCAAAGGGCGTCTTTCACTGAGTTGATGACCTTCCAGCAGCAGTTGACATCTGTCTCTGTGTGTGTCCCCGGGAACAGCCCGTAGATCAGAGAATCCTTTGTTACACAGCTGCTGGGGATGAACCGTGACAAGGACCCTTGCATTTTTTGCCACACCCTCCTCGCAAACCCACAGCCCGCAAAGAGGTGGGCAACTGTCTCGTCCCCAGCACAGTCCTCCCAGGAGCAGCACGCGCTGGGAGTGATGTTCCGACCATGCAGGAAGGATCTGACTGGGAGGGCCCCTCTCACCGCCAGCCAAGCGAGGTCTTGGTGCTTGTTGGTGACTTCTGGCGATGAGGCATTCTGCCAGGTGGTCTGGACAGTCTGCTCAGGGAACCACCCAACAGTATCCATTGAGTCCTTCTCCTGCAGTGTCTGCAGGATGTTCCATGCTGACCACTGCCTGATGAACTTGTGGTCAAAGGTGTTGGTCTGGAAGAACTTTCCCACGAAGGACAGGTAGTGCGGCGACATCCAGCTGATTGGGGCGTTGCGCGGCAACAGGGCCTGGCCCATCCTGCGCAACAGCAGGGACAGGTAGAACCTCGGCACGTAGTGACACTTGGTGCCCACATACTTGGGTTCCACGCAGAGCCTGATGCGGCCACAGATGAAGGTGGTCATCAGGATGAAGACGACATTGGGGACACCTTTATCCCCATTGTCCAGGGACTTGTGCATGGTGACCCATCCGACCCGCTCCATCTTGGATCCCCAGATGACACTTTACGCTGTACTGTTACTATTTTTACCTGTACTACATCAATGCACTCTGTAAAAGCTCAATGTAACTGCACTGTGTAATGAATTGACCTGTACGATCAGTTTGTGAGACAAGCTGTTCACTGTACCTCAGTACAAGTGACAATAATAAACCAATACCAATACCAATGAACCGGAAGACAGCACAGGTGATTTCCAAGCCAGAGGAGCGAGGAACAGGCCACACCTGTGCCAAGTACAGTAGCCCTGAGAGCACCTCACACCTGATGACCAAGTTCTTCCCAGTTATCAATAGGGAGCGCCGTTCCCACAGTCCCAGTTTATGCTTCACCTTCCCAATCTGCTCCCGCCAAATTTTGTTGCACGCCCCCCCCCCCCCCCCCAGCTCCTCTGAACCAGATCTCCAGCACCTTCAGATAGTCAGGCCTGACGGCAAAGGGGACGTTGGATCGGTCGGGCCAGTGAATTCCCCAGTGAATGTCATGTGCCCTGGAAAGGAACTCTTGGGTGTTTACTCTGACACGATTCTAACAATGTCTCTACATGAACATTCACGCCCTTCTTACTTATCTTAACTTTGAAATCTTCCCAAAGAATACCAGTCAACACCTTGTTATACTTTAAAGAGAGACTGTTGGTTAGCATAACTAACCTTCCACCAGGTGATCCAGACATTACTCTCTTATCTATTGTCTCACATATCAGAGCAGCTGGTTTTAGTTGTTAGTCAAATCCAATCTAGGTTACCAGTGTAGGCTTGCCCTCTTCCTCCTGCTGTGTCCTGTTGGCTGCCAGTTCATTCATCCACTCTCTCTCTCTCTCTCTCTCCATGTCTCTTTAAGGGAGACTAAATACCTGTTGTATTTCCTTTAGCAATCTTTACAATGCTGTTCCATTGCAGCAATAATATTAAAACACTAAGTTACATCAGTAACACTTTAAAATAAGCTTATATGTTTAAACTATTTTGGTGCCAATCACTCAAACTTCATTCCTGTGTTCTTCCAATGCTTACTGTTTCCCAGAGATTTTGTGTTGTAATCATATTTAATTCTGTCAATGCCTTGATGGTTTAAAAAGTCCTCTCTCCCTTGAGCCACATTAACCATTTCAGGACATGCTGTTGCCAAGTAACTATGCAACTAAGACCTCTTCTTTTATACAAAGTCACCATGGATTTCCACAGTATGCTGCCTCACTCACAACCAATCCCTTTTTCACACTCACTCAGCTTTCTGGTATCATGCCACATATGCCATCCAGTGCAAACCAACCTCAGGTGATCAAATACAGTTCTTTTAAGATGTTCATAACTTAAGGCATAAATTTCTCTGAGAAAGAAAATAATTCAGTGTACTTAACTACACTTTTGCTGACATTAACTTCTAATTCAAACAATTATCAGTTCATGAATTATACCCAAATATTAAGGTAATTTAATGTAATTCAAAACCACTTTAGGATATCTTCCCAGTCAGTGGAGTAACTTCCATTTGTAGTCTAGTATGTATGATTGAAATTGCCATTTTGTCTTAACAACGGCTCTGGAAAATCTTTACTGCCAAGTGTAGCATTTTCATAAAACTATTTAAACATTGAGTTGCTAGCTTAGCCTTCTTTGATTATTTAAATTCCAGGATTTTCCAAAAATATCCCTAATATGCTGTGCCTTTGTTCCTTTCTCCCATTCCTGAAAAAAAACAGCTTATTGTTGGACCAACCAGTTTTGTCAACATTCAATTTAGTTTTCCCAATTAAAAAAATGAAGAAGAGAGCTGTCACTGGAAAGGGTTAACCTCTCTCCACTCTGGCACTCAACTAGTGGACAGGAACATGATTACAATAATCCCATTCTTTGGCACTGCTCT
Source organism: Pristis pectinata (assembly GCF_009764475.1). Classification (NCBI taxonomy): domain Eukaryota; kingdom Metazoa; phylum Chordata; class Chondrichthyes; order Rhinopristiformes; family Pristidae; genus Pristis; species Pristis pectinata. The sequence continues at coordinate 13,707,656 of NC_067435.1, read as the reverse complement.
TTGGCTTTTAGAAATTGCACAAATTCAGCAATAAAAATCCCAAATCAAATAGAGCATCTAAAATCTTAAATCTAAGGGAAGAAAACATCCTCATGATGGAATACAATCTTCAAGGTTGTGGTCCAATTGTTTGCAAAATATTTCCTAAAATGTCAGTTCAAATTATTCACTAATTGCCAAGTTTTAATATTTTAGAACCTCATATCCAGAATTACAGATTTTCACACAACTCACAACATTAACTTGAATTACATATGACCATAATAGAACCCATCCCCCCAAATATTAGTTCAGTTAACAATTGTTATCAATTAAAACACAACAGCTTTAAATCAGAGGAAAAAGATAAGTAAGAAAAGAGCATGCATTTAGAAAAAAGAAAGGAAAACAAAATCCAGGTTTGAGCCTTCCATCTTTAGCAACTTTTGTGGATAACTTTCAAACTGTTGATTTCTACAGTGCAATAAAATATAAACAGCCATTTCAAAGGGAAAGAGAAATGTAGGTGGAGCTTCACAGAGCTCTCACATTTCTACAACTTCTTAAATGAATACTGCCTCTTCAAATATGCAATCCTGCCACTTTACTTCACATCAAGTAACATAGCGTCTTGCCTTTAGTCATTCCTGTTCTACAGAACATTATTGGTTTTGACAAAACATGGGATCAATACAAATTTCCTCCCAGCACAGACTTGACAAGCACCTAACAACCTTTTCACTTCTCTCTCCCTCACTCATTCAAGCATTCTCTCTCTTTCTCTTTCTCTTTCTCTTTCTCTCTCTTCTCATGTAAATCAAAAGGAGCTCAAAAGTTGCAAAGCCTCATGTAAAACTCAGAACGTTCACTCTAAACCAGTTCAGAAATGACTCGCTCTCAAGCGTTAAACAGACAAGGCAGCTTAAAACAGAATTATACACATTTTAAGGAGATTTTTAAACTTTCTTTAAAACAAAGGAATGCTGCAAGTTATTAATTGTGCACAAATGTTCAAATATCCTCACATCAAACAAAAGTCACAGCAGCCCCCAAGTTCTTCCACTTTGAAATCTCTGATTCATGACAGAACTCAGATTATGAAACCTGTCAGTTCTACAACTGGTTTTACCATAATTGAAACATACTGCTGAGTTCTTATGGGATGGCTCAAATTAAAGGCCGTTTGTTCTTCTGCTAAATTCACATCATGTAGGCAACTGCAACCATTCAAGCCAATAAAGGGGAAGTTGTTTCGTATTGTGGTCAAAGTTCAGTCAAATTAACATGTTTGATATCATGATCTTCCAGTTCTATGGGGTATGTTTGTGCGGTTATAGGGCCAATTGATTAATCCTATGGGATTAACGTAGGAGTAGTGTTAGTGCGTGGTTGATAGCATGGACTCAGTGGGCTGAAGTGCCTGGTTCCATGTGGTATCTCTGTGACTCTATGAAATAGGCCTGTTACTCAGAATAACCTAAGAGCTGGCACTTATGTATACATCTGCCCATTGTCTCCTGGGTGAGCTGCTCTTGCCACTGCATTTTTGGTGAGGGGACTGCAGCTTCCTCTGACGCTCCCTCAGCCAGTGCATTAGGGTCTCACTCAGGTGAGTCCTAATCAATACACTGACAAGGGCTTGCTGTCCCTAATAAACACCATTATGGCCTAGAAGATACTCTCAGGTGTTTAGTTAGGCACTCTTCCAGCAGTGTCTCGAAATGCACATCCACACCCTCTTTACTTTAAAATCTCCCCACAGTGCCGCAGTCAGCATCTTGCATACTTTAACAAGGCACAGTCAGTCAGCATAAATAACACTCCACCAGGGTTTACTATTGATCCAGCAATGACCCTTATGTCTGTTGTCTTACATACAATAACAGCTGGTTTCAGTTGTTAGCCAAGTTCAGTCTGGGTCACCACTCTAGGATTCGCCAATTCATACAGAATCATAGATATTGACTCTCCCCAGGTCCCACAGACACTGACTTGCACTGGAGTACGATTCTACAGAGACTCTTACTGTGGCACAGTACCACAAGCACTGACTTCACTGGGGTACAGTTCACACGAACACATCCTTAATGGAGTACATGTTCACAGACATAAACTCCTAGTGGAGTATCAGTCGAGTAGAGGTCCACAGACATTGAGTGTCAGTGGAGTACAGATCCAAAGGCAGCAATTTTCACTAGGGTACAATGCTATAGATATTGGTTCTCACGTGGTACTGTAACACAAATACTGACTTCACTGGGGTACAGTACCACTACAGACACTGGATCTCAATGGAGTACAGTTTCACGGATCCTGACTCTTACTGCAGTACATCAAGACACGCACTAACACTCAAGGGGTACAGTTCCATAGCCATTGCCTCTTAATGGAGTACAGTTACACTGGCACTGACTTGCATTGGGAGCACAGTGACAAAGGCAATGACTCTCATTCGTTTACAGTTCCACAGCCTCTCACTAGCATCCAGTTCCACAAACACAGACTCACTGCAGTACTGTTCTAAAGGAATTGACTCTCACTAGGGTACAGTGCCAGAGGCACAGCTCCCATTCAACCACAATTACATGGACATTGAACCCTACTGGAATATAGTTCCTCAATCTCTGATGCTTACTGGAGGACAGTTCCATAATTACCAACTCTCACAAGGGTACAGCTTCACAATGAGAGTCATAGGAATAAACTTCCACAGGGTGAATGCTAACACAGGCGTTTATCTATCAGTGGGGTACAGTTCCACAGAAAATGACTCTCATCGGGGTACACTTCCACAGACAATGAGTCCTACTAGGGCAGAATTCTACAGATACCAATTCTCACTGTGGTTCAGTGCTACAGAAGCTGAATCTCACTGGCATGTGTTTGCAAAGACACTGACTCTCTTGAGGTATGGTACCACAGGCACCAACTCTCACAAGGGTACAGTTTCACAGATCCTGAACTTCACAGAGGGTAGAACAGATGAACGTGTGGCTGAGGAGCTGGTGCAGGGGCTGGTGCAGGGCCCCTACTAGAGAAGGGGCAAAACTTGACCTCCTGTGGGAAAATAAGGCAGGGCAAGCGACTGAAGTGTTAGTGGGGGAGCACTTTGATACCAGTGACCATAATTCTATTAGTTTTAACATTGTTATGGAAAAGGATAGAACTGGTCCACAAGTTAAAGTCCTAAATTGAGGCAAGGCCAATTTTGATAGTATTAGATGGGAACTTTCAAAAGTTGATTGGGCGGGGCTGTTTGCAGGTAAAGGGACATCGGGCAAATGGGAGGCTTCTAAAAGTGAGATAGCAAGAGTTCAAGGCCAGCATGTTCCCGTTAAGAGTGAAGGACAAGGCTAGCAGGAGTAGGGAACTCTGGATGACAAGAGGTATTGAGGCTCTGATCAAGAAAATTAAGGAGGCATATGTCAGGTATAGGCAGCTGGGATCAAGTGAATCCCTTGTACAGGGGGTATAGAAGTACACTTAGGAGAGAAATCAGGAGGGCAAAAGGGGACATGAGATAGCTTTGGCAGGTAAGGTAAAGGAGAATCCAAAAAGATTCTACAAGTATATTTGGGATGAAAGAATAACTAGGGAGAAAATAAGCCCCCTTAAAGATCATCTATGTGTGGAGCCACAGGAGATGGGTGAGGCCTTAAATGAATAATTCTCATCTCTATTTACCATGGAGAAAGACATGGATGCTAGGGAACTCAGGAAAACCAACAGTGTTTTCTTGAAGAGAGACCAAATTACAAAAGAAGAGATGCTGGTGGTGTTAACGCACATAAAGGTGGATAAATCTAAGATGAACAGCCACAGTCTTTTCCCCAGGATAGGGGAGTCCAAAACGAGAGGGCATAGGTTTAAATTGAGAGGGGAAAGACTTAAAAGCGACCTGAGGGGTAACTTTGTCACACAGGGTGTGATGTATATATGGAATAAGCTGCCAGAGGAAGTGGTAGAGATGGGTACCATTATGACATTTAAAAGTCATTTGGACAGGTACATGGAAAGTAAAGGTTTAGAGGGATATGGTCCAAACACAGGCAAATGGAACTAGCCTAGTTAGGCAACTTGGTCAGCATGGATGAGTTGTCCAAAGGGCCTGTTTCAGTACTGTATAATTCTATGACTCTCACTGGGGTACAGAACCGCAGACTCTCACTGGGGCACAGAACCGCAGACTCTCACTGGGGCAAAGTGTCAAAGACATTGATTTTCACCGAGATATATTTCCATGGCCGCTGACTCCCACGGGGTTACTGTTCCAAAAAACACTGAATGGAAGTCTATAGACATCAAGTCTCATTGAGGTATGGTTCCACCGTCACAGACTGTCACTGGATACAGTTCAAGAAGTATTGACTCTCCCTGGGGTACACTCACATGGACAATGACTCTCATTCTGGGACAGTACCAGAGACACTAACAGCCACTGTACTACAATCGAACTGACACAGACCCTCAGAGGAGTAGAGTTTGACAGTCTCTGACACTCACTGGAAGAACTGTTGCACAGATACTGACTCTCACTAAGGTACAGTTTGACAGACACCAACTCTCATTGAGATATAGTTCCACTGTTACTGACTCTCAATGGAATACATTTCCACATATAATGATTTTCACTGGGGCAGACTAACTAATGGCACTAATTCTCAGTGGTATACAATTCCATGTATAATGGATCTCACTAGGTATAATCCCACAGATACTGATTCTCACTGGGGTACAGTTCCACAAACACTGACACTCACTACTATACAGAACTACAGACACTAACTCCCATTCAAGTCTCGGTCCACAGACTCTGACTGAAGTACGGTGCCACAGGCACCCTTTCTCTTAGTGGTTTGCAATTCTATGGGTACTGACTCTCACTGAAGTAGAGTTTCACAGACACTGAATTTCATTGGGCTAAAAAATCTCCCATCCTCCAGGTTTGACTCTTATATTATCATTTTGACCTAGTCTGCTTTCCTTTATTGGTTTTGATCCTGACTATTTGCCAATGCAGACTTGTAAAAGAATCACCATCATTTCTATTCTATTCTGAATTAACTGAGAAATTCATTGTTTTCTCAGTTAATTCAGTTCTAATCTACTTTTCTAAAAATACAATTGATGACAGGAGATTGTAATAATGTGATGGGTCATTCTGGGGATCAAGATCCATCGGCAGGAAAATAATAATACATTTTAAAGTTTACTAGCAAGATTACTAAATTTAAAATCGTCTTTTCTAATTAACATTCTTGGTTTCATAAACTGAAATACATCATTGTAGTGGGTTGCCAGAACGAGCTGCCAGTGGAAGTGGTAGAGGCAGATACAATTACAATGTTTAAAAGACACTTAAGACAGGTATATGGATAGGAAAGGTTTAGAGGGACACAGGCCAAATGCAGGAGAATGGGACTAGCTCAGGTGGGCAAGTTGGTCTGCATGGATGAGTTGGACCAAAGGGCCTCTTTCTGTGCTGTATAGCTCTATGACTCTATGACTAGATCTTCATTAGAATAGTGTAGGAGGCCAAAGCCAGAGGTTAGAGAGGGAATGGAAGTGAGATTTAAAATTAATACCTGGGGTCCCCTTGTAGATGGAATGAATGTGTTCTGCAAAGTAGTGATCCAATAGGAGATACAGATCATTAATTTATCCCCTGAAATGGAGAAAAATAAGTCAAAAATGGGAATTGGAAGTGGACCCTGTAGAATTGAGAGCCAGATAGAAATTGGTAGCAAAGTAGATGAAACTTTTGAGTAACTGTTCATGAGAAAGATTTTGGGAGTCGGCTCAGTGGCCTTCTCCATACATAATGATTCTAGGACAGAGGCAGGAATTGTGCGAACCTGTGGTGCACAAGTTGTCTGCTGTGTTTCTTGCAATGTTACAGCAATGACTATTTGGGAACTTCATTGCAAACAAAACACGTTGGAACATCCTGAAGACACAATAGATATTACAGAAATGCAAGTGTGTAATTCTTTCCACTGAACAACACCAGGCAGCCTGGCCAAATCTGCTTGTTCCTATCGACATCCAGAATTTTACCAGCTGAGTCAGTGGTCTGATGCAACCTAGGCAACCAGAAACAGAAAATCATGGTAAAGCAGCATCCATGGAAGGAGAAACAGTTAATATTTTGGGTCTGGGACCCTTTGTCAGAACTGTTCTTCTTAACCAAGAGTTCTGTAGCCAACTGTTACTGTCTTTCTATGTATCTGGTAAACAGTCACGTCAGGCTCTCACTAAATATATCATCACTAGGCAGCACTCAAAGACCATAATGCTTTCTTCCTGGAAGCTTTGGCTGCAGATAAGGTTGCTGACACTTGACAACCAGATTTTGAGGAAGGAAGTTAAATCAATGCCAGAAGTTAGTCATTAGAGATACCCTGGTCTGCACTGAGAACACTTTCCCAGTTAACTCTCTCTCTCAACACATGACATAGAATGTGTTACACACATAGAATTACACACAAAGAGACCACGTACCAGTTGACATAACCAATCCATGCCAGCATGATTGCTTACTCCTCATCCCATTCTTAGCATAAGTCTCTATTCCTTTCTCACAGACCCATTCAGCTTCCCTTAAATACATCTAAACTATTCACCTCAAATGCTCGCTTGTGGGCACCACATTCTGGGTACAGGCATTTCTTCTCAATTTCACAGGCCAAGCAGAGAGAAAGAGTTAATGTTTTAGGCCACTGAGTTCTGATTAAAGATTATAGACCTGAAACAATAATTCATTTTCTTTTTCTGCTCGTTATATTATTAAAGAGTTGTAATAAATTGGTTCATACAATTTCTATTTCAATAATGTTGATTCTGTTTAATTGTATTATGGTTTTCTAGATGAGCTGTGACTACTTCCTTAATTGTGTATTCCAGCATTTTCATTATGACAAATGTAAGGCTAACAGTTTCCTTCTTCTGGCTTCCTCCTTTTTGAGCAAAATCATTTACAATTGTGGTTTTACAATTCACTGGGATCTTTCCAGAACCTATCTCTATGGCTTCTTCCTTTAAGACCCTGGGATGCAGGCTATCAGATCCGGGGACTTGTTGGCCTTTCGGCCCATTAGTGCTGAGTACTTTTTCTCTGGTAATTGTTTCAAGTTCCTCCCTCCCTTTTGGTCCTGATTTTCTACTATTATTGGGATGCTTGTAGTGTCTTCTATTCTGAAGGCAGATATAAAATACTTATTCAAAGCCTTTACAATTTCCTTATCTCCCATTATTAACACTCCAATCTCATCTGCTAAAGAACCAATTTACTTTGTTTCTTCTTTTCCTTCTTATATATTTGTAGAAGCTCTTATCGTCTATTTCTTGCAAATTTACTTTCATAATCTATTTTCTCCCTTTGTTGGGGTTTCTAAAATTTTCTCAATACTGTATTTCTTTTATCCCAATTTGATACTATCCTTAACTTGTTTGGTTAGTCACGGATTGATCATCCTTCTCATTGTCTTTATTTCTCAGTGAAATATTTTATTTGATTGCTTCTCCATATTTTAATCTTGCTGTTTCTCTCCCTCCTTCAGTCTGTTTTCCCCTCCTCTCTTTCTATCTCTATTCAATTCTGTCTTTGTCGCTCTATCAGCCTTTCTCTGTTCTGTCATGCTAATTCAGCCTCACTCTCTTGCTCTCTGTGTGTCTATCTCTCTTGCTCTCTCTCCTCGTCCGAATTTATCTCTATTTCATTTTCTTTTGTTTTCTTTTCCTTTCAATATCATTTTCTATCACCCTTGATATTGCTCTCTCTTCTCTCCCTTTTATTTCTCTCTCCCTCTCTGCACCCTGGCTCTCTCTTGCTCTGCCTCTATCTGTATCTGCTTTGCTTTCTTTCTCAGGCTTGTTTTCTCCCACTCTCATTGCACCAGTTCCTCTCTTTCTCTGTGTGATTTGTTTCGACTGTCAGGGGTGTGGCTAACTTTCATAGTGTATTCTTTTAAATCAACCATCAGAGAGCAGTTGCAAGTCTGTGGAAGTGATGTGCAACTGGGGTTTTCCGGCTGGTTATTACCCTGATGATCTGATGCATAGCTCAATCTTCAATTTTTACCCAACACTGGAGCGTTTAGTAATCTGCATGTTTCTAATTCTGAGCTCTGCAGGGAGGATGAAGTTCCTGTGCAGGACAGGATCAACAAGCGCAGAACCTTGAAGCAGTCGTCGAATGAGGTACTTAGAGCACTGTTTCCACCCACTCCTTCCATGCTACAAAGGCACAAGGGAAGGGCAGAGGTCAAGGGCAGGTGGGGAAATTATAGAAGGCATTGGGGAGGGGCAGAGGTGGTGGGCAGAGGCACAAAAGAGGGACATGAGTCAAGGAAACGTGCAAGGCAGAGAAGGCCAGGGTCACTGGAGAGGGGTAGTGGTGGAAGGCACTTGGGACAGGCCACTGAGGAGCTGAAGAAGATCAAGGGGGCTGATGTATTGGGGAGGGGGAGAGGTTAAGGCAGGGAAAAAGTCGAGAGTACTGGGGAAGGAGCAGAGGTGGACAGCGCTGGGGAGGATGAGGCATCAAGGACACAGGTTAAAGTCAGAGGAGGTCAGAAGTTCAGGGCATGAGGGAAAAAGCTGAGGGCACAGGGGAGGGCAGAGGTCAAGGACATGGGAAAAGGGCTGAGGGAACAGGGAAGGGGCTAAGGTCAAGGACTCGGGGAAAAGGGAGGAGGTAAAGGTTTAGGTCTCAGGGAGGGGCAAACCTTGAAGACATGGGAGGGGCAGAAGCTGCTAACACAGGGAAGAGGACACCAGAGAGACATAGAGATTTTCTAATTTAAATCTGGGGACATACTTCTAAAAAATAGTATTCAACAGTACAAGAGGAACTTTGATTATTGGCAATTATAAAATTGCATCCTAATATAATGTAATATTATATCCAACATCCTTAACTGAGAGAATTGTTAGAGATGCAGGCTGATGCCCTGGTCCTGATGGACTCCATCCTAGGGCTTTAAAGGTTGTGAGAGAGTTGATTGTTGATTTAATTTTCCAAAAATTCTTCAAATTTGGGAAGATTTCATTAAATTAGAAAATAGCAAATATTGCTTCTTTATTCAGACAGAGACGATGATAGAAAGCAGGAAACTACAGGGCAGTAAACCTAACATTTTCTACAGGGGAAATGTTGGAAGCTATTATTTAAGACGTTATAGCAGGGAACTTAGAAAAACTCAAGGCAATTATGCAGAGTCAACATGGTTTTGTGAAGGCAAAATCATGTTAGACCAACTTATTGAAATTCTTTGAAGAAGTAAGGTGTCATGTATAAAATGGAACTCGGGGATGTACTATACTGACATTTCCATAAGACATCTTTGGTAAGGAGCCATATCAAAGACTATTGTGAAAAATAAAAGCTCGTAGTGTTGGAGCTAGCACGTCAGCATGCATAGAAGTTGTTTGCCTAACAGGAAGCATATGTGGGTTTTTTAATCATGTGCCAGGGCCGCAAATCTTTACAATTTAGAACATAGAACAATACAGCACAGGAACAGGCCCTTTGGCTCATGACGTTGTGCTGAACTAATTAAACTAGTAATTAAACGCCTAACTAAACTAATCCCTTCTGCCTTCACAATCTCCATATCCCTCCATTCTCTGCACATTCATGTGCCTATCTAAGGGCCTCTTAAACACCTCTACCGTATTTGCCCTCCATTACCACCCCTGGCAGCGCATTTCAGTCATCCACCACTCTCTGTGTAAAAAAATTTGCCCTGCACATCTCCTTTGAACTTACCCCCCTCACCTTAAGTGCATGCCCTCTAGTATTAGACATTTTGACCCTGGGAAAAAGATATTGGCTGTCTACTCTATCTATGCCTCTCATAATCTACAGGACCGGGTAGGCCCCAGGGAGCCACATGAGTGGCATCAGTGCTGTGTTTTTTATATAAAAAGGTAACACTAATGATTGATCTGTACAAGAATGTAAAGGCTTGCACTGTTTTATTATTGTATATAGTTTGTCTTTTATTATGAATAAAGATTATTTTGGTAAAAAATAAACTACTATCAGATCTCCCCTCAGCTTCCACCGCCCACTGCTCCGGAGCAAACAACCCAAGTTTGTCCAACCTCTCCTTATAGCACATACCCCCTAATCCAGGCAGCATCCTGGTAAACCTCTTCTGCATCCTTTCCAAAGCTTCCACATCCTTCCTACAATGGAGTGACTAGAATTGAATGCAATATTCCAGATGCGGCCTAACCAGAGTTTTAAAAAGCTGCAGCATAACTTCCTGACTCTTGAACTCTCTCCAAGTCATATATCACAAACAGTCCCAGTATGGACCACTCAATTTATACAAAATGAATTTGAATAAGGCACCAAACGTATAGTTGTTCAATATATTGAATAACATAAAGAAACATAGGAAAGCAAATTATAGAGTGTCTTGTGTCTTAAGGTTATGCTCCAACTTTATAAAATTTAGGCCTCAACTGGAGTACTGTGTGCAGTTCTGGGCACCACATGATGGGAAGGATATGATAGGGCTGGAGAGGATGCAGAGGAGATTCACCAGGATGTTGCCTGGGATGGAGCGTTTCAGTTACGAGGAGAGACCGGAGAAACTGGGTCTGTTGTCCCTGGAGTGGAGGAGGTTAAGAGGGGACGTGATTGAGGTTTCTAAAATTATGAGGGGTATAGACAGGGTAGACTACAGGAAACTTTTCCCTATGGCAGAGGCAGACAAAACAAGAGGACATAGATTTAGGATAAGGGGGAAGAGATTTAGAGAGGGACCTTTTTCACCCAGAGAGTGGTGAGTACCTGGAATGCACTGCCCAAGAGAGTGATTGAAGCAGGGTCACTGACAGCATCTAAGAAGTCTCTAGATGAGCATTTGAATTGCTTAGGCATTGAAGGGTATGGACCAACTGCTGGATGATGGGATTAGTGCAGATGGATGACCACTGGTCAGCATGGATATAGTGGGCCGAATGGCCTACTTTCGCGCTGTATGTGTCTGTGATACAATCATTCAAAGTCAAAGTCAAGCTTATTGTCATATGCACAGCTACATGTATGCACAGGTGCAATGAAAAACTTACTTGCAGCAGCATCACAGGTACATAGCATCAGATAAGCCGCATTCACAATAAAAACGTAAATTAAACATAAATTCAACACAATTTTTGCAAAAAAGAACACAATTAGAACGAAACAAAACAAAGTCCATTCTAGTGCAAAATGATCTAAATGGTCACAATGTTGCTAAACTGTAGTGACTTTGCTGGTTGGTTCAAGAACCAATGGTTGAAGGGATATAACTGTCCTTGAACCTGTGGTGTGCAACTTCAGGCTTCTGTACCTCCTGCCCGATGGTAGCAGCAAGAAGATGGCATGGCCCCGATGGTGGGAATCTTTGATGATAGATGTTGACTTCTTGAGGCAGCACCTCCTGTAGATACTACCGATGGTGGCAAGGGATGTGGCCATGATACATTCGACAGAGTCTACTACCCTCTGCAGCTTCTTAGGTTCCTGTGCATTCGAATTGCCATAACAGACCATGATGCAACCAGTTAGGATACTTTCAACATTACATCTGTAGAAGTTTGTTAGAGTGCTCAGTGACAAGCCAAACCTCCTAAGAAAGTAAAGATACTGCTGTGCATTCCTTGTGATTGCATCTATGTGCAGGGCACAGCACAGATCATCTGATATGTTAACGCGCAGGAATTTAAAGCTGCCGACTCTCCACTGTTGATCCCCCATAACTGCAATAATTACTAGAGAATTGAATACAAAAGAGGAATGCTTTAGTTATTTGAGTAAGGATACAAATATATTCAGAGAATGTTTATTGGGCTGGTACCCAGCATGAGTGGGTTGTCTTATAAAGAAAGCTTGGACAGATGAGGCTTTTACTTATTTGAATTTAAAAGAGTGAGAGTGAAACATATACCTAAGTTCTTGAGGGTTCTTGAGAGAGTGCATGTGGAATGGATGTTTCCTCTTGTGGAAGAATCTAGAACTGGGGCTCACTGTTTAAAAGTAAGTAATTGCCCATTTAAGACAGGCATGAGGCAATTATTTTTCTCTCAGATGGTTATGGGTCTTTGATGTTGTCTTCCTCAAAGGCACTTGTGGAGGCACTTTGTATATTCTTAAGGCAGAGGCAGGTTCTTGATAAATCAGGGGATGCTTGTTACTGCTTGTAGGCAGGAATGTGGAGTTGGAGTTACAATCAGATCAACCATGATCTTATTAAGTGTCAGAGCAGGCATGAGTGCCTACTTCTGCTCCTAATCAGAAGATTGCATGTAACATGATAACATTATAATTTAGGCTGTCAAGTGAATAAAAAAAAATCACAATTAACCATGCAATTAGATAAAAAAAAATTTGATTATTTGCAGTTTGAGGCAAATAGCAGTAGCAAAATTTTTTCAATCAAAATAAAAGAAAATTGCTTTGTCTTTGAGGTCTTAGAGTAGAGAGGAAGGAAGTGGGGGAGGTAGTGACAGGTGGGGAGGAAAAGCCATTTAAGAGAGTGCGTTATTCATTGGCTGGAGATTGCATAGTGAATCAAATCAAGTCCTCACCATCAATCAAAGGAGGTTGGCCTGAGAGATATTAGGTTGTTGCCTTTTCTCTCTTCACAGCATTAAGTGTTGGACCCAAGGCCTGTTCCCTGCTCAGGTGAGTCCCAGGCATCTGTACATGAATGTAAAGGTTTGCACTGTTTTATTGTTGTATATAGTTTGCTTTTTATGATGAATAAAGTTTATTATGGATAATAAAAAAAAGGTGAGTCCCAGGCAGGGGTCAGGCGAGAAAGCCCCTTAAATATTGTAAATACGGGATTGGGGTAGCACCCCAGGGAGCCACACGAGTGGCATTGGTGCTGTGTTTTTTATATAAAAAGGTAACACTAATGATTGATCTGTACACGAATGTAAAGGTTTGCACTGTTTTATTGTTGTATATAGTTTGTTTTTTTATGATGAATAAAGTTTATTTGGAATAATAAAAAAAAGGTGAGTCCCAGGCAGGGGAAGTTGAAGGTCAATCTGCTGACCCCAGAGAGCATTGAGGAACTAAAGAGGGATTACGTAGGTTGGAGAACCGTGAAACTCCTCTTTGACTCCCCTGTGCACTGGTGGGAAGCAACAAAGAACATCAAGAGGTTCTTCAACCGCAGAGGGGTCCAGAAAGCAAGACAGAGTCAGGGGGAACTGTGCCAACTCCAGACAGACCTGCAGCAACTTCTCCTTCTGCAGTCGAGGGGGGTGGATGTGAGGGAGGAACTCTGAGAGGCAAAGAGCTGGCAAGCCCAGCTCCACGCTTCCGAATCCTCCAAGATTATCTTCCGATCCAGGGTCCGCTCCGTGGAGCAGGATGATACGTGCTCATGTTTCTTCTTCCAAAAGGTGCACAGGGGGAGCTCTATGATCCACAGCCTTAAGGAAGAGGACAGCTCAGTAACATCCTCGCAGACGGACATATTAAGGATCTCTGCAGATCCTTCTATGCCAGTCTGTATGACAAAAAGGCCACAGACGGCACAGCCTCCCAGAACTTCCTGTCCTCTATCACAGAGGTCTTAGGTGACAGCAAGTAGGAGAGCCTGGACCAGCCACTGACCCTGGAGGAGCTGACTGGCTCTATCCGTTCCCTTGATTTGAATAAAACTCCTGGAAGCAACAGCTTACTGGTGGAGTTGTACTCAGCTCTGTGGGACTAGATGGGCCCAGACCTGCTGGAAGTGTACAATGCTATGCTTCGGGCTGGCAGCATGTCAGAATCCATGAGGAAGGGCACCATTACCCTCATCTACAAGCAGAAGGGGGAGAGGGAGGACATTAGAAATTGGAGACCCATCTCACTGTTGAATGTGGATTGTAAGATCCTGTCCAAGGCCATCGCCAACAGGGTCAAGTCTGCTCTGGGTGATCCACCCAGACCAAACCTGTGCTGTACCTGGCAGGAAGATCTTTGACAGCCTCGTGCTGCTCAGGGACACCATCGCCTACATGCAGGACAGAGGGGTGGACACCTGCCTGGTCAGCTTGGACTAGGAAAAGGCCTTCGACAGGATATCACACATGTACACGTTGGACATGCTCTCCAAAATGGGCTTTGGGGAGGGAATCAGGAATTGGATCCAACTGCTCTACACAGACATCAGTAGCGCAGTCCAAATCAATGGGTGGGAAACAGAGAGCTTCCCCATTAAGTCTGGAGTCAGGCAGGGCTGCCCTCTCTCTCCTGCCTTGTTCGTGTGCTTCATAGAACCTTTTGCCGAATCCATCAGGAAGGATGAGAGCATCAGAGGGGTGACGTTGCCAGGCAGTGGGGGCAACCAGGTGAAAACCTCCCTGTACATGGACAACGTCGCCATCTTCTGCTCGGACCCAAAGTCAGTTCGCAGATTCGGTCCCCAGTGTTGCCCTCATCCTGATGACCACCTTCGTCTGTGGCTGCATCAGGCTGTGTGTGGAACCAAAGTACGTCAGCACCAAGTGTCACTACATGCCGAGGTTCTACCTGTCCCCGGTGTTGCGAAGGATGGGCCTGGCCCTGTTGCTGTGCAATGTCCCAGTCAGCTGGACATTGCCACACTATCTGTCCTTCATAAAAAAAGTTCTTTCAGACCAACATCTTTGACCACAAGTCCATTAGGCAGTGGTTAGCATGGAGCATCCTGCAGACACTGCAGGGGAAGGACTCGATGGATACTGTGGGGTAGTTCCCTGAGCAGACTGTCCAGACCGTCTGGCAGAATGCCTCATCGGCAGAACTCACCAACAAGCACCAAGACCTTGCTTGGCTGGCAGTGAGAGGGGCCCTCCCAGTCAGATCCTTCCTGCATGGTCGAAACATCACTCCCAGCACGTGCTGCCGCCGGGAGGACTGTGCTGGGGACGAGACAGTCGCCTACCTCTTTGTGGGCTGTGGGTTTGCGAGGAGGGTGTGGCGAAAGATGCAAGGGTCCTTGTCACGTTTCATCCCCAGCAGCTGTGTAACAGAGGATTCTCTGATCTACGGGCTGTTCCCGGGGACACACACAGAGATGGACATCAACTGCTGCTGGAAGGTCAACTTGGTGAAAGATGCCCTTTGGTCTGCCCAAAACTTGCTGGTCTCCATAGGGGAATGCTGCTGACTGGCACATTCAATGCTGCAGGAGTACGTACTGAGGGATGCACTGAAGCTGGGTGCAGCCAACGCAAGGGCTCGGTGGGGAAGGGCTAGGGTTTAGGGTTCTCCTGCCACTGGAGAGGGAGGGGCAGGGTTGGGCAAGAAAGCCCCCTAAATATTGTAAATACGGGATTGGGGTAGCACCCCAGGGAGCCATAAGAGTGGCATCGGTGCTGTGTTTTTTTATATATATATAAAAAGGTAACACTAATGATTGATCTGTACACGAATGTAAAGGTTTGCACTGTTTTATTGTTGTATATAGTTTGTTTTTTACGATGAATAAAGTTTATTTTGGAATTTTAAAAAAAAGGTGAGTCCTGCCTTTCACTCCCATCCCTGAATTAAAAATTGGCGGCATGAATCGGCGGTGGGGTGGCCAGCAGTACATCTACCCTTAGGGGTGGGAGGTGAGTTTATCCCACAGTGTCCGCTCTCAGAGAATAATCCTGTCAGTATCCATAAAGTTTCCTGAATTGGGTGCATTCTTTGTCTGGGGACAGGTTACCTTATATGGCAACTGTCATTTAACACATTGTCTGGAGGGGTGAAGCCACAGTACGAGGAGCAGTGAAGGACTGGTTCTGATGTGTAGCTTGAATTCAAGCAGATCATTTGCATGTTGGATCATTTGTAGAAACGTCCTGTCAGCA
The DNA here is from genome assembly GCF_009764475.1 of Pristis pectinata. Lineage (NCBI taxonomy): Eukaryota > Metazoa > Chordata > Chondrichthyes > Rhinopristiformes > Pristidae > Pristis > Pristis pectinata. The sequence goes on along the minus strand of NC_067435.1, from coordinate 13,691,843 downwards.
AGTACTGTAGGAATCCTTGAAATAATAAAATCATATCACACAGGAGTCCATTTGGCCCATATTTTTGCAGCTACTATCGGGCAGGAGGTACAGAAGCCTTAAGTCCCACACCACCAGGTTCAAGAACAGCTATTTCCCATCTACCATTCAGTTCTTGAACCATCCGGCAAAACCCTAATCACTACTACAGTTTAGCAACACTATGATCACTCTGATCACTTTGCACTAAAATTGGCTTTTCTTTTGTTCTAATTGTATTTTTTTCTTGTAAAAACTGTGTTGAATTTATGTTTAATTTATGGTTTTATTGTGAATGTTGCTTATCTGATGCTATATACCTGTGATGCTGCTGCAAGTAAGTTTCTCATTGCACCTGTGCATACATGTAGTTGTGCATATGACAATAAACTCGAGTTTGACTTTGACCAGCTGTTTGGAAGAGCTTAGTCCCACTCTCCTGCATTCTCCCCCCACCCATGCACATTTTTCCTTTGACCTATTTCTCCAGTTTTCCTTTGAAAGTTACTGAAGGAGGTAAAGGTGCGCATTGTGGAGGTTCTAGCTACAATCTTTCATTGGATGAGGGGGTGGTGTCAGATGGCTGGAGGACTGCAAGCATTACACCCTTATTTAAAGTCAGCCAACAAACCAGTCATGTAACTTGCCCTTTGCTGCTGGGAGGCAAGTGCCAGGTAAGGACAGAAGTGTGTGTAGGAGAACACTTTGGATCTAGTGATCATAATTCCATTAGTTTCAAGATAATTATGGAGGAGGATAGGACTGGTCCTTGGGTTGAGATTCCAAATTGCAGTAAGGCCAATTTTGATGGCATACATTAGGGTAGGCTATTTTCTGGCAAAGGGATGCTTGGTAAGTGGGAGGCTTTCAAAAGTGAAATATTGAGATACAGAATCTGTAAGTTCCTGTAAGAATAAAAGGCAAAGCTAGCAGGTTTAGAGAACCTTGGTTATCGAGGGATATCGAGGCCCTGGTAAAGAAAAAGGTAGCGCATATCAGGGATAGGCAGTTAGGATCAAATGAGGCACTTGAGGAATATAAGAAATGCAAGAGAACACTTAAGAGAGAAATCAGGAGGGCAAAAAGAGGACATGAGGTTACTCTGGCAGACAGGGTGAAAGAGAATCCAAAGGTTTTCTATAGCTATATTAAGAACAAAAGGGTAGCGAGGGACAAAATTAGTCCTCTTGAAGATCAGCGTGGTCATCTATGCTTGGAGCCGAAAGAGATGGGGGAGATCTTAAATTAATTTTTTGCATTCGTATTTACTCTGGAGACAGACACAGGGACTATAGAACTGAGGCAAAGGAATAGTGAGGTCATGGACCGTATCCAGATTATGGAAGAGGAAGCGAATTAAGGTGGATAAATCCCCAGGGCCTGACAAGGTCTCCCTCAGACCTAGGGCCCTCGCAAAGATATTTAAAATTACCTTAGCCGTGGGTGAAGTGCCAGGGGACTGAAGGATAGCTAATGTTGTTCTGTTGTTCAAGAAAGGCTCTAAGAATAAGCCAGGAAATTATAGGCCTGTGAACCTGACATCAGTCGTGGGTAGATTATTGGAAGGTATTCTAAGGGACAGGATAATTAAGTATTTGGATAGCCAGGGCCTGATTAGAGATAGTCAACATGGCTTTGTGTGTGGTAGGTCATGTCTAACCAATCTTATAGAGTTTTTCGAGGAGGTTACCAAGAAGGTCGATCAGGGAAAGGCAGTGGACATTGTCTACATGGACTTTAGCAAGGCCTTTGACAAAGTCCCACATGGGAAGCTGGTCCAGAAGGTTAAGTCACTTGGCATTCAGGATGAAGTAGTCAACTGGATTCAACATTGGGTTAGCGAGAGAAGCCAGAGAGTGGTAATTGATGGTTGTCTCTCTGACTAGAGGCCTGTGTCAAGTGGTGTGCCGCAGGGATTGTTGCTGGGTCCGTTGTTGTTTATCATTTATATTAATGCTTTAGATGATAATACGATAAACTGGATCAGTTTAAATTTGTGGATGACACCAAGATTGGGGGCGTAGTGGACAGCAAGGAAGGCTATCAGAGCTTGCAGCGTGATCTTGGCCATCTAGGTAAATGGGCTGAAAAATGGCAGATGGAATTTAATGCAGACAAGTGTGAGATGTTGCACTTTGGGAGGACAAATCAGGGTAAGACTTACACAGTGAATGGTAGGGCTCTGAGGTGTGCAGTAGAACAAAGGGATCTGGGAATACAGATCCATAGTTCCTTGAAAGTGGCATCACAGGTGGATAAGGTCACTTTGGCTTTCATAAATCAGGGCACTGAGTACAGGAGTTGGGATGTTATGTTGAAGTTGTACAAGACATTAGTGAGGTCGAATTTAGAGTATGGTGTGCAGTTCTGGTCACCTAGCTACAGGAGAGATATTAAATAAGCTTGAAAGAGTGCAGAGAAAGTTTATGAGGATGTTGCCGGGACTTGAGGACTTGAATTATAGGGAAAGGTTGAACAGGACTTTATTCCCTGGACTGCAGGAGAATGAGGGGAGATCTTGTAGAAGTATACAAAATTATGAGGGATATAGATAGAGTGAATGCATGCAGGCTTTTTCCCCGAAGATTTCGGTGAGACTAGAACTAGAAGACATAGGTTTAGGGTGAAAGGTGAAATATTTAAGGGGAATCTGAGGGGAAACTTCTTCACTCGGGGGGTGGTGCAACTGTGGAAGGAGCCAGCGGAAGTTGTAGATGAGGGCTCTATTGTGACATTTAAGAGATGTTTGGATAGGTTGGGAGGGGTTTGGAGGGATATGGTCTGGGTGCAAGTAGATGGGACTAGGTAGAAGATCAGGTGGCATGGACTACATGGGCCGAAGGGCCTGGTTCTGTGCTGTAATACTCTATGACTCTATGAGCGCTGTAAGGGGAGGTGTGCATGATATTTATTGAGGGGCCACAACTTGGTCTGTAGAGGTCTGTGTCCACCTGGATGTGAGAGACCAGTGCTCCTGCAGCTCTGATGGACAGAAGGAATGGCAGTGAAGGATTCAGCAATCCCTGATATAAAGTGGTACTGCACACCTCTTGTGGCGCTAAGGGGAACTGCAACTCATACAACAGGATGTCAGTTTAAAGAACACAAAGGTGTGATGCCTTCCAGGCAATGCATTACCATTTCTCTAGGGTATTGTCCCCCTCTCCTAAATGTAATGATATGCTCTGGGGTACATTTCATGTCTGAATCTCACAGTAGCAGTGCTTTATTAATGTGTAAATTTGTGCAGTGAATTTGAACTAATCTACCCTCAAGATATCTGGTTCAGCCACACTCTATCTCCATCTATTGTCTGCATGCACTTTCTAACACCATTCATATACACAGGTTGCTAGTGTTCAGGATCAGAGAGTCCGAGCAAACTCTTTCTCTAAGTCAGTGTTCCTGAACTGGGACTAGCTATCATGGCCCACACCAGGGATGTGATTACCAAACCTTGAGAGAATGTCACTATTTTTGCAATGCTCGGTCTGTGTAATACTAGTTTGAACTTTTCTCTCTAACAGGTGATGCGTGCCACCATAAGAATAGTTTGTGAGCTGCTATTGACTGTTGCTGTGCTGAATCAACACAGCAACCAGACAGGTAATAACTGTGATTCTTGGACCTTCACTCCCTGACCCCTGTTCAAGCAAACCAGCCCTATTAACTGTAATAATGTGACTACAGTGTACCTAAGCAAAAAGTGTTGAATTATGTGGAGGGTGGATAAGCCTTTAAAAGATGACTGGATGCTGAAAAAAGATGCTGATGTGACAGGACTGGGTCAATATCAGAGGATGGGATTCAGTATCAGTGTGAAGCGAAGCAATACCTGGGAGTAACACAGTAGATGAACTCAGTGCTGGATAACAGAAGCACGCTTTAAAGAGTATTGCTTCACAGGGCATTCAAAGCAACACTGATAAAGCTGTGAAACCAGATAATGGAACTTTAATCATAAATGGTTTGGATTATAAAAGACAAGAGATAATAGTGATCCTATGCAAGAACTGTCTGGGACCAGTTAGTGTGCTGTGAACATATGCTGCAGACAACACAAAAGGCTCTAATATTTCAACAAATTAATTGTTGTGTTCTCACATTTGAGAAAATATGACTCAGATCTACTGAGAGGTTTAAACTTGTGAAAGGACAGGATAAAAAATTGGTGGGGTTGTGGATAGTGAGGATAGTCTCAGGCTACAGAATGTTATTCATTAGCTGATAAATTGACCATAACATCATAAGATATAGGAGCAGAATTAGGCCATCTACTCCACCATTTGACCATGGCTGATTTAATTTTCCCTCCCAACCCCATTCTCCTGCCTTCTCCTTGTAACCTTTGACGCCCTTACTAATCAAGAACCTATCAACCTCCACTTTAAATATACCCAATGACGTGGCCTCCACAGCCGTCTGTGGCAATGCATTTCACAGATTCACCATCCTCCGGCTAAAGAAACTCTTCCCCATCTCTGTTCTAAAGGGATGTCCTTCTATTCTGAGGCTGCGCCCTCTGGTCCCAGACTCTCCCATTACTGGAAACATCCTCTCCATGTCCACCCTATCCAGGTCTTTCAATACTCGGTAGGTTTCAATGAGATCCCCCCCTCATCCATCTAAACTCCAGCAAGTACAGGCCCAGAACCATCAAACGCTTCTCATACGTTAACCCTTTCATTCCCGAGATCATTCTTGTAAACATCCTCTGGACCCTCTCCAATGCCAGTACATCCTTCCTTAGATATGGGGCCCAAAACTGCTCACAATACTCCAAATGTGGTCTGAACAATGCCTTATAAAGCCTCAGCATTACATCCTTGCTTTTATATTCCAATCCTCTTGAAATTAATGCTAACATTGCATTTGCCTTCCTTACTACCGACTCAACCTGCAAGTTAACGTTTGGGGAATCCTGCACTAGGAATCCCAAGTCCCTTTGCACCTCTGATTTCTGAATTCGCTCCCTATTTAGAAAATGGTTTATGCCTTTATTCCTACTACCAAAGTGCACGAACATACACTTCCCCTCGCTGTATTCCATCTGCCACTTCTTTGCCCATTCTCCCAACCTGTCCAAGTCCTTCTGCAGACTCCCTGCTTCCTCAACACTACCTGCCTCTCCACCTATCTTTGTATCATCTGCAAACTTGGCCACAAAGCCCTCAATTGCATCATCCAGATCATTAACATATAATGTGAAAAGTAGCGGACCCAACACTGACCCCTGTGGAACACCACTAGTTACTGGCAGCCAACCAGAAAAGGCCCCCTTTATTCCCACTCATTGCCTTCTGCCAGTCAGCCAATCTTCTATCCATGCTAGTGCCTTTCCTGTAATACCATGGGCTCCTATCTTGTTTAGCAGCCTCATGTGCATCACCTTGTCAAAGACCTTCTGAAAATCCAAGGAAACAACATCCACTGACTCTCCTTTGTCTATCCTGCCTGCTACTTCCTCGAAGAATTCCAGCAGATTTGTCAGGCAGGATCTCCTGTTAAGGAAACCATGCTGACTTCGGCCTATTTTATCATGAGCTTCCAAGTACCCCGAAAACTCATCCTTAATAATGGACTCTAACATCTTACCAACCACTGAAGTCAGGCTAACTGGCCTATAAGTTCCTGTCTTTTGCTTCCCTCCCTTCTTAAAGAGTAGAGTTACACTTGCGATTTTCCAGTCGTCCGGAACCATTCCTGATTCTAGTGATACTTGAAAGATCACTACTAATGCCTCCACAATCTCTTCAGCTACCTCTTTCAGAATCCTGGGGTGTAGTCCATCTGGTTCAGGTGACTTATCCACCTTCAGACCTTTCAGTTTCCCAAGCACTTTCTCTTTAGTAATAGCAGCTACACTCACTCCTGCCCCCTGACTCTCTTGAATTTCTGGTATGTTGCTGGTGTCTTCCACAGTGAAGATTGACGCAAAATACTTATTCAATTCGTCCACCACTTCTTTGTTCCCCACTGCTATCTCTCCAGCGTCATTTCCAGCGGTCTGATGTCCACGCCTGCCTCTCTTTTACTCTTTATAATTCTGAAAAAACTTTTGGTATTCTCTTTTATATTATTGGCTAGCTTACCTTCATATTTCATCTTTTCTCCCCTTATTGCTTTTTTAGTTGCCTTCTGTTGGTTTTTAAAAGCTTCCCAATCCTCTAGCTTCCCACTAATTTTTGAAATATTGTATGCCCTCTCTTTTGCTTTTATGCTGTCCTTGACTTCTCTTGTCAGCCACAGTTGCCTCATCCTCCCTTTAGAATGCTGCTTCTTCTTTGGGATGAACTGATCCTAAATTACTCCCAGAAACTCCTGCCATTGCTGTTCTACCGTCAAACCTGCTAGGGTCCCCTTCCAATCATCTATGGCCAGCTCCTCTCTCATGCCTCTGTAGCTACCTTTACTTAACTGTAATACTGATACATCCAATTTTAGCTTCTCCCTCTCAAACTGCAGGGTGAATTCTATCATATTATGATCACTGCCTTGCAAGGATTCCTCTACCTTAAGCTCCCTAATCAAATCTGGTTCATTGCATAACACCAAATCCAGAATTGCCTTTTCCTTAGTGGGCTCAAAAGCTGCTCTACAAAGCCATCTCGTAGGCATTCTATAAATTCCTTCTCTTGGAATCCAGTACCAACTTGATTTTCCCAATCTACCTACATATTGAAATCCCCCATGACCACTGTAACACTACCCTTCTTACATGCCTTTTCTATCTCCTGTTGTAATTTGTACCCCACATCCTGGCTACTATTCAGAGGCCTGTATATAATTCCCATCGGGGTCTTTTTACCCTTGCAGTTTCTTAACTCTACCCCAAGGATTCTACATCTTCTGATCCTATGTCACTTCTTGCTGAGGATTTGATTTCATTTTTACCAACAGAGCCACCCCATCCCCTCTGCCCAGCTGCCTGTCTTTTCGATAGGATGTGTCCTTGGATGTTTTGCTCCCAGCTGTGACCTTCTTTCAACCACGACTCTGTGATGCCAACAACATATCTGCCAATTTCTAATTGCGCTATGAGCTTATCTACCTTATTTCATATACTGTGTGCATTCAAATATAACATCTTCAGTCCTGTGTTCACCACCCTTCTTCTCAAATTTGTCTCCATGTTGCCTGAAGTTAAATTCTTATCTCTTTCTAAACTTCCTGTCTTCTTCTTTATTCTGGAGACTTCAGTAACTTCTCCTGCACTCTCCTTCCCTTTTACTTTATCCATACTCTTCCAATCTGTTGAACCCACCCTCCTACTATTTAGTTTAAAGCCCTACCTTGGGCAGAGCCATGGAATTTAATCCTGCTAGGTACAAAATGATGCACTTTGGGAGCTCAAATAGGGGTAGGGCATACATAATGAATGGCAGGGTCCTAAGGAAATATTGAGGAAGAGAGGGACCTTGGTGTACAAGTCCAAAAATCCCTGAAGGTGGCAGCACAGGTAGAAAGGCAGTTAAAGAAGGCATATGGGATACTAACCTTCATTAGCCAGGGACATAGATATATGAGCAGGAATGTTATGGTACAGCTTTACAAAACATAAGTGAGGCCACATCTGGAAATATTATGTGCAATTTTGGTCACCACAGAACAGAAAGGATGTGATTGCTCTGGAGAGGGTGCAGAGGAGATTTACCAGGATGTTGCCTGTGATGGAGTGTCTAAGTAATGAGGAAAGACTAGATAGAATGGGTTTGCTTTCCTTGGAGTAAAGTAGGCTGAAGCGGGACCTGAGTGAGGTGTACAAAATTATGAGGGGGTATATAGAATAGAGAAGTAAATATTTTCCCATAGAAGAAGTGTCTGTTACCAGACAACATAGGTTTAAGGTAAGCAGTGAGAGGTTTAGAGAGGATTTAATGAAGAATTTTTTTCACCCAGAGGGTGGCTAGACTTTGGGATGCACTGCTGGAGAAAGTGGTGGAGATATTCATAGTGTTTAAGTAGTATCTAGACGAGCACTTGAATCGCCAAGGTATAGAAGGCTACGGACCAAGTGCTGGTAAATGGGATTAGTATAGATGGATACTTGATGATCAACATGGACATGGTGGGCTGAAGGCCTTTCTCTGTGCTGCATGATTTTATGACTCTGTCATGGCTGATCTTTTGCCATTGTGCCACACAAGTCACAGAAGATGGGTGGGATTTTTAACAAATATTTCTCTTCAGTGTTTATTGAAGAGAAAATCATGGTTACTCAAGAGATAAAGGAAACTAGTGGAGATGTTTTGGAGGAAATTCATATTACTAGGGAGGAGGTATTTGCAGCCTTACAGAGCATTAAGGTGGATAAATCCCCAGGGCCTGATCGAGTGCATCCTTGGACTTTGTGGGAGGCTAGAGAAAAAAATTGCAGAAGCCCTTGCTGAGATATTTCCTTCATTGTTAGCCACTGGTGAAGTTCCCAAAGACTGGAAAGTGGCTAATGTTGTTCCATTGGTTAAGAAAGGTAGCAAGGACAAGCCAGGACATCAGTGGTGGGGAAGTTACTGGAAGGAATTCTGAGGGACAGGACCTATCAGTGTTTGGATAGACAGAGTCTGATTAGGAGTCAGCATGGCTTTGTGCGTGGAAAGTCATGCTTGACGAACCTTTTAGAGTTTTTTGAAGACGTAACCAAAAAGGTGGATGAAGTTAGTGCAGTGAATGTTGTCTATTTGGACTTTAGCAAGGCCTTCGACAAGGCCCCACATGGTAGGCTGGTCTGGAAGGTTAGATCCCATGGAATCCAGGGACAGCTAGTTAGGTGGATTTAAAATTGGCTGGGAGGTAGGAAGCAGAGGGTGGTTGTTGAAAGTTGTTTCACGGAATGGAGATTGGTGACTAGTGGTGTGCCGCAGGGGTCGGTTTTGGGAACCTTGTTATTTGTTATTTATATAAACGATTTAGATATGAATGCACAAGGCTTGATCAGCAAGTTTGCGGATGACATGAAATTCGGAGGTGTCATTGATAGTGAATAAGGTTATCGTAGATTACAGGGATCTTGATCAGTTAGGGAAGTGGGCCAAGGAGTGGCAAATAGCTTTCAATACAGATATGTGTGAATTGATGCATTTTGGAAAGTCTAACCAGCATAGGACTTATGCTATGAATGTAGGGCACTAAGGAGTGTAATGGAACAGAGGAACCTAGGAGTATAAGTGCATAGATTGTTGAAAGCAGCATCACAGGTAGAAAGGGTGGTGAAAAAGGTGTATAGTACATTGGCCTTCATCAGTCAGGGCAATGAGTACAGGAGCTGGGACATTATGTTGCAGTTGTACAAGTTGTTGGTGAGGCCACACTTGGAGTACTGTGTACAGTTTTGGTCACCCTGTTATAGGAAAGACATGGTTAAACCGGAAAGAGCACAGAAAAGATTTACAAGGATGTTGCCAGGACTAGAGGGCCTGAGTTACAAGGAGAAGTTGGCCAGGTTTGGTCTTTATTCTTTGAAATGTAGGAGAATGAGGGACAACCTTATAGAAAAATGTTTAAAATTATGAGAGGAATAGATAAAGTGGACAGTAATGGTCTTTTCCTCAGGGTAGGGGAGTCCAAAACTAAGGGACAGAGATTTAGTGAGAGGGGGAAAGATTTAAATGGGAGCTAAGGGGCAACTCTTTCGTGCAGAGGGTGGTGATTATATGGAACAAGCTGCCAGAGGAAGTGCGTGAGGCAGGTACAGTATCATTTAAGAAGCACTTGGATAAGTACATGGAGGGGCGGGGCTTAGAGGGATATGGGCCAAATGCAAAAAATTGGGACTAACTAGGTGGGCACCGTGGTAGGCATGGACTAGTTGGGCCAAAGGGCCTGTATCTGTGCTGTATTGCTCTATGACTATATAGTGCCACTTCCCTACACTAATCCCATTTCCTTTGTTTTCTTAACATCCAAAAGACAGTTGAACTCTAACTTATGTCATTATATTTGCAAGAAAATATCATTTATGTGATATTTCTGATTCAGCCTGTATTGTTGATTAAAATGTTCCTCAATGCCAGTGCAATTTTTGATATGGACACTTCTGTAAGTTGTGATTGCAGTCTCCTTGGCCCTTGGATGGCAAGGCCTTTGGTGCGGTCAGTACCAAACAGGGCAACGCCTTCTCCACTCAACCATCCTGAAATGCCATGGCCAGCTGTTACATCCCCTGTTATGGACCTATGCCAATGTCAATGTCAGCCATTCACTGCCTAATGAATTAAAATGATTACTGGGACTGGCCAGGATGTTTGACTGAGGTTTGAGGCCTGATGAAGGGTGAGGTCTAGTATCCCAGGCTGATGGAACAAAGGTAAGACCAGCTGATGTTCACCTTCTGTCCCAAGACGGCAGGAACATCCTTAAGGTCATCCAGAACAACAGCCAAGTAGTTACATTACAGAGATCTGCACTAAAGGTCCTGAGAAATGAGTTCAAATCCCACTGCAACATCTGGGATTTTAAATTCCATTAATTAACCATGTCAATTCGGCAAGGAAACCAGGTCAAGGAGCATGTGTACAACTAGACCCTCAGAAATGCGATTACCACATCACATGAAAGAACTTTACCCTCACTCTTTCTTTATTACTTGTATCTCAAGACTTGTTCTGCTTCAGATTGAATAAGGACTCGGAAGTTAAATGTACCTGGAGCCCAAGTATTAACACCTTGAACACCACTGAGTATTTCTTCCACTTGGAGGAGGGCAGGTGAGTCTTGCCTTCATATCACAACTTAACATGGAAGAGTGGGACACAAAGGGTCATTAATCTTCCGTCAGATCTCTGTCAAATAATACCCTGCCCTTTTGATCATCACCATATATTCCAGACTGACACTCCACTGTGGTACTCAGTTAAACATCTCATCCCTGAAGTTGGAGGTCCTGTCTTTAGTGATGGGATGTTAAACTGAAGGCCCATCTACTCTTTCAGGTGGATGTGAAAGATTCCAAAAAGAGGGAGAGTTATCCTTGGGTTCTTGGGTCAATACTTATCTCTGAAGGAATATCATTATTGGTCATTAACCTGGAATGAAGCCTGGACTCAATCAATTAAATTACTACTCAATCAAGGCATGTATTTCCTGGTTAGTGGTGATTTAATTAGAGATTTCAAGACATTGAGGGGAATTAATCAGGAAGATAGCAAGATACTATTTTCACCCACTGAGGTTTATTACCAGGAGGTGGGGTCTAACAACAGACACCAGCCTTTAAAAAAATAAAGTTACATAGAACATAGAAGAGTACAGCACAGAACAGGCCCTTTGGCCCACAATGTTGTGCCAACATAGCTATTCCCTCCTACCTACAGAATGCCCATATCCCTCTATTTTCCTCTCATTCATGTGCTATCTCACTCATTCAAGTTAGGAAACAATTCTACACGCATATAGTATTAGAACTCTCCCCCTACCGCCAAACAATGTTGTGAAAGGTGCTTTGTAACCAGCGACTTGTGACCAATGATCAAGGCCCAGAAATCTATGCCAATGACGCGACCTAGAGTCTGCGTTACTGGTGTCAAAGTAAATGCAAGGCAGCGACCTGACTGATGAGTTTCTATTCACTCTCTCCACAGTAATGAATTGTTTCAGGTACCAACCAACTTGACTTTGGTGACCCTGGAAAGGAAAATCCTCTCTGCAGGGAAGTGCTATATTGCCCGGGTCAAGGCCAATAACACAGAACTATCATCTCTGGAATTCTTCATTGAAGACATAGGTACGTGATATTGAAATTCTGAGGGTCAGCATTTTCATGAGATATCGTGGGTTTTTTGTAAAACTGAATGATAGGGTTTCAGTAACATGCATAAATTTGTATGACATTCCTATGAGAGAACGTGGCTTAACAAGAGTGCAAATGAGCGAGAGCTTCAGTAAGCAAATTCCAGAGCGAATTCCAGAGAATTCCAACACTTTATTCTGCATTCTGTTATTGTTTTCCCTTGTACTACCTCAATACACTGTTGAAATGAAATGATCTGTATGAGTGGCATGCAAAACAAACCTTTTCACTGTACTCCAGTACATGTGACAATAATAAACCATTTTAACTGAGCTACAGTTCCACAGGAACAGACTCTTACCAGGATATATGTCCACAGACACTTAATGGGTTACAATTCCATGGACACAAACTCTCACTGAGCTGCAGTTCCACAGCCACTGATTCTTATCGGGATACAGATCCACGGGAACTGACTTTTACTGCGACACAGTTGCAGATATTGTGTGTACACATTGTCAAGCATACATTCACTTCACAGCACTGTTTTATGGGCTGGAATCATAACTATTGTTCTCTCTTCAATGCTGCCTGTAGATAGCTGTACCTGTTGCAGACCACACTCAGAAGTTGCTGTTAGTCAATACTGGTTCTTTCAGGGATCGCTTAAACTATTGAATGCTGTGCTTTGTTGTTGCTTTAGTGAAGCCCAATCCTCCAGCTAATGTGTCTGCCAAACCTGCACCGGATGATCCAACAATAATAATGATCGAGTGGACAAAACCCACCAACCTTGACTCGTCGGTCAATTTCCAGTTTGAGCTTCAGTACAGAATGGCAGGCCAGAAAAATTGGACTGAGGTAAGTCAGCCTTTGGTCTGGGCACTTCAGCATTTGATGGTAATGAGCCTTAGGCTTGTCTCCCTCAGAGCTCTCATTGGATGGTGAGAGATATAGCAAGACACATAGGGTGAGAACGATGCTTCACCTCTCATCACCAATATTCCTGGAAACCTTTGCTCCCAAGAAGTAACAAAGGCTATCAACACAAGTGGTGGTTAGAGGCAGACTGATCTCAGGTCCATTGATCCAGGATCTGCATACATGAATGGTGGGTCAGAGAAATGTGATTTGGAACTTATGTTCATGGGCGGCTGGCGCGTGTGCTCAGATCAGGGGTCCGTGTTCAGAAATGATGGGTTGGAATGGTCTGATTTAGGGTCAATGTTCAAGAACATTGAGTCTGAGAAGTCTGAACTGGAGTCCATGTTCAGGACTCGTGGTAGGACTGGACTGATGTGGGGTCTGTGCTCATCAGTAGCAGGAAGGGGTGGTGTGATCTGGGGTCATTGTTCACAACTAGTGAGGAGTGCTCTGATCAGGGTCCATGTCCACAAGTGATGGATCAGAGTGGTCTGTTTCAGGTTCTGTATTCAGGAGTGTTGGATTGGAGTGAGCTGATATGGAGTTTATGTTCATATGTGGTGGTTTGGTGTGACCTTATTTGAGTCTGTGTTCAGTGGGGATAAGAGAAGTCTGATTGGGGCTTTGTGTACATGAGTCATGAGCACCTCCTGACACCCAAATCCTTTCCACCATCCACATGACAGTTCAGGAATGTGCTCGAATACTCTCCACATGTGGATGAGTGCAGCTGCAACAACTCTCAAGGAGTTCTGCACCATCCAGGACAAAACATCTCACTTGATTGGCATTTTATCCACACCCTACACATTCACTCACCCCACCACTGGCACACTGTGGCTGCTGTGTATCTTCAACAAAATGCACTTCAGTTACCTTTAGTCATTTGAAGGATTTGGATGTTTCTGGCAAGTCTGGTATTTGTTGTTCATCTTTAATGTCTTCACATTGCTTGCTAAGCCATTTCAAAGGGCAATTAAGAGTGAAGTACAACAATGGATCAGAAATTATTGTAGGCCACACCAAGTGACATGGCATAGTTCTTTCCCTGAATATCATTAGTGAGCCAACTATTCCAAAAGTACCTCTAAAACCACACATTCTACCATTTAGAAGGACAAGGGTAGTGGGCACATGGACACACTGCCACCAGCAGGTTCCCCTTCAAATTGTACACCAACTTGATTTGGAAGTATATTGTCATCCCTTCATCACTGCTTGGTTTAAACCCTGCAAATCCCAACCCAACAGCATTGTGAAATTACATTCATCCCAAAGACTGCAGCAGTTCAAGAAAGAAAGTGACCATCATCTTCTCAAGGAAAATTGGGGATAGGTGACAATTATTGGTTAATGAACACAATCTATAAATAAATAATAATAAAAGTCAAATTGTGAGTGATTTCTCCTCTGATGCCTCATTTAACAGCGTGCAAAGTGCTTGCTAGAGAAAGGAATCCCTCAACACAGCACTGAGAAACAGTAATGCCCAAAAGTTCAAACGTGAGGAGACTCTTGCTTTCTGTGAAACTTGTAGTTAATTAATAACACTTTTTATTAAAGGTTTCACATGATGAAATTGAAGTCCAAGCAATAAGTTACTGTCTGGAAGATCTACAACCATTTACACAGTATGAATTCCGTGTCCGATGTAGGCGAGATGGAGAAACAAACAGGAAACTGTGGAGCAATTGGAGCGCAGTGATCAGAGCCAAGACCCTAGAGGCCAGTAAGTGAAAACCATTTCCTCAATGCAATGCCAGGCACAACCATCTGGGTAATGATGATATATCCATCATACCCCATCATAATATGGAAGTACCCAACATCCAGCATTGCAACACTACAAGATATATCTCACATCCTTCACATAACATTCTATGATATGTACTACATTCCTCACTAAAGTGTCCACATGGTATTCCCAATATACCTCACTGTAACATTGTACTTTCACTTGTTCCCCTTTACCCACAGCATTTGTTACTTCTTCAAAGAATTCCAATAAATTGGTCAAACGTGATCAGATCCCATACATCTGATTGTACTGTCCCACAATATACCACACTCTCCTCACTTTAACATTCCATGGTATACCCCACACATGTCATGGAAACACTCCATGCCAAACCCCACACTCCTCACTGTTACATTCCCTGGTATACACAGATTCAAACATACAAATTAGGAGGAGGATTAGGCCAATTAGCCCATTAAACCTGCCGACCATTTAATAAGGTCATGGATGATCTAACTGTAACTTCAATTCCACATTCCTATCAACTCATGGCAACCTTTCACCACCTTACCCATCAAGTATCTCCCTACCTCTACTTTAAAAATATCCAAAGACTCTGCTCCCACCATCTTTTAAGTGTTCCAAACTTTCATGATTGCCTGAAAGAAAAAAAAATTGTCTCATCTCTACCATAGATGGGCAACCCCTTATTTTTAATCAGTGGTCCATAGTTCTAGATTTTCCTACAAGAAAAAAAACATCCACATTACATCACTCTGTCAAGACCACTCTGGATCTTAAATATTCTATTAAATCCCTACTCACTCTTCTAAACTCAAGAAGACACAACTAAATAATGCACCCCATACTCCTCACTGTAACAACCCATGATAATACACTTCTTTGCAGCACTCCATGATAGATTACACCCTCACTGAAATTCTGATATATCCCACATCCTCACTGTAACACTGTGATATAGTGCATAACCTCTAATGTAGCTCTCTCACAAACCTCAAGTGGTCTGCAACTTTGGAAAAGACCACAACTGTTACTGTAA
This sequence comes from Pristis pectinata, assembly GCF_009764475.1. Lineage (NCBI taxonomy): Eukaryota > Metazoa > Chordata > Chondrichthyes > Rhinopristiformes > Pristidae > Pristis > Pristis pectinata. The sequence continues at coordinate 13,676,378 of NC_067435.1, read as the reverse complement.
CATTCCCTGATATATCACGCAACCCTAAACTATAAAATCCTCTGATTTACCTCACACACCTTACTTTAACACTCTTATGTATACCACACATTGTAATTGACATACACATGCTCTGAGCAAGATATACCCAAGACCTCTCAGTATAACACTTTGATGTACCTGTTCTGCTCTCATCTGTGCACCCTGTTGAATCCTAGGTCCTGATGCTGTTCTTGATGTGTGGTTTATGCGAAGAGGACTGGGTTCCATTACTCTACTGTGGAAGGTATTGGGTAAAATGTTCCAATTTCTTCCATATTATCTCACTGGCTCCAGTATTCAGCACCGTGACATTAATTAGTTAAACTTTCATAATCTGTTAGATTGCACCGTCAAGACCAGCCCTTTTTATAGATAATGGTGGGTAGGATCATTCTTTATAGCCCTGAAACATGCATACTGCAGAATTCACCCCCACGGTTTTTGGCTAATGTTTTTCCATTTTATTTGTTGATCCAACAAACAGCATGTGTCTCAGTGATTAAGCATATTGTGTGGTGTCATCCTCACCCAGACAAGTCAGAGGGTTCTAGGTCCATCCTTTCTTGTTAACTGATATTAGCTATATAGTTACAAACTATCTTTGCACCACTAAGCCATTGGGTGGAGAAAAGAGTAAGAGGTCCCAAGGCCTGGTCACTGGTGTAAGGGCTAATCAACCATGAGATCCGGCCAGCAGTTCAAGAAGGGAGGAACAGCATCATTCTTAAGGGCTGGTCATTACTTCAAGTTGGGATTCATTTGTCCAAGGATTGGTCATCTGCCCAAAGACAGATCAACAGTCCAGTTAAAGCCCAAGGTTGAATCATCAGCTCAAAGGGCAGTCACCAGCCCAAGCTGTACAGAATTGATTATGGAACAGATTATGTTATGATTACATTGTCAGCAGGGTTCTGTTGTGCGAACTCTACTGTTTGGTAAAACTTAGCTTGACCATCTTGCAAATTGTTAGCTGGCTTCCTCCTTTGTCAGGTTCTCCTTACGAAGGTGCTTCTATATTTTCTCATATTTCCTTACAACATGGAAGAAAGCCATTAAGCCCATCAAGTCTATGGTGGCTTTTAGAGCAATTCTCCCACTTATTTCCCTGTAACCCATTCTTCCTCAAATGGGCATCAACTCCCCACCCAACTACATTCGGAGTAATTTACAGTAGTCAATTAACCTATCAACCAGCGTGCCTTTGAGACGTGGGAGGAAACTGAAGCACCTGGGGGGAAACTCACACAGGGAGAATGTGTAAACTCCACACAGACAGCAACAGAGGTCAGGATCTGGGTCAATGGAACTGTGAAGCTGCACCACAGTGCCACCCTGTATAGCTGACTCACTTCATCTCAGAATTGATGATTAATAGTTCTTTTTTCTCCCCATTGACACTGGAAGTGCCTGCAGAGTTAAATATTAGCTTCTACTACCAATGCTTCCTCCTCTTATTGGCCAGTCTATTTCTCTCTGAACATTCCACTTGAGTTACCTACCTTTGAATTGCAGACCTTATATGATTTGGTGGGTGAATCTTGACACTGTGATCTGACTGGGGCTCTTGCCGTTTCCAGTTCTTCAAACACATAGTTTCATTATGTCTAGTCAATACCACTGTTCGTACTGCTGACTGTGGGGATTGTATGTTTTGGGTCTCGCACACTCCTTTGATCTTTCTCAGCCCCCCATTGATAAATTGTCCCCATTATTCAACTCCTCAAGGTTCAATGCTAATTCAAACCTTGAATGTTCTTCCTACTCTGACTCCAACTCTTAAATTCTTTGCCATTAACTTGCAACATCTCTTGGAACCTTCTTTGGCCCTTTCTCTTAATAATCATATGATGGTTCACTCTCTATGCTCTTCTTCTGATGCTCCAAATCCTGAGGCAACATACTCTTCCTCCTTGCAACTTTGATATGTTGAAATAAATATTCTGTCCATTTCTCAGTCACTCATTATTTCTCAGGATCTGGCAAGTGTGTAACCTTGTCTGTCAGCGTCTGCTCTTAAGTCAATAGGCTTCTAAATTTCAAAGACAGGTCATCTTAGAACCATAGAAAACTACAGCACAGAAAACAGGCCATTTGGCCCTTCTAGTCTGTGCTGAAACATTATTCTGCTAGTCCCATTTACCTGCCCCCAGCCCATACCCCTCCAGACCTCTCTCGTCCATGTATCTATCCAATTTACTCTTAAAAGTTAAGAGCGAGCCCGCATTTACCACATCAGATGGCAGCCCATTCCACACTCCCACCACTCTTTGAGTGAAGAAGTTCCCTCTAATGTTCCCCCTAAACCTTTCCCCTTTCACCCTAAAGCCATGTCCTCTCGTACTTATCTCTCCTAATCTAGGTGGAAAGAGCCTACTTGCATTCACCCTGTCTATGCCTTGTCTGCTACAAGCACAGTTCATCTTCCTTTCCATTGCCCAGGGTTCTGCAATAGATCCCTTGGTCTTTCACTGAGTCTCAATCAAAAAACAATCATTTTGAAGGGGGGGAATTGGATTTTGCAGCCTCTTGAACAACATCAAGCGAGAGGAATAATTCGGCGATACTCTGTGAGCGAATGGGATGCAGAAGAAATGAGCAAGGTGACCAACATCACCTGCTGTAACATCAGCCTTTCTGAGACTACTCGACATGTGACTGCCACTGCTTACAACTCTGTTGGAGCTACTGAGCCGGCTAAACTCAATCTGGTTGAAGGTAAACACATACATAACACATTCATCCATGTGTCTTCACACAAAGACATGTCCCAGTGAACACAAATACCACATCTCTGTATGTTTGTGCTTATACATTTTTAAAATTTATTTATTTTCTGGGACCTGAGCATCACTGGCAAGGCCGGCATTTACTGCCCATCCCTAAAAGCCCTTGAGAAATGGTGGTGGGGCACCTTTTTGAACCACTGCAGCCCTTCTAGTGAAGATACTCCATTAGCACTGGTGGTAAGTGAGTTCCAGAATTTAGTTCCACTTACAATAAAGGACAGAATAACATACTTCCAATTCAGAATGATGTGCAACTTGGAGGAGAACCTGTAGGTGGTTGTGCTCCTATTCACCTGCAGCATTTATCCTTCTTGGTGATAGAGGATGTGGGTTTGGGAGATGCTGTCAGATTTGCCAAGGGCAGCATTTTGTACATGGGGTACACTCTGCACCAGTGGTGGTAGAAATGAATATGTAGGTTCAAGGATGGGGAGCTAATTAAGCAGGCAACTTTTTCCTGAATGGTATTGCAGCTGCACTCATCTAGATGAGTGGAGAGTATTCTTTCACAGTCCTGACTTGTGCTTGTAGATGGTGGAAAGGCTTTGGGGCATCAGGAGGTGAGTTACTTGTTGCAGAAGACCTAGCCTCTGACCTGCACTGGCAGTCAACTTACTTATTTCGCTACATTATTTGTGCTTCTGGTCAGTGGTAAATCCCAGGATGTTGATGATAGGGCACTCACTGATGGTAATGCCTTTGACTGTCAATGGTAGGTAGACTTTCTCTTGTTGAAATGGTCACTTCCTGGTATTTTTGTGGTGCAAATATTACTTGCCACTTATGAGTCCATGCCTGAATGTCGTCTAGGTCTTGCTGCATGCAGACATGGGTTGCTTTATTAAATGAAGAGCTGCCAATTTCATTGACATTTGCGCAATAATCAGCAAATATCTCTGCTTCTGACCTTATGATGGGAGTATGGTCTTTGAGAAGCAGGACCTGCAATGACATCCTGATCTGTGATATTTGGCCTCCAACAACCATAATCATCTCCCTTTGTGCCAGGTATGATTCTAACCACTGGAATGATTTCCCTATGATGCCCATTGATTTCAGTATTATCAGGGCTCTTTGATACACGACTCAGTTAATTATTCTCTTGATGTCAAATGCAGTCACTTTCACCTCATCACTAGAACTCAGCTCTCTTATCCATCTTTGGTCTAAGGCTATGATGAAGTCTGGAGCTAAGTAGACCTAGCAAACCCCAAACTGGGTATCACGAAGCATGTCAGTGATGAGTAAGTGCCACTTGACAGCATTGTCAATGACACCTTCCACCACTTTGCTAATGACTGGGAGGACACTGCTTGGGCAGTAATTAGCCAGATTCTATTTGTCCTGCTATTTGCGAACAGGACATACCTGGGCAATTTTCCACACTGTCGGTAGGACCAGCTTGGTTAGAGACACAGCTGGTTCTGGAATGCAAGCCCTATATCCAGTCTATTGTTTGGTCCCATAGCCTCTGTTGTGTCAATATCGTATGGAGTGAATCAAGTTGACAAAAGACTGGCTTCTGTGATAATGGGGATTTCAGGAGGAAGCCAAGTTGGATCATCCACTTGGCAATTCCAGCAGAACATGATTGCATATGCTTCAGCTTTGTCTTTAACACTCAGATTCTGGGTCTGCCAGAAATGAGGGTGGGCAGATTCTTGGGGGTCTTCCCCTTCTGTTCATCATCATTCACACCAATCAGCAGGACTGCAGAGATGATCTCATCCTTCATTTGTGGGATTGCCTTGCTCTGCCGGTTGCACAATTTTTTTGCTGTTTAGCATGCTGTTATGTGCTGCAACTTCACCAGTTTGACACCTCATTCCTAGGTACACCTGTTCCCAATATGTCCTTCTGTGCTAAAAACAGAAAATTCTGGAAAAACTCAGTTAGTCAGGCAGCATCTATGGAAAGATGCCTTCTGCATTCCTCTTTGAATTAGGATTAATGCCCTTGTTTGACTGTGAGGCATATGTTGGTTTTGGTGCCATACAAGGAGGTTCAGTTCATTCAAAGCAGAGATTGATAGATTTCTGAATATTAAGGGATCGAGGGATAAGAGGAGAGTGCTGGAAAATAGCTGTGTTAGAAGATCAAAAAGCTGGATGCCTCACTCCTGCTTCAATTTCTTATGTTCTTACAATTTGGCAGGGGGTGCCTTTGGGGTGAAGACTTTGTCTCACAAGGTCTGTGTGATGGTCACTTCTGCCCATGACAATATGGACAAATGCTTCTGTAGCAGGTAGGTCAGTAAAGGGTGGTCAAGTAAGCTTATTGCTCGAGTTTCAGAGATATTTTCATACCCATATGACAGAGAAGGAGGCCATTTGGCCCACTGAGTCTATGCCAGTTGTCAGAACAATCCCATAACCCATTTATAATCTCTGTAACATATTCTCTCTCATTTATCCATCAACATTTCTTCCCCTCCAATTCTCCAGTTGGCTCACTACCTGTGGCAGACCCTTTTTGGCAGATATGTTCAACAGGACATGGCCAGAGCAGTTATGGATGTGTCACAGTGGTTAAACTACTGGTCTAATAATCCAGAAACCAAAAGTAATGCTCCAGAACCCTGAACTTAAATCCCACCATGGCAGCTGTGGATTTTAAATCCAGATTAATAATCAGGAATTATATAAAAAAATATTGGTAGTGATGTCAACAAAACAGCCAGATTATTATAAAAACATATTTTGTTCACGAATGTCCTTCAGGGGAGGAAATCTACCATCATCACCTGTTCTGGCCTCTACGTGATTAAGGATCTACTAATGCAGTTGACTCTGAAAGGGCCAAACAAATCCCTCAATCATACATTATCGCTATGTTGAAACAGAGAGAGAATAAGACAGCCAAACCATCCAGCAAGTAACCTAGGCACTTGATTTGTAAATAGCAGAGTCACTTCTAGCCCAATTGACTTTGCAAAATTCTCCTCATAAACAGACCTACATTTGTCAAGTATCAGCATGATATACTTGTACTCATAGAATCATGATTTACAGACAATGTGCTAGACTTTTGAGTACATACTGTCCTACCAGCGGGTCAGACCCACTAGAGGTGCTAATAAACAGATGGAAGCGAGTGGCCATTGGAAATCTTAGTATTGACCCCAGACCCCTTGTCTGTGCTTGGTTCCATGGTATCAGGTCAAACACAGGCATAGAAACCTTCTGATTACCACCTACTGTCCTCCCTCAGCTAATGAATCAGTGCTCCTCCATGATGTATAACAGCTGGAAGAAGGACAGAATGGATGGAAGGACCACACTGACAGAGCTGGGCATATCCTGAAGGTCCTATCTTCTGGATTGAGTCTGTGGCAGGTAGTGAGTGAATCCACTCAAGGGCTAAACTTACATTATTGCCAGGGCTCTGATGGAGATTTTTGTAGCTTCATTAGCCACGGGTGAGATACTGGAAAAACTGAAGGATAACTACTGTTGTCCCCTTGATAAAAAGGGGTGATAGGGATAAGCCTGGAAACAACAGGCTGGTGAGCCTTACATTAGTGGTAGAAGAGTTGTTGGAGAAGATCCTGAGAGACATGATTTATATCTACTTGGAAAGACAGGGACTGATTAGGAAGAGTCAGCATGGTTTTGTGCAGGAGAAATCATATCTCACAAATCTGATTGATTTTTGTAAATGGGACAGCCTCAGAACCAATCCAGCAGTTCAAAATGGACATCAATGAGATGCTACAGATCATCAGCAGCAAAGATGTATTTTTTCTACAATCTGTAACCTCATAGCCTCACATATATAATTGCAAAAGACAAGGCTGAAGCATTTGCAGATACATTCAGCCAGAAGCACCAAATGGATGATCTATCTTGGCTTTCCCCTGAGATTCTCTCCATCACAGAAGCTAGTTATCTGCCTATGTAACATCAAGAAATGGCTGAGCATTGGATATAGCAAAGACTATGGAACCAGAATACACCCAGTTGTAAGATTGAAGACCTGTGCTCCAAAATTAGCTGTGGCACTAGCCAAGCTGTTCCAGTACAGTTAAAACACTGCCATCTTCCCAACTGTGTACAAAATTACATGGACAAAATGCAGGATAAATCAAATCTGGCTAATTACTGCCCAAACACTCTACTCCAGGTCATCAGCAAAGTAATCAAAGATATCAACATTGCTATCAAGTGGCACTTACTCATCACTAACATACTCACCAATGCCCACTTAGGGTTTCAGCAGGACCATTCTGCTCCAAACTCATCACTGTCTTTGTCCAAACACGGACAAAAGGGCTGAATTCCAGAGGTGGGCTGCCATTGACAACACGGCAGTAGTTGACAGAGTATCAAGGAGCACTGATAAAATGGAAATTAATAGGCATCTAGGGGAAAACACTTCAATGGTTGTAGTATAGCTCACAAAGGACGAGATGGTTGTGATTTATGATGATCAATCATCCCAGCATCAGGACATCATGCAGGAGTTCCTACTGGTCCTTGCCCCAACCATTTTCAGTTACTTTGTCAATGACCTTCCTTCCGTTATAAGATCAGAAGTAGGGATGTTTGCTGATGACAACAAAATATTCAATTCCATTCACAACTCCTCAGCAAATGAAGCAATCCACACCTGCATACAACAAACCCGGGACAACATGCAGGTTTAGGCTGATAACTGACAAGTATTCTTCACGCCACAATGGTGCTAGGCCATGACCATTTACCACAAGAGAGAATCCAGCCACCTACTCTTGATATTCAGTGGCATGACCATTACCAAGTACCCTGCCATCAACAACCTGGGGTCACCAGGATCACTCACTGGTTCCAATAATCAAGAACATCAATATTATCTATAACAAAGCAGCCAAGTTGATTGGTACTGCTTCTATTATCCTTGACATTTATTCTCTCCACCATCAGTACACCCTGAAAAAGTGAACCTTCTACAAAAGGAATCGTAGTTACTTACGTTGCTTTGACAGTACCTCTCAAACCTAGGATCTTGATAGAAGAGATCCTATTCTTGATAGAAGGCCAAGAGCAGTAGGCACATAGGAACACCATCTTCTGCATATTCCCCTCTAATTTGAAAACCATCCTGACTCAGGAAATATATACCACTATTCCATCATCATTGCTGGGATGAGTCTCAATCCTGAAACTCTACCCAACAGCACTATGAGGATACTTTCACTAGAAGGACTGTGGCAGTTCAAGGGCAATGGAGATGGCCAAAAGCTGCTGGCCTTGTCAACAATGTCACATACCATAAAAAGAATAAATGTCAAGCCACTCTTGCAATGAACATTTAAATCCCCTATGTTGTGTGCATTCCAAGCCTGGGTACTTTCAGTACTTCTTCCCACCCTTGTTCAACATGGAGCTGATGCAGGATGTTATCGGGAGGTTTCTGTGCCCATATTCAATCAGATGCCGTGAGACTTAATGGGTATTCAAGAAGAAAAGTATGATTGTGCACACCTATGCATGCACACAGAGTTTTACTTTGGAAATACATCACAAACTTGGACATGTCAAAAAATGTACTTGTACACACACATGAATTTCCCCACACTAGTGGAAATCAGTGTGATACTATGTGCCCACCAAGGACGTTGGAAAATTTAAATTGTTAAATAACCTGAAATAAAATGCTAATATCAGTTATAGTAACCAGGAAACTGCTGGATTGTCACTAAAAACGCATTTGATTCCTTTAAGGGAGAAGTTCTGCCATTCTTACCTGATCTGGCCTATATGTGACTCTAGACCCACAGCAATGTGGCCCACTCTTGAAATAGTCTGTAAACCTACTAGTTCAAGGGCAGTTGGGTATAGGGAAAAAAGGCTAGGCCTTGCCAGAGACATCCACAATTTGGGAATGAATAAAAGGTATAACCACAAGAGACTGCTTGGTTGAAGTATCAGAGGGTGAGCACTGAACTGAGGGCACTGGGTTGGGAGGAAAATTCAAACATGTTTATTGCACATGTTATCCCACAGATCAGTCACCAGTTTTGAATATAAGCACTAAGTATAATAACGAGACTCAAGTGTGCTGGGAGGCACCAGCCAAAAAAATGCTTGAGTTTGTGGTGGAATGGAGTAACATGAACTTGCCAGAACATCCGCCAGAATGGAAGAAAATACCAGCACTGAATGAATGTACGACTTTGAGGGATGGTAAGTATAGGCCTAGGGACAGGGTAGAGTCCAGACTGAGCTTCTATGATTGTTGTAGAGGAAGCTTTGTTCATAGGGTATGGTGGTGGTGCAGAGATTACATTACCAGACTAGTAATTGAGTAACCTGAATTAATAATCAACCCTGCCCCAATGGTCCTCCCCTAACCCCTGCACTAGCTCTTTAGCCATGTATTCATCTATTTCTGTCCTGAGATTACAACCCCAGAGATTCTGCTTTTCAGCTTTTTACCTAACTCCCCAAATTCCCTTTTCAGGTACCTATAACGTCTTCATATCTATGTCTTTGGTACCAATGTGACCTATGAACTCTGGCTGCTCACCCTCCCCTTTCAGAATGTTCTATACCCACTCCGAGAGACAACAAACCATCCTAGAGTCTTGCTCGAGCCACAGAATCACCTGTCTGTCCCCCTGACTACTAAATATCCTCCTACTACTACTACTACTACTACTACTGTTCAACTAGACTTTGTCCTTCCCTACTGTACAACAGAGCCAGTTGTGGTGCCACAGCTGCTGCTCCTTTCCTCTGAAAGGCCATCACCTCAACGGTATCTAAAGTGGTATACCTGTTAGAGAGGGGAAGAGCCGCAGAGGGCTCCTGTACTGCCTGCCTGTCCTTCCCAGCAGGCACCCACCTACTATCTGGCTAACCTGCGGTATGACGACCTTACTGAAGCTCCTTTCTATGACACTTAATGCCTCCTGCATGTTCCTCAGTGAGTCCAACTGCAGCTCCAAAAGATCAATGCTGTCTGAAAGAAGCTGCAGCTCGACACACTTCCTGTGAAAATAGATGTCAGGGACACTTGACTTCTCCCTGATCTCCCACATATCACAGGAGGAGCATAACTCCTGGACATTTGTAATAAGTCCATGAAACCACCAGATTGTTGTAAGAACCCATCTGTCACCAATGTCCTTTAGGGGAGAAAATATGCCATTCTTAACTAGTCTGATCTATATGTGACTCTTAAATATCTGAAACAGCCTAAAAAGCCAGGATCAATTAGTTATGAGCTATAAATGCTGGTTTTGTGCATGATACTCTCATCCTGAAAAATATTTAACTCATGCTGTAACTCCCAATAGGAGAGTTTGGTGGGATAATGTAGAGTTTGGTGGGATGATATAGAGGGATAATGTACCTGAACTGTGCTGTACTTAACCTGGAAGTATTTGAAGTGACAATGCAGAGATAAATTTATAGTTTATCTAACACAAGCTGTAAATAAAATCATGTTCTGTAACAATACAGTAATAATTCCAGTATTGCTGGGTACGTTGTCTATCAATGATAGGTGTGTTGAATTTATATAAGTCCATGTGTTGACTCATTCCTGATTTAATTTGTAAGCGCCTAGAGGTAGTTTCAGACATCATGACAGGCTTGCTTTTTCCACAGGTGTTCTGCAGCCCCGGATTCCATACAAAATTTCAGTATATACTCGATATCAGAATGGCCTGGGTGGGCCAGTGTCTAAAATAGTCTACACAGAAGAAGGAGGTAGTATAACATTATGTGGCTGTTATTGTATATTAACAGTGGCTCTGATTGAGGGAGAACCTTTTGGCAGTCATTTCTACAAACTACCAAGGAAAACTGAACATAGTGAGACCCTGTACTCAAAAAGTAGAAGACTGATTATTAATTTGTCTTAAATATTATGAAGGTATTTGATAGAGAATATGTTTTCACATGTATGTAGGGTACTTAAGGGTTCTCACCAATAAATCCAGTAAAGAATTCAGGAGAAACCTCTCTATCTGAGATTGGGGGGTTTGCTGTAGTCTCTTGCCTTGGGACTGCACCTATCCAGCCTCCTGTAACTACTCCTCTCTTGCTGCTACCACTCGTATGCAGAGCAGGGAAACAACTTTTGTGAAGACCATCACTATTCCTCGGTGAGAACTGGCAATCAACCAATGAAGGAGAAAAGAACAGAAGGGTTTACTGACAGAGTGAGATAAAGAGAGTTGGGAGGAAGCTTGTTTAGAACATAAACAGTGCAAAGAGTGGTTGAGCAGCTGTTTCTCTGCCAAAAACATTATAAGATTCTCACAGCAACCTTGTGCACTCACATTTATGGAACACTGGCTGATATTGAGGGTAGCATTTGTATGTTGCATTATAGAAAGGACATTAAAGCCTGGAGTGGTAAATCATGGTTATGAGGAGTGACCTGAGGTACTGGAATTGTCCTCGTGTAAAGCAGAGAACCTGAGATAAGACTTAATAGAAATCTTCATCTCCAGAAGTTTTGATAGAATGAAGGAGAAAGCCCTTTGTCTCTGGTTGGGAAATTGGTGACATTATATTAGGAAAGCAATCCTTACAGAGTGGTTAGAGCATGGAATTCCTTTATTAAACCTGTTCCTTGATTCCTGATTCATGTTCTGTTCTGGTATATCTGAGCCTGGAGTCCAACTATTGCAACAGATTTCAACTTCGAGAAATCCAGGTCCTACTTAACATTGGCTGATGCCTCTCCTCCCTGATGGGAATGTATGTTTTTGAAACATTCAGCTAAAAGCATGATCTTCATTGTTCTCAGAGTTTTCTCTTTCATCTTTTTTGCAGTGCCACTCACAGGGCCCCAGGTCTCAATATATAACATCTCTCAGGTTTCAGCCACGCTGCTGTGGGAGGATGTTTCCCTGAGCCTCCGCCAGGGGGTTATTCTTTACTACACTCTATATTATGTAAAGAATCCACAGGAAGACACCAGGCAGAAAGGTAAGAGGAATAATCCAGGATCACACACAGATTTTGTTTCCACTGGCATGGACCTAACCCATTTCCAAAAACAGCAACTCATTTGATGTCCCTGACTTTCATTGACCTAGACTTGGCAAATGTTTGTCCTGGTTCCTGAGAGGCTTGGCGTATTTCCCATTAGGTACCAGAGAAGCTCACCATAACTCAGTTAGTCTTTACTATCTTCCTGTTTTCACATTGCCATATTAGCATGATGACAGCAAAAGGAATTTGCTGATTGTTCAGTCAGGGCCACGCTGCTGTGCTCTGGTTCGCCAATGCTGTAGATGCATATACCTGGACTGGAGTTTACTGGAAGGGGTCACCTTGCAGCAGGTCTAATTGTTAGACATTTTCCTTCACCATTAAGCTTGACAAGGTTTTGTCCTGTAGGTTGTTGGGAATGTGAACGGAGGACATTGGTGAACAGCTGAGTGATGGTGACTGCTAATGAATGAATAAATAAGTTCACAGGAGGGTGAGAGAGAGTGAGTCAATTCAATGTCCCAAAAGTAAAAGTTTGTGTTTTTCTCATAGTCATCAATATAAGTTCTGCATTACACAACTTCATGCTATTGAACTTGGAGCCTGAAAGCACCTACAATATTTGGATGACAGCTTCCACTAACAGAGGAGAGGGCAAGAGTGGACCACAACTCAAACTAAAGACACAAGGTAGTGTTGGAGGGTGGGTGATTTCCCATGCACAAAGCATGTGTAATAAGTCCTTGCTTTTCCAAATGCAGGTAGCCCCAGAAATGTCTTCCTTGGCTTCCCACAATGTCCTGGGATACACTTGGTCAGGCCTTGGGGATTTATCCACCTTTATGTACTTTAAGACCACCAGCATTTCTTCTTTTGTAATGTGGATATGTTTCAGGACATTACTATTCTCTTCTCTGAATTCCCTAGCTTCCTTGAATTTCTCCACAGTAAATACAGATGAGAAGTATTAATTTAAGACCTCACCCATTTCCCATGGCCCCACACGTACACAACCACGTTAATCCTTAAGGGGATGTATTCTCTCCCTAGTTACCCTTTTGATCTTAATATACTTACTGAATCTCTTAGGATTCTCCTTTACCTTATCTGCCGAAGGTTTCTCATGTCCTCTTTTTTTCCCTCCTGATTTCCCTCTTAAGTGTACTTCTAAATCCCTAATACTCCTCGGGGGATTCATGATTGCAGCAGCCTATACCTGATATATGCCTCCTTTTTTCCTGACCAGAGCCTCTAAATCCCTCACCAACCAGGGTTCCCTAATCCTGCCAGCCTTGCCCTTCCCTCTAACAGGAACATGTTGACCCTGAACTCTCCCTATCTCACTTTTAAAAGGCCCCCACTTGCCAGATGCCTCTTTATCTGCTAACAGCCTCTCCCAATCAATTTCTGCTAGTTCCTGTCTACTATCAAAATTAGCCTTGCCCCAGTTTAGGACTTTAACTCATGAACAAATCCTATCTTTTTCCATAACTATTTTAACTCTAATAGATTATGGTCACTGATCCCAAAGTGCTCCACCACTGACACCAGCCACATGTCCAGCCTCATTTCCCAATAGGGGGTCAAGTGTTGCCCCCTCTCTAGTAGGGCCACCTACATATTGCTTGAGAAAACTTTCCTGGACACCCTTAACTAATTCTGCCCCTTGGTATATTTTGTTTAGGCAACATTTTCTGATAAGCCCACGCTAAATGACTTAATTGGCTTGGCTGTTTTATCTGTCTATACAGGTACTGGCATCAGGGTCTCCCTTTCCTTTATCTGCATCCGAACAAGTATGGTATGTTTATTTCATTTCCCCAGAGGAAATGTGACCTGGTCTTGCCTGAAAAAGGGGCACAAAAAATTGCTTTTAGATCTCTGCTAAAGAAAATTATTATGGTTATTATGTTAAACAATACTGTCTCCATATCCTTCTGCTCTTCCTTTCCTTGTTTGACTTCTTCCCTGACAATATCTTATAGTATATCATGTAGTTAATATTTTTGTGTAAGGAACACTTCAACGATGCTAACTATACTCCTGTGAACTAATTCATAACATTACTTCCAATATAATGATATTACACTGTTCTGCCTCTCCAATTGCACAACCTACCTCCATACTAGCTTTCCGTCAGTACAACACCCATTCAAAATCATTCCTTCATTAGCACAGCATGCCCTCTCTACCACCCATTCAACAGTGCAACAGACCCTCTGTACCATGTTTATGGTGTCATCTGGGATTATACACTCAATTTTTGGAATGGGGATTGAACTCATAACCTTCTGATTGAGGAGAAAATGCTGCCATTGAGAAAATTAGAGGACAAATAAACAACGGACATTGGTGGCAAGTTGCGTGTTTGGTTTCCAGTCAACAGGGCAATGTTCTCACTGTGGGATGGCCCTGTGTTTTCTGTTCTAACATTACTTCTCTGCTGTGTTTAGCTTCACATATTGCGATCGGGAAGCGTATTGTGCTGGTACTTTTCATCTTGGCAGCTATTGTTCTTTGTATCTTCTTTGGAAAACGCTGCTTTTATCAAAGGTGAGTCAATCTCCTCCAAATGCACAGACAGACATCAGAGATATTAATAATGAGTTGCTCAAAGTGCATCTAGATGAGCTTGTACTTGTGGAATATTGTACAACTGAGCCTGCAAAGCATCAGGCAACTCAACCCTATTGCAAACAGGAGTCCGTGTGTGTGACAGTGCTTGTACACAAGCAAGTGTGGCCATTTGGTGTCTAAATGCCCAATATTCACAGATGCTAGCTACTATGTGATATTGCAGATGATGATAAGGTCCTATGAGAAAATATAGTTAGAATATCATTGAATACTGCTAGAGAAAGGAAATTTGCAACTCACATCATGATGACAGAAGCAGTGAATGCTTGTGATTGGAGCAAGGGGTAGGGATGGATTGGTGGAGGGAGTTAAATGGAAATACAGGGCAGTGAATAGGAGGGAAGTGGGGAGAATGGGGGATTTGGAAAAGAAGGGAGGGATGTGGCATTCAGGGGGAGGGGGAATTGAGAGATGGTGAAGAAGAAGGCATCTTGAGGAAGGGTAGGAGAAAGCAGACAAGAAGTGTTTGTATGTGTGTGAATGGAGCCCAACTGCACGTGAGTGAAATATGAAAAGACAATTATGTGTCCATGTATATGTGCACGTAAAATCCATGTAATAAAGCCACTATCTAATTGTCCTGAATCTCATTACAAATTTGAAAGTGGCCTAATTCTGCAAAGATCATGAAGTAACAGGTTTGAATTGGCCATCTTATATTAAAATAATTCATGCACAGGCATCTTCCACTCTATAGAAGGGTCACCCTAGACCCTGAGGAACTGCCTAAGAGACAGATTTGGTGCCTGTTATTAAGCACTGTTGTGTCTTTTATCTACAGCTTCACTTATTGCCCATCTCCAGTTTTCCTTGAGAAGTTGGCAGTGAGACACAGCCCAGAACTATTGCAGTTCTTCTCAGAATCAGAATTACTATCACTGACATATGTTGTGAAATTTGTTGTTTTGCGGCAGTAGTACAGTGCAAGACCTATAAATTACTATAAGTTACAAAAATAAATAAATAGTGCAAAAGAGGAATAACAAGGTAGTGTTCAATGGCTTCATGGACCATTCAGAAATCTGATGGCGGAGGGAACTAAGCTGTTCCTAAAATGTTGAGTGTGGGTCTTCAGGCTCCCATACCTCCCCCCAACGGTAGTTATGCAAAGAGGGCATGTCTAAGATGGTGAGGGTCCTTAATGATGGATCCCGCCTTCTTGAGGCATTGCCTCTTGAGGATGTCCTCGATGTCAGGGAGGGTTGTGCCCGTGATGTAGCTGGCTGAGTCTACAACCTTCTGCAGCCTCTTTTGATCATGCGCATTGGAGCCTCCATACCAGGCAGTGATGCAACCAGTCAGAATGCTCTCCACGGTACATCTGTAGAAATTTGCTAGAGTCTTTGGTGTCACCAGCAAACTTATAGATGGCATTTGAGCTATGCCTAGCCACACAATCATGAGTGTAGACAAAGTGTAGAGCAGTGAGCTAAGCACGCATCCTTGAGGTGTACCTGTGTTGAATGTCAGCGAGGAAGAGATGTTACTACCAATCCACACTGACTGTGGTCTCCCGATAAGGAAGTCGAGGATCCAGTTGCAGAGGGAGGCCCAGGTTTTGAAACTTGTTGATTCGTACTGAGGGGATGATGGTGTTGAATGCTGAGCTGTAATCAATAAACAGCAGCCTGACGTATGTTTTGCCGTTGTCTAGATGCTCCTTCTTAATACCTCAGTGGTGTTGCCAGAGGATCCCAGATCCTAAAATCATCCGTACTCGGCTCCAGCAGGTGAGGACTTCAATGTGTTTTAATCAAGTCTCCTCTGATGGTTCAGGGAATAAAGGCAATGACTAGCCAAGAATTTAACACTTCCTTACATATGTTACAAAGCTACACCATATCCTTCTTTTATCTTTACTCTTCAGAAGGTAGTGGATTGGCTGTTGAAGGCTTTGCCAACTCTAAATTTCTGTTCTTTCACCCACAGTGACAGGCATTTATAGACATGCACTCCAAGATCCCCGTCCCCCCCCCCCCACCCCACCGTCCCCCTTTACCAACAGAAAAAAGAAAGAATTAAAGGAGAGTTGATGGGCATGTGAGAGAAAATATGTTGTTCGGAGTCAGGGAAATAAAAAGAGGGGGAATGGAAATGATGGGATTGCTCTGCTGGAAACAGGCAATGACACCATGGGCCCAGTAGCCTCCTGCAATGTTGGAATTGGAAGTAAGCATCTTTTTAATCTGGCTAGGTATCAGATTTTATTCAATGATGCTGTCATGAAGCACCTATCAAAATGCAAGTTGCTATTGACATTATTTTCAATGTGGCATGGTGTATAATCAGCTTTTACAGAGAGCCGAGTGCTCTCAGGATTTCATCTTTCAGTCTGGATTTTTCTCTCTTCTAAACCACTTAGAACTAACAGAGATGAAAGCAAATAATTCACCTAAGGTGTGGGCTCCTTTGTGGAGTATGGGTAAGATGCAGGGATAACTGATATCCTTGGAACCTGCCCCTCAGTAAGAATCAGCACCCTAGGAAATAAAGGGAAAAAGGAATATTGTCAAGAGGAAATGGGCTCTGTGCACAGGGAAACAGGAACAACAACAATTCATGTTCAAATAACCGATGCAAGAAAATAAATCATCCTAGGTAACTTCACAGGAGCATTTTGAAACAAAAATACTGATACAAAACTATATAAGGAGAAATTATGGGAAGGTGTGTCAAAAAGGAAAGTGGCTGTGTCAAAAATGTAGATTTTAAAGATAGAGTAGTAAATGGCAGTAAAATGTATACAGGGAAATTGAGCTTGGATCTTTGACACACCACTATCTTTGGGGTGATCAAAAGAACAGGAATGGAAAGTGTAGATACCTTGGAGGGTCGGAGGACTGGAAGAAATTACAGTGATACAGAGGGGTAAAACCATGGAAGAACCTCAAAACCAGGACAAGTAAAACACTTCAGATGTTGGAAATCTGAAATAAAAACATAATGTGCCATAAAATTGATGTAGCAAGAGAAGCAGAGTAGCAAGAGAAGCAGAGTCAATGTACCAAGTCAATCAGTTTTCCTCAGAACTGGGAACTGTTAAAGATAAAGAATACAGGAAATATTCATTATAAGAAATTGTTGAATGTTAGGTTAGGTTTGGAAGGCAGTAATATGCCAAGCTGGAAGATGAAGAGCCAGTCCTTGAGCTTCCACTGAGGTGCACTGAAAGAGCGGAAAACAGTGGAGTGGTATCAGAGGAAGATGGTATGATCCATTGTCACTGGCTGCAGACAGATCGAGAGAAGGGCATAGAAGGATAGTTCACCTTTGCCACTATCACATAGGATGTCATTAGTGAGCTGCTTTGGTACTGTGGCAGGGGATGGAAACTTGACTGGAGAGATTCAAATAGGGTCCCAGTGAAGACAGGCATGAACTTAGGATGCTTCAACACATTCAAGGAGAGGGAAGAGAAGGTGGAGATAAGGAGACGATTTACAAGATGGAGATGTCAAAAATTAGATTTTTGAAGAGGATGGTGCTGACCCAGATTTGGAGTTGAGATGGAGAGAGGACCAGGAAGGCTGGAGAAGGCTGATAGTGAGCAGTTTAGTGAGAATAAAGCTGAGGGAGCAGAAGATGATTTGATGGACAAGGGGAGAGAAGACTGAAGTGAAGGTGAAGAAATATGCAAGCTTGGGACCAGGGCTGGGGGAATATTATTATTAGCTCAAGCTTTTTTTTCCTAATGATACAATCTCCATGGGAGACCAAATTACCTTTGAACCCAGCACTGACCCTTGCATTACTTTGCATCTACTTTCAGAATCTTATCACTCCAGACCATTTTGGAATGGTTGAGAATGATCCAGAAGTTGTTAAAGTGGAAGAGACTATACCTGAGATTGTGGTGCAGGTTCCTCTGGTAACCAGCGACAGTCTTACACTGACAGAAGCCAACAGCTCAACCACTGAAGATCTGTTTCATCCAAGCATGCCAACTCAGGACACAGACAATTCTCAACAAGCCTCAATTGGTCTGGATAAACAACTTGAAGAACAGCCAATCAGCACAAAATTACCAGGAAGAAACTGTTTCATTTCTGGCTATGAGAAACACTTCATGCCATCACCAGAGGAACTGCTTGAAGATGAATGGCAATTAGATAGAAAAGAGCAATGGCTGGGAATGGTGGAACTCCAACAATGAACATTAACCTTCAAGGTGCCCGGGATAACTAAAATGCATCCAAGCTACCACAGAATTTCAACATCTTACTCCAAGCATTGTGCGTTGCTGTTAGCTCTGACATTCCTGAAGTGACACCTTTAATAAATCTAATCAAAGAAAGTGAATGTGACCGGTAAGGGAAGCCCTGGGACCCATTCAACTCAGCCTTCCAGAGAAAACAACTTGCATTCTCCAAATGCAGAATTCAATCCTTCCTAATGTAATTCATGGATTTGTTTACTTCCTCATTGAGGGTTCATGTCAGACATTGCTTATTCTTTTAATGGAGAACTTCCTCAACCTGCACACCATCCCATACAGTTACTCATGACTTACTTTACAGTAAGTTTCCAATGTTCCTGATCCATGCTACAGTATCTGTGAAGTCAACAATACTGTAATAGCCCAGGATCCCTCAGTTGTCTATCACCCACTCTGCTTTCTGATACTGGGATCCCGAGGGCCTGAGTTTATACACAGACCACACACTGCGCAGGCAGATCTTGTATGGGCAGTGTATATGTACTGGCTCCAATTCACTGGAAGTTTTTTAATGTTTAATGTAACAAAGCCAGATTAGAAAATTATAAATAAGACATTTTCTAAACTTGATGTTTTGCCAATAAATACCTCCTTATTTTTTTATAATACAGACTGAGACTCAGGAATGTCATTTAGGGTTTTTTTTAACATTTCATTTCATATTCAAATATTTTGATGCCAAACAGAAGTCTCCTGGAGGAAGCTCATTCCTTTAAAGGTGAGTATTACAGATGCCTATTATCAGTAAAGCAAGACCCTGGATACTTGTACAACTAAGATCCATTCACGGGCTATCCACATACACATACTGTGCATGCAGGGCTGCTATATACTTATACCCCTTTCATACATTTCTCACACACGTTATTCCCACACTGCTTGCCCGCATGCACACAGGTCCCTATAGAGGCTGTACATATACACTGCCCATACAAGATCTGCCTGCACAGTGTGTGGTCTGTGTATAAACTGTCTGCAAGCATTCAGTCAGTAAAGCTGCCACTATCTATGGTCCATACATCATCTGCTTCTGAACCCATTGTCCATACAGATGCTTCCCCCTACACATGAACTGCTTGTACATGCACAGCTCATATAGGGGCTGCCCACATACACACTTCATTCTGCTAGCACTTAAATAGTAGATGTATGCTATAGTCCATACTTAGGTGGCTAGTGCACAGCATGTTTGTGCACAATCTTCAGTGGTACCACATAGGGTACTTACTGTTTATGCAAATACTTGCCACCTAATGCATTGCAGCATTGCATACATATATAGCATCACTTTTGCTCAGTTAGTAACACTCATTTCTGTGTTATATACTTTCAACCAACGCAGGGTTCCACACTTAAACACATAATCTAGTTAGACACTTACACTGCAGTCCCAAGAGAAGGACTGCACTACCAGAGGTGCATCTAACTATACAGACGAATGTAATAGATCTCATGGCAAAATTTGATGTGGAACTCTGACCACAGTTAATACCTCATCCAGCAAAACTAAAAATGAGTCAATTTCTTCATCTCATTGAGGCCTTTGTGTCCAGATAATTGTAATTACTTTTAAGTGTACTCAATGCTGTTTTAAATGCAATGAATTAGTTGCAAAGGCTTTTGCACATCAGAGGACAAATAAGGTGGAAAAACACCACCATATACACTAACTACTCTCCATAAACAGCACTATTTCTCTTCAGTTCTTATTACCACTGATTGATGTCACCTTCTCTGATCAATGGCATTGACCCTGATCACTTACACCTTCTCTGATCAATTTTCTGTCACTGTTCAGACCTGGGGAACTCATCTCCTTAGTCGAACAGTACAGCACAGGAACAGGCCCTTCGGCCCACAGTGTTGCGCCAAACTAATTAAACTAGTAATTAGATGCCCAACTAATCCCTTCTGCCCGCACAATGTCCATCTCCCTCCATTCCCTGTACATCCATGGGCTTGTCTAAGAGCCTCTTAAATGCCTCTTATTGTATCTGCCTCCACCCCCACCCCTGGCAGCACATTCCAGGCTCCCACTGCTCCCTGTGTGTAAACTCTTGCCCTGCGCACCTTCTTTGAACTTACCCCCTCTCAGCTCTCTGGTATTAGACATTTCGACCCTGGGAAAAAGATACCAGCTGCCTACTCTATGCCTCTCATAATTTTATAAACTTCTATCAGATCTCCCCTCAGCCTCTGCCTCTCCGGAGAAAACAACCCAAGTTTGTCCAACTTCTCCTTATAGCACATGCCCTCTAATCCAGGCAGCATCCTGGTGAACCTCTTCTGCACCCTCTCCAAAGCCTCCACATCCTTCCTGTAGTGGGGCAATCAAAACTGAATGTGCTGCATTGCCCAGTGGCAGATATCCACAACTACCGTTGTGTGCAGGCCATTCCCATAACACTTACACCTAAATGGACAAGTCCCAGTATGAAGTCAATTTTCTGATCTCAATTGGTGCTCATCTTTGGCTGCTATGTCAAGCTGTACAGAAACACTGCACAAGCTACAATGGAAGTGATAATTTGGTGTTTTACTCAGCAATATTTTTTGTAAGATAATTATTCAGGATGTTGAAGTCTCTGAGTTTTCACAATTTCAATGACTCTTATGCAGTTCCTCAGGATCAAGGATGACTTGCTTCAACTCCTGTTCAGTGGGTTCTGAGGTTTACTGTGGGATCCACAAATTCTGTGATAGGAGGAACAGGAGGTGCTTGTAGTTTGGGTATAGTGTGCTCATTCTGATGTTGGTGCTATGTTTCTGCATCTTCTTGATGAAAAGACAAGAGGTTCATCCTCAATGACTCAAGGGAATTGAGGACCACCATCTGCGATGTTAGTGAGAACCTTGTGTTTGTGTGTCAGGAGCACATAGTGGTCGAGGGCAAACGATGGAAGGAATGTGCCACCATCCAGACTACCCACTCACCCAAGTACCACTCACATCCCATTCCAGCTCTGGCAGATTCTACAGCTGCCACACTGACCACATCAGCAACCTCAGAATGACTGAACCTAATGAATTGACCTGTACGATTGACTTGCAAGACAATTTTTTCACTGTACCTCGGTACAAGTGACAATAATAAACCAATACTATCCCTCAGAACTGCTGAAAAAGTTCTAGCTTCTTCAGCCCACTTAACATTTACACTATCCATCCTTTAGAATTACCTCATTCTCTGAACCCCACCCGTAGTTAGTAACTCACCTGCCTACCTCGTTCCTTGCCTCTCCATCCTCTGCAGCCTCATGCTGGACTGAGCTGTCAGGCACCTCCCCACGGCTCTGCTTCAGTCTGGGACAATTACAATAATAAAACTTTCTCTCTCTGTCACTCTGTGTAATTGGTAAGTTAATGCCGTTGGATGAAATAAAATGGATAGTTATAACTTTGTAAAGCTTTAGCCACTTGCAGCCACCGTGGGCCTCAAGCCGAAGCCGGGCATCTGACCCGTATCCTAGCAACAAAGGGGTGAGGGGAGGACTGGTGAAAGGCCGTTCCCCCCTCTTCTGACAGCGCATGCTCGGAGCGTGGTGCCCGCTGGGTAGAACGGGATCTGGGTCACGTGGGGACGAGCGGCGGCCGGGATTGGCGGGAGAGAATTTAAACCGGGTCCGGGGCAGCGGCGCGAGCGGCCTGGGGAGAGAAGGAGAAGGAGGTGAGGTGAGGTGAGGGAGGCCGGCTGGCTGGCTGGCTGGCCGGCCGGGGGTGCGGATGTGGAGCGGGACACAGAGGTCAGAGCGCCTGGGTGCCAGGGCCTGACTCTGGCGAAGCTGAGGGGAGGAGAGAGAGGCGAGGAGACGTAGGCCCGAGGGAGGAGGGCGGTGAGGGTGGGAGGGCAGAGGGGCGATCGCCAGCGACGGGGGAAAAGTAGGATGCTCCAGAGGCGGACAAAAGAGAGGGGGGTGAGGTTTGGGAGGTGGAGGGGGTGAGGTTTGGGAGGTGGAGGGGCCGAGGTGTGGGGCCTGAGGAGGAAGAAGGTGGAGGGGCCGAGGTGTGGAGGCCTGAGGAGGAGGAAGGTGGAGGGGCCGAGGTGTGGAGGCCTGAGGAGGAGGAAGGTGGAGGGGCCGAGGTGTGGAGGCCTGAGGAGGAGGAAGGATTGAGGGGCCGAGGTGTGGAGGCCTGAGGAGGAGGAAGGTGGAGGGGCCGAGGTGTGGAGGCCTGAGGAGGAGGAAGGTGGAGGGGCCGAGGTGTGGAGGCCTGAGGAGGAGGAAGGTGGAGGGGCCGAGGTATGGAGGCCTGAAGAGGAGGAGGAGGAGGAGGGGCCGAGGTGTGGAGGCCTGAGGAGGAGGAAGGATTGAGGGGCCGAGGTGTGGAGGCCTGAGGAGGAGGAAGGTGGAGGGGCCGAGGTGTGGGGCCTGAAGAGGAGGAGGAGGGGGGGGTCCGAGGTGTGGGGCCTGAAGAGGAAGAGGAGGAGGAGGAGGAGGAGGAGGGGGGTCCGAGGTGTGGGGCCTGAAGAGGATGAGGAGGGGGGGGCCCGAGGAGGAGGAAGAGGAGGGGGGGGTCCGAGGTGTGGGGCCCGAGGAGGAAGGTGGCGGGTCCTGGGTGTGGGGCCCGAGGAGGAAGGTGGCGGGTCCTGGGTGTGGGGCCCGAGGAGGAAGGTGGCGGGTCCGAGGTGTGGGGGCACTGGGAGCAGGTGGAGGGTCCGAGGTGTTGGGGTCCCTGGGAGGAGGAGGAGGATGGAAGGGGCGAGGTGTGGGGCCCTGGGAGGAGGAGGAGGGTGGAGGGTCCGAGATGTGGGGCCCTGGCATTGGGGAGATGAGGCAGCGGCGGGGATCTATGCCGCGGGAAGAGGAAGGAGCGATCTCGGTGTAGGCCGCGGGTTGAGGAGCTGGTACATGTGTCACGGTAGGAGAGGTGGGGGTGTAGACCACAGGAGGAGGAGGTGGGGAGGCCTCTGTAAAGGTCGTAGGATGAGACACTCTAGATGTAGGCTACAGGAGAAGGCGGGGGACTGGATATAGCCCGAGGAGATGAGGTCTGAGAACAGTTGCGGGCGGTGGGAGGGGCGGCGGAGTTAAAAGCCCAGCTCGGGGGAGAGGGGAGGTAGCACTATGCCCACGCCCGAAAGGTGGGCGGGCGGGGGGAAACGGGGGCGTAGGCCCAGGTCTAAGGGGAGAAACGTAGTACAAGACCCAGGCAGAGGAGCAGGTGGAGTGGAAATGGTTCAGGCTTTGCCCGAGGAAGAGGGAGGTTTGGGCCTTGGAGCTGAGGAGGGGACGTATAGGCCTTTGGAGGCGGGGGAGAGAGGGTTGCAGGCCGGTCCGGTGGGTGGAACCGGAGAGGAGGTGGTGTGGGTCTTGCGGGGCTGGGAAGAAATGAGGTGGTGGTATAAGGCCCGGGGAGGTGACGCGGAAGAGAGTGGGTGATTATGCCTGGTTAGGTAGCGGGATATCTAGAGTGGGTGGGGGAGGTGGTTTCTTACTCCCGACGGTGGGGGTGGGTGGTGAGAAAGGGGAAGAGAGGCAGCATGAGGGAAGGGGCATAGGCTCCTTGGGAGGCCGGGGCGAGAGAGATGGGCGGGAGTTTAAGTTTGGGGTGGGAGGATGTGTACAGCTGAGAGAGTGGGGACACCGGCAGCAGGCGCTGGATCCAGTGAGTGAGAAAGGGAGGGTGCACGGCTGGGGCTGAGGGTAGAGGTTGGGGACTGAGAGGAAGGTCCTCGAACAGTCCGCAGTCCAAGAGGGTCTGGAATGTAGGTCAGAGAAGACCCACCGCCTGAGCCCAGAATTGGGACGGGGATGTGTGGAGGCCGCGGTTTCTCTTTTCGCTTCCTTCGCGACCTCTACTATCGGGCCGGCGCCGAGCAACTGCAGGTTTTAGGCCTCGCTCGCTTTATTCTGCTTCCCGCCCATAGGCGGAGCCTCGCCCACCCGTATGGGCGGCTGCTTGAACCGAGGCCCTGGAGACTAGGTCGGCGGCCCTGGGTAAAGTTGGTTTGGGTTGGTAATAGTCTGGCCTGGGCTGATTTCAGGCGAATAGGCCTCTAGGCCCGGTGTCCAGGTCGTTGCAACATGACCCGGACGGTCCCATTAGTTCATGTTCCAGCCTCCAGATGATTACTGGGGAGAATGATGAGAACAAAGGTCCTGATGTCTGTGCACAAACTCCGGGCCTTAGTGAACTAAACATCCTTTCGGTGGGGTGATCTAGAGTTGCTGCCCGAGCATTTTGTGGGAGAATTGTGTGAAGATGTGGTTCAGAATATAAATTTAATGCCCACATTTTTACAATGTAGCTCAAATAAATTTTATTTTAGCCGTAGCAATTTGTCCCTTTCCGTTTAGACTAGTCCACTCAGTTAAGAGGACTTTTTTTCTGCCTTTGAGTCCCATAATCTATGAGTTGAGAAAAATAGTCCAGTAAAGCATGGATTCTGCCATAATCACTACAATGGATTTTGAGATTGCTCCTGAGTTGAATATCACTCTGAGCAAGAATAAATCAACTGTAATCATCTAAAATAAAAGATGTATCTTGTACATTAAAGCAGTGTGAGAGATGCACAGCCAGCTGAACAAGGTGGTGTCTGTGTGGAACATCTTGTTAGAACTGCTAAAATATTGCACACACTTTGTCAGACAGCGACACAGTTGGAGACATTCAGGAACCAAAACAAAAGTGATTTTACAAAGCTGTTTTTGTAGAATTCACCAGAGGAACCACAAACAATCCTGTCATCCAAGTCCTTTTCCCAACCCCTTTGTTAAAAATGTAAAAGCCAGCTTGTAATGTACAGTAATTTTACTTTGAGCCTATGGCGTAAGCAAGCAACAGCTAACATCTGGCTGTAGCTGTTGTACTCTGGCTTTACAGACTGGGTTCCTGAAAATTCTCTTTCCATCAGCACTGCAGGTTCTTCCAATATTTAAAGCCATGGATATAGTATAATTTTGTTTAGCCTCTGTGATCCTTCATATCTGCCACCTATATGTTAAGTTTTGGTTAAACTAGATGCTGAACAAGTCATGCTACAGCAAATGCATCTGTGCAGATTTTATTCCAATTGAAGAGTTTGGAGCCTCACCCCTGATATTTTCCTCTTGTCTTCAGGAAATTTCACTTGGGTAGGATCTCATAATTAAAGTGTGAAAAGGATTTCTGAACCAGACTTCTGATTGGTAGTACAGGCTGAAGTGGTGGAGGCATATTGTTAACTGTATGGTCTTTTTCTTAAAAGGGTTATTTGTTTTGGACCCAAAACTCATTTTGCAGTTTCAGCTTGTTTAGAAACAGATGTTTGCAAACCACAGCTTCTAGAGAGGCTTGGGTACTGTGTTGCTCGTGGCAATAAGTGGTTAATTATCACTTGCTGTTCAGGCTTTCTCATGGAATTAGTTTGAGCATCAAGGATTCGTGTATGGTCTATAAGCTTTGCTTATGTTGGAAGTTTGTAGTGTACTCTCAGCTACATGCATTTATTGGGTTGCACAGGGTTGTGCCTACCTTCAGGAAAAGAACAGTGAGGGTAGTCTCAAGTGATAACCATCTCCACCCAATATTAATTACATTAATTAGTGGGATGTGTCTGTTCCATTTTGTATTAACCAGGCTGAGTGATTGGTTTGTTCCTTTGATTTGAGGTGACCCCGTTCACTAGCTTTGCACCTTTGGACTTGCCCAGCGGTCAAACACTACCTTGGTTCTGCTTTATTACTTCTGCGTTTGTTTCTCCTCAGTAGAGTCTGATTTGATTTACCTCAGAAAGTTATACAGTTAAAAACTGATGCTCTGTAGGGTGTGTCTGGGTTCTGATTCATCCAGGTCTCTCATGGCTTTCTCTCCCTTTGTTGCAGGTTTGTTTATGATGGAGTGGCAACCTGATGAACAGGGTCTTCAGCAAGTGTTACAGCTGCTCAAAGACTCTCAATCACCAGACACGGCAACACAACGGGCAGTTCAACAAGTATCCTATCAATGTTCAACATGTATATTGCAAAGTGAATCTGCTCAACCATATCCCAGCCAGGCAGCTGGTCTCTGTGATTTGGGAATTTGGGGCGTCAGCTTATCAAACTCATTAAATTGACAACTAACTGTCAGTTTGCTCAACTATGTGAGCATGTGGTGTTGGAGTGAATTACATGGATTAGTGTGTGATGGTTCTTCCTTTTGCTTGGTGTTTTGTTTGTATTGTCTTCAATCTACCAGCCCAGACAACATAAGTGTTTGCACTCAGTTTCTACCCTACAGACACCTGGCAGTGGTATATCTGAGGTTTGGGGATTGATTTGCCAGCCAATTCCCTGAAACAGTCAGCATTGCTGCTGGTATTTCTGAATCGAATGGTCTGTTAGATTTCCTGGATCTTCAGATGATTCAGATTCAGGTGCAGCTGGTAGAGGTGCTGCCTCAGGTCCAGCAGCCTTGCTTCACTCCTGATGTCTGGAATTTGCACATTATCCCTGTGATTGCATGGATTTCCTGGCTGCTATAAATTGCCCCAAATGTGTAGGTGAGTTGTAGAATCTGTGCTGTGTTGATTGGAATGTGGGAGAATAAAGTGAGATTAGTATAGGATTAATGTAAATGAGTGCTTGGTGGCAAAGTGGATGGTAGTGTTTCTGTGCTGTATGACGATATCACCTTCTATTGAGGAGCTTGATTCTGGATAGATACATTGTTCAGCAGTTGGGGCATGATGTTGCTTGGGGTGGTGTTCCCATTCTCTTCCTTTGTTGCCAATCTGCCTTGGCATCGAATCACTGAGCCTTAAAATGGCATTTGCCTTGATCGATCAGGTAGTGCCATGTCAGGCACTTAGAAGCTTTTACCTCCCAGTCATTAAAGTCAATACCTCTGTCCTTTAGGATGACTGAGTGCTCTTTTGTATTGTTTCTTTTTGCTGCCTTCTGAGACTTGGCCAGCGGAGAGCTGGGAGAGAAAAACTTGATGAGGGTGACTATTCTCTGGTGTCTGGATGCAACAGATTATGCACTGGAGCTTAATGCTCAAGAGCAAGGTATTGATGTTGTGGGCACAGATTCCTGGAGGCTGTCACGTTGGTCTGGAGGTCCTCCCATTTAATACTCGGGCTATGATGCAAGCACCACTCGTGGAAGCATGCAAGGATCTTAATGTAGCAGACAGAGCATGCTCTATGGACTGGTCTGGTAGCCTGTAAGACATCAAGCTTGCTTTGCTAGTCTGCATAGACTTGGATATTGTGTGCCAGATCCACCCATTGATTGTTTTTGTGTTGTGGGTGAGTCACTGGACCTCAGCTGTTGGTATGACGTGGTCTTTCAGAGTTTGTGGATGGCAATCCCAGGCAATGGAAACTGCTCACTTTAATTCAAGGAGATCACAAACCAAAGCATCATTGGCATTGCACCAATCTTGGTTCAGTCACAATGTATCTTTAGTCCAGTGTGCTTGGATTGAGGCATCACCCATGGAGCTTCAGTGCACAATGCAATTGGGTCTGAAATTTCTGTGGCCCCAGGTCTTTGAGGGCTACAAAGTTTAGTTGACCCTGGATGGCCCTCTGGGTTTAATGGTGTCTTGGTTGCAGAAAGATGTTTATCATTGAGCATGTGAGTCTGTAGTCCAGTATCCTTGTGACATGCACATTGCACACTACTATGATCTGTGGTCTCTGTCACAGAAAATGTCGTAGTCCAGGAGCTGCCAATGCTCTGACATTGAATCTTTCCTTGTCGTCTTGAACAGGTCTTTTTAGCAGAAGATTGTATTCAGGCCATGTTGAGTGCAGTTATCAAAAATGGGATGCTGTTGGTATTGGCATTCCCCTTGCATTTCTTGCTATTGGTCTGTTCTAGTTTTCCCTGATGTGAAGGCAAGGACATTGTTGCAACAGAACAGAATTGAGAGTTGGGGCATGTGTGTTGATGACAGTGAAGTGTTGGTTTTTAAAGTATGTTTAAAGGGTGATCAGCCTCTCATGGACACCCAGGGTAAGTTCAGGGAATGTGCCAGCAGTAATGTTCCCTGACAGTGAAGCTGAATTTGTGCAGTGGGGTTACTGCTTGATTTCCTCATTGCCAGCTCCTGGCCCACAGTGGTATTTTTTATTCCAGATGATCAATCCTTAGTTTGTCAGTGAGTATTCTCTTGTACTAGGTTCAGAAATTTAGCTCTTTCCTATTTTCACCACAGTGTTGGTGATCCCACTAGATGTGGTTTCCAGCCAGGAACGATGAAGCAACTTATGTTTGAGGTGCCTTTTCTAACCCTCTCCTCATTAAGGGTGAACAAAGAGTATCATGAAACTGCAGTAACTGTAGGATACCTCTGTCCTCCCACAGATGCCAATGCCATTGTGCATCTGCTACCTGTGGACAGTCTTCACAGGGGAATTGGTCCTGTGGTTATTGCCAATCCTCCAGTGCTTGGGGTGTGGCCCAACCTGGGTACTGTACATTACAGTAGAACTTCATTAGTCCAGTATCCATTTTGTTGGTAATCCTGATGGTTCTGCAAGTGGCTCATTCATTAGTTCAGAGTATGAGCAGTGGGTCCAGAACAGAAGTTGGTGTTGGGTGCAACAGGGGTCCAGAACATGGGTAGGTCTGCAGCTGTAGCCAGTGTCCAGAGTGTGTGTGTGTGTGTTTCAGCTTTGACAGACTGAAATAAGCTGAAACCCATAGTATTCTATTTACCATTCTCTTTAAGTTGACTGGGTTCACTGAAAATTTGATTGTACAATTATGTACTTTTTTCTTTTTAGAAGCATTTGGTAGCCAAGAAATCTGCAGGTCCAGCACCACCAAAGTGCTGGATGGAGTATCAGAGTTCCACTGTATCTGGTTTGCTGCTATCCACCTTGATAAAATCTGTGACTTGAGGGTATCTTTGTGGTGTCTGGGTTTTTGGTAATCTTTCCCTGTAAATAATGTACCTTGACTTTTTGCCCTGTTTATCAATTGAAGATTTATTAGGAAGTCTTTATAACCAAGTTTGCAGATGAATTCAGCAGAGTAGCTAATGTAAGTAGGAACAATCTGTTGAGAGAAGTTACGTTAGTAGGAATAACTGGCAAATGAAGCTGAGTATAAATGTGAGATCCACTTTGGGCCAATAATTTAAAATTTGCATATTTACTAAAATGGGAGCAGAGGAATTTGGGTAGTTGGGTGCAAATGAACAGATGAAAAAGCTAATAAAAGGTTATGGCAATTGTGACTAAGGGAGGAATTTCTAGTCGTGTAGGATTTTGTTCAACCAATATATGACAGTTGTCTTGAACACAGCCCCTCCGTCTTTGAGGAGATGGTACAGAATTATGGAGGGTTTGAGGTTTATGTTCTTAGGACTGGTTTCCTTTCCCTTGGGTGTACAGTTATAGGGTGGTTTTGATTAGATAGCTACAGGAAATTAGCTCTGGGGAATTTAATGACTGAGCATGATAAAAATAAAAAAAACCTTCAGGAATGAAATTGGGAAGCTGTTCTCAATCCTAGAAACCCAGGATTCCCTCCAAGAGACTAGGGATTTTCAGTCTTGTTCTGGAGTATTTTCATTGTGACATCTATAATGGGTATTGGTTGGGGCAGAGAACATTTCTGCATTCCATTGTCTTATTTTCCTGAGCTGTGTTTCCCAGAAATTGGAGCAGCTGAACCAGTATCCAGACTTCAACAACTACCTGATTTTTGTCCTGACCAGACTGAAATCTGAAGGTGCTGTTTAATAAGTTATCTATTTTGTAAGAAAAATATTTTAATTTTCACCTCATCACTGGGGCAGTGCATGGCTGAATCCCTACTGTGACTCAGAACCTAATTGCTGCTTTTTAGAGCAGAGCTGCTGTGATGCTGTATTCCGGGCAGTTCCAGCAAATAACAGTTGTTTCTCTCCTTTCAGATGAACCAACACGGTCCCTCAGTGGCCTCATTCTCAAGAACAATGTGAAGGCTCATTACCAGAGCTTCCCCCAGGGGGTTGCTGAATTCATCAAACAGGAGTGTTTAAATAACATTGGCGATGCCTCCCCACTCATCAGAGCAACCATAGGTAACTTAACTAACCAGACCAGCAGTGTAGACAGAGGTAGCAGGACTTAAGTAACATATTCACCTGTCATTCTCCTCCCCCAATAATTATTAAAGTGTATTGCAACGTAAAGGGCTCAGATTTAATAAACTAACCTTTACCTTTATGTAAGCAAATCCCAAATGAATCTGCACCACTGTCATTTTCAGAAGGGATTATGTACTTTGGCTCTACCTCTTGTTCAGTTTGGTTCTTAGTGTTCAGTTGAAGTATGGAGGTCTGCAGCTTTGGGCATGCTTGTCATGATATTTGCCAGAGTCACATTTTGGCATTGCAAACTGGATTTGGGTGGAGGTGTGGGTGGTGGTGGGGTTCCATCTTAAACTGTTTGAATTTGGGTCTATATATATTTCTTTAACTTGTAATTTAGACTCTAGCCTTCACTTAGATACTGTGAGTGGAATGTATCAAAGTTTTCTATAGCAAGCATGTTATACATAACTAATAAAGGAAATACCTACAGCCTGGGCTACATTAACCTTGTCTACCAGGGTATGAAATTAGAGCAGTGTTCCAAATCTCACTTTAAACTCCAGAGGACCCAAGTGTTTTGATACTGATAGGTCAACCCATTCCATGGTTATCTACTTCAGCCAGTACCTTTAAGTTGAGTTGATTTTTAGAAGCCAAAGGGCAATAACCATTTTATTTTATTAACATCAATTTCACAATAGCATCTTCAGAACTCCATGTGATCAGTGGCTGAAGTCTTGTGTTTAAATGGCTGAAACTATTATGTAGAAAATGCAACTTAAGCCCTGAACGTGAGGTTTCTATAATATGGTTTGCTAAAACTCTTAACAGCAGCTTTTGAGTAGAAGTAGAGCACCCTGGAGACTTGGCAACATCTGGTTTGATATTTTAAACACCTTGCCACCCAAAGAAACACAAATGAAGTCACTGATGTTCTTAAATGTGAACTTCTTTCATATCTTCATAGCTCTTTATATTAAAAGATAAATGAACTGAAGTTTTATGGTTTAAAAGTATTTTTTTTGGATTTTTGACCAAGTGCCAGGCATTTAAGATATAAGATATCTTTTAGTCAAGTACATCGAAACACACAGTGAAATGCATCCTTTTGCATAGTGTTCTGGGGGCAGCCCGCAAGTGTCGCCACGCTTCTGGCGCCAACGTATCACGTCCACAACTTCCTAACCCGTACGTCTTTGGAATGTGGGAGGAAACTGGAGCACCTGGAGGAAACCCACGCAGACACAGGGAGAACGTACAAACTCCTTAGTGGCCAGAATTGAACCCGGGTCACTGGCACTGTAAAGCATTACGCTAACTGCTACACTACTGGGAAATCCTATTAAATTTGGCTATTAATTGTTTTTGACATTATATCCACTGTCTTCAGTAGCAGGTAAATCAGCGTACAACCACTTTGTCATATGAGGGGAAAATAGTGAAATTATTCCAGATAGCTGAATGAGCAGATTTGATCTGTTCTGAACCATCTTTCTGCAATTGAGATAAGCATAGTTCCTTTAATTCCTGTCATCTTGACACACACTTTATTCCTGTGGTTAATTTTTGATCAATCATGTGAATCTGCTGACTTTTTTATTCTAAAGCAGTAGTAAGTGGACATGTATGTAACATACATAATTAGTTCCTCAAATAACCAGTGCTGTAAGGGTCAGTTTCAGTTAAGCAGCTGCTCAGAAATCAGTAGACTACCCTTGGTCAAGTTGTGACTGTATAATATTACACTAGCCAACTTGCTTAAAACCCCAACTGTGCAATTTCTGAACCTATGGTTCAAAAATTGTTTTCACGTGTGCTTGATGATTTCATTCTTGCCTGTCCTTCAAATGTGTTTGTTTTGGTTACCTATAAACCTTGAATAGGTTGTTGTAAGGGACTTTGCACAATGGAAAGTCCCCAAATGCACTTTTAATTCAGTGATTTTGGTTGGGTCACTTTGAAATTGTTTTTGATGTATTAGATCCACTCATGGTCCTCATGAGTGTAAGTGCTATAGAAGAGCCACATTGTGATTGGGAAGTCTCTGGAAGTAATTACATACTGATTATTTGCATATCTATACTGCAAGAAGTCAAGCTCCTGTGTGTGTCTGAGATTCCTCTGATCTGAGCCTCTGGCTAACTTCCCATTCAAGCTCTTCTCTCTAATTGTACTGACCCTCTCAATGCAATGAAAGATTATTGTGGCTAGATGGGAATGTGGAGTTGAGGTTGCATTCAGATCAGCTGTGATCTTGTTGAATGGTGGAATATGCTTGAGGGGCTGAGTGGCAAAACTCTGCTCCTAATTCATATAATTGGCATTGATCCATTGAATTGCAAGTACTTTCTTGACCCTGCAATCTGATTTTTTTTTCCCTCCAGGCATTTTGATCACTACCATTGCTTCAAAGGGAGAGCTGCAGGCTTGGCCAGAGCTGCTTCCTCAACTCTGTAACCTGCTCAACTCTGAAGATTACAATACATGTGAGGGTGCTTTTGGAGCTTTGCAAAAGATTTGTGAGGATTCTTCTGAAATGCTGGACAGTGATGCTTTGAATAGACCTCTTAACATCATGATTCCCAAGTTCCTGCAGTTTTTCAAACATTGTAGTCCCAAAATCAGGTAAGTAATTATTTAATCGTAGTGGTCAACTGTGTAAGAAATTAGCAGGCCCTGGGTTCATTACTCAAATGGGTGTGTGCCTTTGTCTCACAGATCCCACGCAATTGCTTGTGTGAATCAGTTCATCATCGGCAGGGCCCAGGCACTCATGGACAATGTCGATACTTTCATTGAGGTACAGTTGTTTAAGCGCTTGGATGGTTGGTTTGATGGCCATGATCCTGTCTGACAATCCTTAACTACATTCCAGACCTGTGTGGGAGTGAGGATTCGGCCAGGGATCCTGCTCCCACAACATAGTGTTGAATCCTATTGAAAAGTGTGTATCTGCAGAGTCTGTCCATCACACTTGCTAGCTCTAGTGTGAAGAATTGGATCTTAAGGAAGTTTTTTAGATGGTTGGAGAAGGGGAGGGTGGAGTGTGTGAACTGGCAGCATTAAAGCTGTGACCCAGCACATCACCCTCAAATGATGTTGGCAATTTATTTCCTGGCCTCCATACAACTGAAGATCATTATTTAAGGTGGATCTCTCTGGTATAGGAAATGAGCAGACTCTGGGCGCTCTGTATTATGCCTTCATTGAATGTATCTCCGATTGCTCGCTGTGTACTTCTCCAGTGTGTTCAGACCAAAATGATGTAAGCTCTTGGTGGTGAGGGCTGGGAAAATTTCACAATGATTCAGATGTAGTAAGAGTTGGCTGACTTGACAATAAGTAGAGGGGCATTTTACTGATTTTTTGTAATTCCCTTATTTTTAATTGGATATTAAAGGTATGTCATGACTCATTTGAAAGCTTTTGGCCCTCAGTGAAAGCTGTAGTTAGAATTATAGCAAGTCTAAGCCAGCTACCAGAACAATCCCATCAGTCTCATTGCAACTCCTTTTTGAAGGCTAATTGTGTTATCAATTAGCCTTTTGTGATTCTTTTATATATTTATGCACTCCCTGTTCCTACAGTCATTAAAATAGTGCCATTTACTTTGTCCTCCTTTCTGTGAAAGTCTATCACTTTGTACTCCAGCATTAAAATTTCATTTGTCTTTCCATACTGCCTTGCAGTCCATTACTATCTTTCTTCCCATTTATCAAACTTTTAAGTTTGCTTTGTCATCAGCAAACTTGGAAATTTGCACACTCGTATTTGAGAAATTCATTTAGATATAGATACACACACACACACACACACACACACACAAAGTCCCACTTCTGGGTATCACCATCTACCATCCTCCATTCTGAAGAGCGACCATTTACTGCTTTTTGTCTTTGCATGTATGCTGCTACTACCCTTCAATTCCATTTGCCTGCAATTTTGCTTACCAGCCTTGTGTACTTTCTTAAAATTTTTTTGCTCTTTTCTCATTCTGTTTAAATTTTTTAAGGTTTAATTTTCTCTCCCAGACTATGCCTTCCATTTGGAAATAGTTACTATACTGGGTAACTTGCCTGTGGCTAGAAACCAGCCTGGTTGAGTATCAAGGTCAGTGTATATATTCAAAGCCGACCTTTCAGTATGGGAGAGTTCATGGGATGGTTGTAAAAGGCAGTATTAAAACAAAACTACTCAGCTAGCTCGTGGCCTAGTCAGTAGCAATTGATATACTTGCTACATTAAAAGACATCATATAAATGCAAATTGTGCAGTGTGATTTGTGATTGGATGATAGTGTTGTCTTGCTTCCTGTAGCACCTATTCGCATTGGCAACAGATGAGGATTCAGAGGTGAGAAAAAATGTATGTCGGGCACTGGTAATGCTGCTGGAAGTTCGAATAGATCGCCTTATCCCGCACATGCACAGTATAATCCAGGTAAGATGTCTGGTTATGTATATATATGTACGTATATATTGTGATGCAAGTACACAAAATGTCCTATCTGGTGTACACAAACTCGTGGAGTTATACTGTGTGAGAACAGGACATTTGGCCAAACTCGTCCATGTCAATCAAGATGCCTATTTAAGCTAATCTTATTTGACTGCATTTGGCCCATATCCCTCTAAACCTTTCCTATCCATGTATCCTATCCTATCCAAGTATCTTATGTTATAATCGTAGCTGCCTCTATTGCCTTTGGCAACTCGTTCCATAAATCTACCACCCTCTGTGTGGAAAAACTTGCCCCTTGAGTTCTCTTTAAATCTTTCCCCTCTCACAAACCATTGCCCTCTGGTTTTAGACTTTTCCCTGCTCTGGGGAAAAGTCTGACCATGTACCCTATGTCCCTCATTTTTATAAACCTCTAAGGTCATCTCTCAATCTCCTTTGCTCAGGGAAAACAGATCCAGGCCTGCCTTCGTTTTACAATATTTTTATTGAATCCGTGAAAAAAAATAGAGTACATGCATCAAGAAAGAGAATAAAAATACTACTAAATACATTATATTAAATCGTACTTAGATTACAATATGCTAAATTAATAATCACATATAGCAGTTAGTTAATAAAGGAAGAAAAAATTGAAATTTTTTATTATATAAAAAAAATCTACTCCCACTACCAAAATCTGAAGCTGTTAGATGGAAAAAACAAGGAAAAACTTTTAAAAACATAACCATGCCAGCCAATATCTGCATTTTAGTCCCCAAATCAGAGATTTTCAAAATAATTCAAAAAAGGTCCCCACAGGGTTTGAACGTCTAGGTTAGGTTCAAAAACTGAACAGCGAATCTTCTCTAGATTCAAGTATGGCATAACATCCCGTAACCATTGAGTAACTTCCTTCCATTTAAGCAATACAGCTCTCCTGGCTATAAGAGAAATAAAATAATATGTAAATCAGAAGCCTTCAAAGTTATCTTTTTCTCCAACAATCCCAAATAGTGCAGTCAAAGGATTAAGTTTAAAATTTATTTTGAAGAGTACAGAAAAAGTATGAAAGATCTCTGTCCAATAATTTTTTAAGACTCTGACACGTCCAAAACATGTGAATTCAGGAAGCCACTCTGTTATTGCATTTGTCACAGTAAGGAGATATGTCAGAATAAAAACGGGATAATTTATCCTCAGACAAGTGAACTCTATGGACCACTTTAAACTGAAGGAGAGAATGATGAGCACGTAATGACGAAGTATTAACCAACTTGAAAATTTCATTCCAAGTTTCCTCAGAAATTGACATCTGCAAATCTTGTTCCCAAGCATTTTTAATTTTATCTAGTGGCACCTTACTCATTCCTAGTAATGTCATAAATATTAGATATTGAGCCATCCTGAAAAGGTTCCAAACTAAAAATTACATTTAATAAATTCTTATCAGGACTCGAAGGAAAAGAATGTAATTGAGATTGAAGAAAATCTAATTTGTAAATATCTTAAAAAAAAGTTGTTGGTAAATTATACTTGATAGACAATTGTTCATATGAAGAAATGTTTCCTCCAACAAACAGATCTTGAAAACAAGTAATACCTAATTTGTCCCACTCTTTAAAAACTACATCAGTCATAAAAGGTTTAAAAAATTAAAGAAAATGGGACTGGACAAAGAAAAACTCAATAAACCAAAATATTTTCTAAATTGTAACCAAATCCTCAAAACATGTTTAACTACTAAATTATCTGTTAGTTTATTTAATGATATTGGAAGTGAAGAACCAAGCAAAGAGATAATAGATGCGCTGTTCAGTTTTTGAATCTAACCTAGACTTTCAAACCCTGTGGGGACCCTTTTTGAATTATTTTCAAAATCTCTGATTTGGGGACTAAAATGCAGATATTGGCTGACACTGTTACATTTTTTAAGGTTTTTCCTTGCTGTTTCTTCTATCTAACAGCTTTGGGTTTTGGTAGTGGGGGTAGATTTTTTTGTAATAAAATATTTCAATTTTTTTCTTATTAACTAACTACTATGTGATTATTGATTTAGAGTATTGTAATCCTAAGTACGACTTAATGTATTCAGTATTTTTTTGATGCCTGTACTCTGTATTTTTTTCATGGATTTAATAAAAAATATTGTAAAGAAAGAGATAATAGAGAATTTTTAACAGAATTTCTGAAGACACCCATACTGGACGAGCCTCTTGATTAATGTAATGTAACCAAAATGTAAGATTTCATATATTGACTGCCCAGTAATAAAATCTAAAATTAGGTAAGGCTAAACCTCCATTCTTTTTAACCTTCTGAAGGTGAACTTTATTTGGTCTAGGATGATCCAGGCCTTCCAATCGCTCTTGGTAGCTTGAGCCCTCCAGTCCAGGCAACATTCCTGTGAATCTATTTTCTTCTACACTCTCTTAGCTTAATTACATCCTTCCTATAGCACAGCAACCAGAGTTGCACACAGTACTGCAGCCTAACCAATGATTCATATAAACTGTAAACTTGACATCCTATACTCAGTGCCTCAGCCAATGAAGGCAAACCTACCATATGCTGTTTTCACCCCCTCTGTCTACCTGTGTTGCAACTTTCAGGACATTCTCTGCATGTCATGGTCTGGTTTAACTTCCCAAAATGCATCACTTTGCATTACCAGTCTGTAATGATCTTTGGTTTTTGACTCCAATTTGACCAGTTGTTCAGAATTGTTGGAATTGTAAGAATTGGAAAAGTTATCTACCAATAAATTTAACGTAGAATTAGTTATCACAGGTCATCATGTAGAAGGAAGAACTCAAATCTTAGTTGTTTGTGGCCAACAAATTAGTTTCCTTGTGCAAGCATGTTCTTACATCAAAGTGACTGACCAACTTTTTACCTTTAATTGTGGGAGGAACAATTTTGGGGCAATATACCTTGGGGGAGGGGGTGGTGTTTGAACAGGTGGAGCAATAAAGCAGAACCTTGGTTTAATATCTTGGCAGAACTGTAGCCCATCACCAATGATGGTCAGAACTCCCTCTAGATAGTCTTCAACCACCCAGTTCCAGGTCACAAGTCCCTGGGCCTAATGTTGAAATGGTGTTGGAACCACAACTTTAAATTGACCTTTGTGAGCAGTTGGCTATGCAGCCTGCCTTTTGAACAGTGCACAGAATTTGATTACTTTCTGCCTATTTCTTCATGTAAAATATGTTGCAGTTTTGAATGTGTTTTTAAGTGCAGTTAATCTGGTTTGGTTGATAAATGCACAACATTATTGAACTGTTATAAAGCTGAAGAGCTTCCAGATTCATCAGTATTCCATTCTTCCATTGGCATGACTGCAGTTTTTAAGCCCTTCCATTGAGTAAATTGGGTTTGGGGTGGGTGTGGCATGTAGAAGACATTCTGCTCCAGTCAGTGTCCATTGGCAGCTCAAAGCATGTGTTCAGGTGTGATGACAGGATTGTTTGAAGGTGGATAATGTTGTTGGCTTTATCTGGCTTCTGATGATCTGGGGAAGTTACCAGAAGTTGGTCAATGCCACCAGACTTTTACTTTTTAGGTTATTGACTTGGGTGGGGTTAGTTGGTTAAATGACTAAGCACTAACTGTACAGAAGTTGAGTAAGCTAGAGTTCTAGGTAATGTCACGAACTTATTTCTGCTGTAATTACAGTTCCTGTCTTCTGTAAGTAGTTCACCTAATGACCCCATTTCCATCCTTTTCCACTCACTACCCCTCACCCCTCAGTACATGTTGCAGAGGACGCAGGACACTGATGAAAATGTAGCGCTGGAAGCGTGCGAGTTCTGGCTCACACTGGCTGAACAGCCGATCTGCAAGGAGGCCCTATCAGGACATTTGATCCAGTAAGTAAAGGGAATTGGGCTCATGGAGGCAGTCTGCATTAGAAATATAGATTGCTACTAGTACTCTGGTCATATTTTACTGGAAGTCTATTGTTACCAAATCATAGCAATCAATCTTTATCAGTGAGCCTACAATAGAATGTAAATGTGAGGTAATCTGTGGTGGTGGAGAGCTTTGGGGAAATAAGCACTTTACATGTGG
Source organism: Pristis pectinata (assembly GCF_009764475.1). NCBI lineage: Eukaryota > Metazoa > Chordata > Chondrichthyes > Rhinopristiformes > Pristidae > Pristis > Pristis pectinata. The sequence continues at coordinate 13,637,280 of NC_067435.1, read as the reverse complement.
TCCGAATTACTATACTGTGTTCTAAGTGAGATTTTCTTTTTTTTTTGTTTCTGAAGTAACTTGCTATTTTGGGTGAATCAATACTGATTGCTTCTGCCATCTTCCAAGGAAGATTGTCCAAAGGTTGAATGCTCACTGCATCATTTCAGTAGATTAATTTTGAATTGCCCTCTGTTTAGGCCATGTTCTTTGACTTCACTGTTGTGAAAGCAGTGAAATGACCTTTGGGTTGTACTAGAGGTGGCTATTGGATATCTTGGCACTTTGGAGGAGGCTATTTATTCTGGTTATGAATGAGATCTGATGGTTTTGTTGTCTTTCAGGTTGATTCCTATTTTAGTGAATGGGATGAAATACTCAGAGATTGACATAATCCTTTTAAAGGTGAGGACAGTTAACTCTTGTACTGCTTTCTGGGAATTGGTTTGGAGCTGGGACTTGCACAGTACTTGAGTGGATCTCTCTCTCAGTTTATGTCAAAGTTCATGGGATGACTTTTCTGAACCATATTTATAGAATTTTTAATATCAAAATTCTGTTGTATCTTCTGAATCTGTTGATGTGAATTGTTCTCGCTGTCTTATGCTTGCTCACAGGGTGATGTGGAAGAGGATGATACAGTCCCAGACAGCGAGCAGGACATAAAGCCCCGTTTTCACAAGTCCCGCACAGTTACCCTGCAACACGAGGAGGATGCTACCGAGGAAGATGAGGACTTTGATGACGATGATGACACACTCTCTGACTGGAACCTGAGTATGTTTGTTTAAAGTGACTTTTGCCAGGAAGAGCCATATATTCAGACACTTGAAGTGGTGTTAAGATCCCAAAACCTTCCAACCCGGTGTAGTTGTGTTGACAAGCTAGATTAGTTGCTTCTGGTTAAAGGGCACTGAGAGGGTGTACTTGGCTTGGGCTTGAGAGCTTGCTGGATGGGTGGGTGGAGATGGGTAATTCTTACTCCTACTGTGTTGGGTGCTCCACTTAATGCAAGCATTTCCTTGGCTGTTGCATCGCCTCTGAAAACCCTCGCCTGTCATAGGCCATTTGATTGTGATTCTGGAAGACACAAAAATCGGTACCTTTTAGGTGCAAAACAGATACGATGGGAGAGGACTCCACACTGAGACTACAGGAGGCATCTCTAGCCTTGTAGTTTCCATGGTTGTTTGTCACCAGGTAGAGAACAGGGAATGAGGAAGGTAAAGAGTAAATTCTTTGAGTGACTCTTTGTGGCAGTTGGAGTTGCCTATAAATGTTAATCTTTAATCGGTGGATTGTTTGGTACATTTCACAATGCGTGCCATTTGATTGTTTACTCTTTGGGTGGAAAAATATATTCTGGCAGATCCATATGCACTCCAGAGTAGCATGTCTGTGCTGCCTTGTATATATGAGTAGTCTGGGACATGGGTGCTTGCTTATGGTGTTGTTCCTTCCATTAGGGAAGTGCTCAGCTGCTGCACTGGATGTCCTGGCCAATGTTTTCCGAGATGATCTTCTGCCTCACCTTCTGCCGCTGCTGAAAGGATTGTTGTTCCATCCAGACTGGGTTGTTAAGGAGTCTGGAATCTTAGTTTTGGGAGCAATTGCGGAAGGTATGATGCAAGTGTCAAGGTATATTTTCAAAACAAAAAAATTATTGCAAGTGGGAACAGTTCTGGAAAGGATTCATCTCTAAAGAAATATGGGAATCAATTAATCCTTTAGGCCTGCGTGTTTTTTGTACCTGCATCCAGACCGCCAGTCAAGTCTTGCTTTGTAAATCAGATCTTATAAATGAGACTGCTGCTCTCTGGCCCATGTGCAAAATCCTTTATAAAAGCTGATTCCAAAATTCTATAGGTGCAGACTTCAGCACTATAGGTCCTGCCTCAGTGCAGGAGTCCCAAGTTAATCGGGCACTGAGGTGAGCTATGAATCTGATCCACTCCTAATCTGAATGTGTTTATGCAATGTACAATGTGCTTCCTGGTTTAAAGGATTTTGTACCTCACTCCATCACCCTTCCAAACACTTCAAGCTGTAAGAGGGTTGTGGCCAGTGGTCTCAATTGCTCTCTTTCCCCATTGGTTAATGCCTAAAGCTTTGTTTCCACCATTAGGTTGTATGCAAGGGATGGTTCCATACCTCCCGGAGTTAATCCCGCACCTCATTCAGTGTCTGCCGGATAAGAAAGCACTGGTGCGCTCGATTGCCTGCTGGACATTGAGTCGCTATGCACACTGGGTTGTCAGTCAGCCACCAGATCAGTACCTTAAACCACTGATGACTGAACTTCTGAAACGAATCCTGGATGGAAATAAGCGTGTGCAAGAGGCAGCATGCAGGTGAGTTGGGTCGGAGTGTTCAACTTTGAAGATCCAAACTACTGACAAAAATATCCAAATCCTGTATCTGTTGAGCTTAGTGATCTTGAAAGCTGTCTGACAAGCCTGATGCTGCTGAAATTAATTTCCATCAAGTCTTACAGACCAGCCATGCATCCCTTGGGCTTGGATACAGAGAGCAGCCAGGCACACTGTTGCTGACTGCTGTCCAATGACTCCTACAGGAAAAATGTTTCCAATTTACAATAGAGACCATTGGAGGGTGTTGAATCCCACGAGTCATTCCCGTAGCTATGACACATGAGCTACAGACTGGGTTCTCCCATTCTGGCATTTAGCTGATTGCAGCTGGAGAGATGAGGTCAAGCCAACTTGACTTTGGTTGAAAGGTAGTGTTCAGATAGGAGTAGATTTTGGCATTTACAGCTGTCATGTCTGTCTGGACACTTAATCAGTACATGAGAATTCTTATGTATGTATTCATACTCTTTGATCAAGATTTTGTGTTTGAGACTGAGTATAATGGATATGAACCAGGCTTTTTCAATGGGCAAGCAATTGACAGTTGGAGCAAAAGATCATTTGTTATAGATGGAATAATTCAGGCCACATGGCAACTTAAACATTGATCGCTTATAAATTTCTGTCTGTGAAATGCTGACTTTCTTTTATCTTCCTCACAGTGCATTTGCTACATTAGAGGAAGAGGCCTGCACTGAGCTTGTGCCATATCTCAGCTACATCCTTGATACACTGGTATTTGCCTTTGGAAAGTACCAGCACAAGAACCTACTGATCTTGTATGATGCTATTGGCACTCTGGCTGACTCCGTTGGACATCACCTCAATCAGCCGGTAGGCTGCAGATGTGGCTTGGGAGGAAGCGGGTCAGAGGATTTTCACACACTCCATCCTGGGTCAAGGCCAATGTGTGATTTGAACAATTCTGAATTTGGGATAATGCAGAACAGATTTTTAAAAATAGGCCACTCAAAGTTGGGCATCCATGAGGTGCTGTAGCAGAAGTACACACCACTGCAACTGGCAACCCTGTGGGATTACTTGGTTCTGCCTAGAGCATATCCCTTGCTGTACCATTACAATAAAGCTTGTACATCAGCCCTGGTTTAATGAGTGCCAATCCTGGCATTCCCAACTGCATTGGACATATCTAAAATGAGGTGTCAGCCTGGTGACACTACAACTGCTACTTGCATGCTAAACAATGCAAACAGCATTAGGTAAACGGAACTAAGCAAATTTGCAATCAGTGAATCCAATCAAAGCTTTGCAGACTTGCCAGGTCTAATCATGAATGGTGGTGGGCAGTTAACAAGTGATGGGAGGAGGAACATTCCATCTCAACAGTCACAGGGCCCATCATCTGAGTGCTGAAGCACTTGTAACTGTTCAGCCAGAAGTGCAAGTAAATGAGTCACTGGCTTCTTCCTGAGATCCCCTCATTCACACTCAATCTTCATAAAATCAATTTACTCTAATATTAAGAAATGGCTTGTACTCCAACAACAAGCTGTAACTGTAACTAAACTGTTCCAGTACAGTTATGTCACTGGCATCTACCCAACAATGAGGAACATTAACCAGGTCTGTCCTCTTATCTGTAAAAAGTAAGAAACATCCAATCAGGCTAGTTACTACCTAATCAGTCAACTCTGAATCATCAGCAAAGTGATGGAGAGTGCTGTTGATAGTGCTATTGATAGCACTGTCTTTTTCCTGGGGTTTTGTCCTCAGCCTTTGTGCTTTTCCTCTCTTACCTGATTGCACTCAGTTAGTGCAACATTTGCTTAAATGTTGTCTTTAATACAGTTTTAACTTGTGCTATATTTTGTCAAATTGTCCCTAACCTTCAGATCCACTTGCCCTGGTCAGGCTGCCCAAACAGTAATGTACATAATTCTGGTTTTCATATTAATAGGAAGTATGTGGAAATGATGCAGGAATTTTGTACGGCTACACTGTCCCATGTGCGGGCAGCCTGCGTTTTGTGGATGCAAATCGCTTCATTTATTGCAAGGGTAGATGCTTATAACAACTTGTGTCCACAGGAATACATCCAGAAGCTAATGCCTCCACTCATTCAGAAATGGAATGAACTCAAGGATGAAGATAAGGATCTCTTCCCTCTGTTGGAGGTGAGTGATCATTGGTTGGTATTGCATCCCAGAAAATCATACCATAGGTATGGGTGGGGATGTTGGTTTCATATTCTCTCTCTACCCTCCAAAAGACCTAAACTGAAATAGAATTGAAAACTTTGTAGTAAAGGAAATTTCTGGCCTTTCATTCTTTCACTGGCTCTTTGTCACAGCACTCCACATCTCTTTCGATGACCAACAGCATTTAAAATGCTGCTTTGAATACTTAACAATCTGTTTCTTGTCGAACACGTCCTAATATTGTCCCTAACTCCCTTTCTTTTACTTTGAACTTGAATTGATTCCATCCAGCTGGCACATCACTAAGCAGTTTCTACCCGATTCTCTGTATTACCTTTGACCTTCAAATATTGAAAATCTTTTGTTGCCTCTTCCTGGTCAGACTACCCTTAGAGCAAATGCACAAATTTATCATCTCTATACAATTATAAATGTGGGGAAATTGAGATATGGTAGGAATGGTACAAGGAATGTAAAGCCCAGCAGGGACTGGTTGGTTAAATGCCCTGTTTCTGTGCTATAATCTATAATTACCTTCCATCTCATTCTTTGCAAAGGTATCTAAGTGCTTTCTAAATTGTTTGGTATCACACTCAGTCACATAGATAAAGAAGATTCCAGGTTCCACCTCTGGCTTGTCAGGTGTCAATTTCTAGGCTTGGAAAGAAGACATGAGTTCTTGCTCTCCATGGCCGCACGGAAACCTGTGCTAGAATGTCCGTGTTGAGGAATGTTGGGCTCCATAATAAAATAATTGCCTGATCCAGGCTTTTCTCAGAAAATGCACAATGATGGTTCCAGTGCAGATGATGTTTCCCTCATATAGAACTCTGCTACCAGTCTGGTTGCTCTGATGACATTTGCCATTGATCCTAACGTTTCCTGTTGTGGTGATATTCATTGATTCTTTTTCTTCCCCAGTGTCTCTCATCAGTGGCCACAGCTCTGCAGAGTGGCTTCCTCCCTTACTGTGAGCCCGTTTATCAGCGTTGTGTCACACTTGTGCAGAAAACACTAGCCCAGGCAATGGTAAGATCCTTTTACTGGTGTTTAAATCCATAAAGAACACTATTGATGACATTTGATTGGGATTTTTGTAGTATGAAATTTCATCTTTTGTCTAAAACTAGCTGGGCAGATTTAATAGTAGGGTACATCTTCATCCACTGCAGAGTACGTACCATCTGTAGATCATACTGTCTCACAATGGAAGGCTGTAGTTGTATTCAGTGGATAAGTTACGTGGTGTGCTAGGAGAGTGGTCCAAAGCATAGCTTCAGTTGCATTCTCTGCAGGTAGTGATGAAGATGCTGTTTAACCTGTGTGAGACCAGAAAGACTAGGTGGGTGAAAGTGACGTGGATTTTCAGGCTGGTTATGTTGATTGACCTCCAAATAGTTGAATCTGGGATATGCCTTTGCTGTGATGAATAAAAATGCAGACATTTGAATACTGAACAAATTCTGTTGATTTCCTTTTATTCTGAATGCAGCACATACCATTTTCAATGTTCTTCATCGTGTAAGAATAGGGTAGGTGTCTTTCCATGTTGTGGACTAATTTTTCCCCATTGTTATACTCTTTGTTCTCAGATGTACAATACTCAGCCAGATCAGTACGAGGCTCCGGACAAGGACTTCATGATTGTGGCACTGGATCTGCTGAGTGGCTTGGCAGAGGGGCTCGGTGGCAATGTAGAGCAGCTGGTTGCTCGGAGTAACATCATGACTCTTCTATTTCAGTGCATGCAGGCAAGTGAAGGGAAACCACTCTGGCAATTTCTGCCAGAATTTTGTAGCCTGGGTGTGTCTGATTGAAGTGCTGCCTATGACGTTGTCACGATTGTGTTCTGGAGAAACATGGTGGCCAGTCCCACAGTGAGATGAATTGCCATGAGACTTGTGGTAGAGGGATAAGTGCCCATGATTTTGATTTAATGTCTCATTGAAAAGACAGTACATCCAACAACATACCAGCCCATCAGTATGGCACTAATTTTGCTTAACACTGACTGAGATGAGTGTTACCTTTTTGCCAGTGAGTAAAGAAATAGTGGCAGTTGCTCTCAGAGCCTGAACCAAGTGACCTCTTACTTGAAGGTGAACATGATTTGCCATCTGCTGAGTGACTCAAATTGTTCGAACATGTGGTTCTTTTGGATCTGAGTTTACATTGGACCTTGTGCACAGTTTCTCAGAGAAAGTGCTACTGCCTTGAGTTATCTTGCAGCCCTTGAGTTATCTTGAGTTAACATCAAACTGGATGAAGGTTTGCTCTTGATTGTAAGAGGGAGCAGTATCTGTTGGCATTAAGTACAGGGAATGAGCAAGATTGAGGAAGAAGTTCAGTGTTATGATGATCCGTGAGTTTGATGTTTTAAGTGACCTGTCTAGTCTCTCCTCTCCAGGACACCATGCCAGAGGTTCGTCAGAGTTCGTTTGCACTTTTAGGAGACCTCACCAAAGCCTGTTTCCAGCACGTTAAACCATGTATAGGTGAGTATGTGGGCTTAAAACAGCAAGTCTGTACATATGGGTGTTCCTCAGCTGTTAGACTTCACCAGTTGTCAAAAAGCTTTTGATGGTGCTTGATTTCTCCCACTTAACTGAAAAGAATGGGTATTGGTGATAAGTGGTAGAGGCAGGTACAATTACAACATTTAAAAGACATTTGGACAGGTACAAGAGTAGGAAAGGTTTAGAGGGATATAAGGCCAGCTTAGATGAACCTCTTGGTTGGCATGGACAAGTTGGGCTGAGGGCCTTGTTTCCATGCTGAATAACAGACTACATGGATTCTCAGGCACTAAACTTCAGTGGGTTGTCGTTCCACAGGCAGTGACTTCCACTGGGTTACAGTTCCACATACACAGACTCTCACTGGGGTACAGAACTACAGGTATTACCCTAATGACTGACTCTAAGTTTATGTGCAAATCCAGTGTTCAGCTGTCACTTTCAGGAGTGCTTCTGAATAATGCTCAGCTACTGGGTTCACATTCATAAAATCTGACCTGGTTCTGGCTTTAATATTCTCCTATTTGCCTTGGATTCCAGACTCCTTTCCCCCCCTTGATCCTAAGTTGGTGCCATCTTCAAGGCTAGTTGGAATAGCTACCCTCTGTCTTGTGTCACCAAGGGGTGTTTAAATCTGGCACCATGCTCCTCTTGGTGCAGGCTATGTCTTGCATCTCTACCTTTGGTAGTGTGGATGTGGCAGTGTGTTGAAGCAATTTACTGTTGCGATTTTGAATAATATTTTCCTGTTGCTTTTTTCAGCTGAGTTCATGCCAATCTTGGGAACCAACCTGAACCCAGAGTTTATTTCTGTGTGCAACAATGCCACCTGGGCAATTGGGGAGATCTGCATGCAGATGGGTAAGTTCTTTCTACAGCACAAGACTGATTTGAAGATTTACCAAGAGTGATGAAGCTTGGAATGTGTTGATTAATCTTTTGTGTAGTGTTGCCCACAGTTAAAGGGCATTCACAAAGACGCCTTAATGGTCCTATGTAGAAAATGTCTTTGAAATATAGTTTGCTTAATCTTCAAGGGAAAAAGTTACAAGCCAAGGGTTTCAGATTAAAGGAGGTTAATCTTAAAGTTGTTCTTGATACTCATCTGTGAGAGTTTTGTTTTTACTATTGTATCTGGTGTTCATCAATTTTGGGGGAGATTGTACTCTGAATATGAATCTTTTTGTTAGGTGCTGAGATGCAGCCATATGTTTCACTAGTCCTGAATAACTTGGTGGAGATCATCAACAGACCAAACACTCCCAAGACTCTGCTTGAAAACACTGGTGAGAAACAAACTGATCTCTGCCAACTATGTACAGGGTTAAAATGACCATATTTCTGAAGCTGTTAAACTTACCTGCATTAATTTTCCTGAACCAGTACTAACCAGTAACCTAGCCACCATTGTTCTCTCCCTTGGGCAGGAGAGATGGAGTGGTGGCTAACTCCTAATGATACTGCAGTGATGACTAGAAAATGCAGACATTTGAATCCTGAATTAAATGTTGAACTTTTCTATTCTGAGCACATTCACTGCGGGAGATATTCCAACTGATTGCGTTGATATTTGTTGACTTTTCCTCTTCCTCCTCTTCAGCCATAACCATTGGTCGCTTGGGTTATGTGTGTCCTCAGGAAGTAGCACCCATGCTGCAGCAGTTCATCAGGCCATGGTGAGTGTTTCATTAACATTACTTGTTCTCTATCTACCTGCATTCCCCCATATCCCCAATCCAGTGCAATCCAGCAGTCTGGTCTAGGGCCATTGCTGTGTCTGATTCAGGAGGTGACCCCACCTGGAAAACGTACCTTGGCGTAGGTTGGGGATCTCAAAATGGCCAGAAATTTATGCAATGCTGCTTTTGAACTCCAGTATGTCTTTATAATTCACAGGTGCACGTCTTTGAGAAACATCCGTGACAATGAAGAGAAGGATTCTGCATTCCGTGGGATCTGTATGATGATTGGAGTGAATCCAGGGGGTGTAGTACAAGTAAGGAAATACACTTTCAGTGGTCTGCTGCTCTTTGTGTCACTGAACCACCCTGACAAGGATGCCCCTAGTTTGGTGTTGAGTGGACTGATCATCTGTTGCCCCTCGCCCTATGCCACTAAGTTAGAAGCAACCTGCTTTTTCTGATGCTTGCTGAATTCCCTTTGTGGGTGGGATACTCAACGGAAGCTGATGATGGCAACTCTTGTCAATAAGAGGTCAGCACTGTGTGGAGAGGGAGTGTTCTGTAGGGTGTTCCGGGGCAGGGATTCCACTTGGGTATTTTTGGAGGAATGCAGAATGTTCTCCATTTTATTTTGCTGCTTTCTCTGCTTCACTGGTGCTGGTTTTAATCAGCGTCTGTACATCGGTGAGCCATATAGGTTCTGTGTATGGAGGGGATGCACTCAGTACAGAGTAATAAATGAAAACTGAACAATTTGTTCTTTCTAGGATTTCATCTTTTTCTGTGATGCTGTTGCGTCATGGGTGAGCCCAAAGGATGACCTGCGTGAGATGTTTTACAAGGTAGGTGCTTGTTCTGTGGATTCTAACTTCCTGCCCACCCTGAGATCTCTGACTATTGGTTGGCCACTGCACCTATTCCCCTGGCAGGTGACTGGATTCTTTCTTGACATTTGCAGCTTGTACAATGAAATGGAGTGTAGCTATTCTTATGCTAAAGCAATATTAGGCACAAAACAACCAGCAAAGGAGTAGCGATCAGCCATTTGGTCTCTATTTGTCTAGTCAATTGATTGAATTGAACTTTTGCCACAGATTAGCAACTGGATATTGTTGGGGTTTCTTGGACCATCTGGTATCTCAAAGTGATTCTTTGTGTATGTGTACATCTTACTGGCACTTCTCAACACCACTGTCTGTACTGTAAGAATGTTTACCCAACATTCAGTATTGAATGAACTGTAAAGTACCCCCAATGAAATATTGGGAAGTCAGATGCTATTGATGTCTGCCCCATCAGCAAACTCTATACCTCGCCAATTGATCTAACTGTTCATAGCCTGTGCGACATCAAGTTGAGCTTCCAACTCTGTCCTTTCCAATGTGTCTGCTCTGAGTGTACGACCATAAATCAGCTTTTCTGTTGAAGCCCTTGTACTAAAAGCCCTACTCTCATTGTATCTTGTACTTTTACATTCAGACTTCTACCCAAGTTCAGTTTCCTCCCCACTATACCTCTTAAGATGAGCTTAAAACCCCATCCTTTGATCAAGTGTTTGGTCTGGTGTCCTAACATTTTCATTGATTCTTTTGGGGAGTGCCTTTTGCTTCTATACTGTTAAATACATGTTGTCTGGGACCACAAAGCTGAGTCCATTCATTGTGATCAGGTTTAAGAGCATGAAGAACAACTTATTACTGTCCTGAGTGTACCACATACCCAGGATCAGATCTGGAGCTTTGTGCTGTGTGTGTGGGCTTAACTAACACAGACTAGTAGCTAAACTTTGTTTAATTTTAAGTACTTCTGAATGTTACCATTGTATTTGTCTCTCCTTTGCAGATACTGCATGGATTCAAGGAGCAGGTTGGTGAGCAGAACTGGCAACAGTTTTCTGAACAGTTCCCACCACTTCTGAAGGAGCGGTTGTCTGCATTCTATGGCGTATAGCTGAAGTTAAGGGACGTAAATGTCAGGTAGGCATCCTATGTCCGAGACCAGTGGGGTACAAGGAGACCATCCAGTGGAGTGGCAAGATCTGGTGTTTCTCCAGTTGTATCTCCTTCACTTGACTTGCCAAGTGTCTCTGAGAGTTGGAATGCTGTTGACGGAGCTGTCCACCTTCTATTCATTGGCTTTAGAATGGAAAGTCATCCCCTAAGAAGGGGTATCTGAAATAGAATGAGCTAGAAATGAATTAGAAAGTGCTGGAAATACTCAGCAGATCAGACAGCATTTGTAGGAAGAGAAACGGCTGACATTTCAGATGTGAAGGGTCTTCGACCTAAAACATTAGCTCTGTTTCTCTTACTTAGCAGGTCAGGCCGCATCTGTTAGTATTTCCAGCATTTTCTGTTTTATTTTGGGTTTTATTTTCTGTTTTATTTTGGGTTCCCAGCATCTGCTGTTATTTTGATTTTCAGAGGTTGGGGTTGACAGCAATCCCAGTATCTGATGGAAGACTGGGTGGTTCCTTTTACTGGCCTGGATTCAGGCTTTATGATGTATTTTGGTGGGTGGGGGGGGGGGGGGGGGGTGTGATGGGACAGGTGGTTGACAGGTATTATATGATTTTAATGCAGGGTTTAAACCAGTTCATTTTTAATAGTTTATTTCTGTAATGCTTTGGATAAATACTAAAGTCTCTCTCTCTTTCTTTTGTCAGGTTTCTGTTGCTGGGAGGGCTACTGGGAAATCATCCACATCTAGGAGTTGCACTACCCTGTCAATGGGGGGTTAGGGTGGAGTTGGTGGGACTAAATAAAACACCCCCTTTCTCCGGAAATATCGGGGGAAAACTGCCTCTAAACCAGAGCAAACGGGATTAATTAGGCTGAAAGATCTTGCACGCCTTCTCTCTGAAGAGGCAATTGCCACTACACACGGGATAATCCAAAGATTCCCGAGGGTCAAATCTCTCAGTTGGACAACTCGGGAGGGGGCAAAACGTGTGGGGGAAATTTAGGGAAAAAAATTTAAAATATAGGCAAGCTTAGTGAAGAATTCCAAAAGATTAATAAAATTGGCTAGGTTTAAACAGCCTTGTCCATCTAAATTTGGGTAACACCAAGTCTGATGCTTGTGCCGTGGTTTAAGAGTAGAGGTTTTTAAAAGTTAAACATTTTTTTTAACACATTAAAGCTAGAAAGCATACAGAGCTTTGTACTGTTGCATAGATACCCCAGCAGTCATCTAAAAAGAGAGTCACTGTTTCAAGCTAGACTGCATGGTGGTGAGCTGTAATAGTTTAGTGATCTCTGAATAGAATGTAACGATCCATAACGTGTGTGTATAGATCAAGGCTTCACTATCATTTCCGATGGTTTGTAACAGATTGGTCCAATGTGGAGTGGCGCTCAGCTTTCTACTCCCCTCGAGCCTGGAAGTGAGCAGGAGAGATCTGGGGAGGGGGTGAAAGCCTGTACCTTGATCCTATAATGAAGCATGTCTGTACTGTCGGGCTCTGGCAAATGCCCTGTTAAACAATGAACTGTTTGAGTTTGCTCCTAATTATTTTTTGTGATAATGTGCTGCTGCGCGCTTATCTTTTTTAAAAAAAACTGTAAATTGAAATGGCAAGTGTTCAAAAAGAGAAACTTTTTTTTAAAAAATATACCCTTGGTAGGACCTGTGACTTTTTTAAATGTTCTATAGTTGATTCCATGTTCCTGAACTGCAGTTTGATACAGGTTTGCCATTGGTAGAGACTAGTGGGAGATAGTCGCCCTTTAAGCAGATGAGGGACTAACTGAGCTGCTGCATTAGTGGGTGGTGATGGGAAGTACCACTGGTGTCTCACTAGCCACAAATGGCTGGGAAATGGATAAGTTGTATCCTAGGTGGTTTCATTACTGTGGCATCACATTTGGTCAGTGTATTGTCTGAGATTTTGTGCTTGCAGAGTGGGTACTTGCAATTAGGACTTTGGGCAATTTCTTCCCAATTTAGGCAAATAATGGGTAGTGGTGGCTTCACACTAGTTCTCGTGTTTGCTTTTTAAACTTGTTATTGTCAGAATGGTTCTGAATTTGATCACTGGCAATCTCCTCATTATAGATCCTACTCACTTGAAGACCTGTCCAGGCATTGTAGGACTGAGCCCTGTGGCAAAATAGCTCAGTGAGTAACTCATGAAACAGCTTCACTCCCAAGTCCTGCACATCTGGTGTAGTATTTTGTGCAGAGATTAATGTGCCATTTTTAAGAATTTTTAAATGGCCCATTTCCTCTCTAGTGATGTTCAGTTCCATAAAGCCCAAGGGCTTGCAATGCCTTTGCTACCTGTTTGTGAGCATTGTGCTTTTTGTCTGTCAAACCTGAACCCGTCCTGCCATGGACTCTGATCTCTGAAGCACTGTGTCACTGCTTTGGTGTGGACCAGGTAGAGATTTCCAGCACCACATCTCCTCTCCCAAAAAATACTGAAGTGCTGTAAAACTGGTTTACTATGACATAGATACAAATTCCCACGTTTGTTGTGCACTCACTGGATCTCTGGCTATGTTGGCCAGTGTGAACCGTTATTACAGTATCCATTATTCTTGGCCGGGGGAGTAGTGGTGGTGTTAGTTCCAAGCCTGTAACCATTCCTGTCCGTCCTGTGTTCTCTTGGCAGGTTTGTTCCTTGTGGGAAGTTCTTTTGTAAAATTCTTTCCAACAATTAAGTGAAGTTCTAGGGACACAATTAAAATTGATGGTCACGTTTGCCCAGATTCTGGGTGTCTCCTACATTAGAGTTAGGCAAGATGCTCTGGGCTTCATTCCTCTGGTGTTTGTGTTTCCAATAAGCTCAAAGTGAAAGATTTTTGTCTCTGAATTGTTGGGATTCATGTTCCGGTTAATGTGATGAGAATACTCGTTTGCAGGTGAAGAATTTGACTGAAGAATGAGGAGTGTCTAGTTCCAAGCTGCCCAGAGGACAGTGTGTGTGTAGGCTCTGGTCACGAGTGCATGGGGCCAGGCAATAGATCGTGTTCAAACCCTTGATGTGTAACAGGACTTGGTGTTAGCAGGTGATCTACTTCGTGTTAGCAGGTTATAATAGAGCAGGAATTTTGGACCAGTCCCAATTACAAGTTTTTCATTTCTTTGTCCATCTGCCCCTAATGTTGGAATTTCATTCCTTGTTTCTTTTTTACCTTCAAGTTTGTCTTCTGTTTGACTTCCTACAAACATTCCCAGAAATAACATTACTGCCCCTCCCCCCACCCCCAGAAGGATATTTCTGATCTATTTTTGTTCATTTCTAGAGTTTTAAGTGGCATTGGGTAGTTAGCGCTATCTGGCTGCTGTCACAGACCCTGACATGTCTAAAAGAATCTGCCATTGCCTGGAGGGACACCAACCTGCCAGGAATTGACTGATTTTAGCTTGCCAGTGCATGGGTGTGGAATTCCCTTTGGGCAAAAGAGATGGAACTGAGAGCTCAGGTCTCTTCTATGAAGCAAGTCTAAATCTTTACCAGCAATCACCAAGTCTAGGATTGGGCTGCATTTTGTGTGGCTTGCAATGGGCCCTGAAGAAAGCTGTGCTTGGAGTACCTGCCAATAGATTGTGTGTTAGTTGTGAGTCTGTGTTTTAATTTATTAATGTTTATGTTTAGCCGTGGCTCTCTACAGTAGCAGTAAGTAGGCGAGAGTGAGCTTTGAAGGTGAGCGAATCTATTGGAGGGTTTGTGGTGCTCCTCTGCCATGATACCTAGAAGCAAACAGTTGGCTTTATCTGGCTGTACCTCAGACTGTCTGAGCACTTGCAGACTGAATGTTGCATGCTCAATGTGGTGCATACCTTCCTTAAATGTTATTCATAGATGTAAACAGCAATGTATCTTTGTCATGCTGATGTAATCAAGATGTAGCCTGAGTATATTGTTTGAAGACCCAAAATGGGAAGGTGGTGTTTTTGGGGAGGGGGGAGGAAAGGGATAATTGGGGATGTTAGTTGACAGAGCACTGAACAGATATCGAGCTGCTTTGTTTTAACTGTGTGACCAAGAGGTTTTTGGTATATTTTTGCCTCTTCACTCACTGCCATTTCCATGAGTGAGGTTACACCCAAAAAGTCAAAAGCCTACACCAGGCCTCGTTGGCTGAAAAGCCTACACCAGGCCTCGTTGGCTGAAAGGTATTCTTCCATTGTTTGATGGTGTTTCCTGCAAGCAATTGGAATTAAGGCAGAGGTGAGATTCCCCTCAGTGGTCTGCAGAGCAGTCATTTTTCCTGGGGAGGGAGGGAGAAGCAAAGTGGGAACTCATCTGGAAACAAGCATTTTTATAGGGGTGTCTGAACTAAATTGTATTATAAATTATGGATGGGGGGGGTGGGGGAGAACCCATTGGAAAATTTGTAGGGGTTTGAATTCCAGGTCCCCTTTCCTCTAGCTGAGAGTCAAGCAGCAGCATTTGCTGTGGTCTGCTTCCTGCTTATGCCAGGTACTGGTCTGACCAATGTGACTGAAGTTGGGCAGAGATGAAGACGGAATTGGAATTTCACTGCTCCTTGGTTCCACTGATGTTGGTTGCAGATCCTCATTCTGGTTGCAGACGGTGGGTCCCATGCGCAGAGTTGGAGTGGACGAAGGATTGGCACATTCTCTAGCCTTCCAGTTGGGATGGACCCTTGTGCCTGTGGGTTGTCCTGTGGTGTGGATCACCAATAAGGAAGTGGGTTGTGCCAGTGTACTACATACTGTATTGTGTTAACAATATCACTGACACTAATCTCAATGGCTTGTAAAAGGTGGTTTAACTTGACTCTTTTGTCAAAAGTAAATTAGTTACCAGTTTACACAACTGAAAACTAACTGTTGACTGTTTTAACAGACCTATTTAGGAGTATTTTTGTGGGATTTGAGTTTACAGAATGGGTTGAGAGTAAAAACACTGTCTAAGCTGTGAAAGCTGGTTCAGACAAAGAAAGTATCTGAGAAAAAGCCAATCTCCCCATTGTATCTTGCCGTGCCCTGCTGCCTGTTCTTGCCAGCACCTGTTTGCATTCAAATAGAAATTCTCAATGACTGCCTCTGCATTGCTGCCGTTGTGGTGACACATTCTTCTGAGAAAATCCAAACAGGAGACTTTTTAAAACAACCTTCATTCACTAAAGCTGTGCGGTCTCCAATGAAAGTGGGAAGGCAGTCTGTTCTTGATGGCAAGTCTGTCCAGTGAGTGAGCCATACCAAGTCTGGCCTAATTAAAATAGGTGCTCTCTGGTCTGCATGCAGGGAAGCTCTCACAGGTGTGCTGTTCTGTCAATAAAACTTATCACATTGGGTGCTCAGAGGGGATGAATGCTTTTCTCAGATGCTCTTATTGCTGAACCTATGACTGAAACTGACCCCTCCCTGAACTCCTGTATAAGTGTTATGCTGTTGCCTCCTTTTAACTTTGAGTTGTATATTTGTAAATGTGCAGTGTGTTTCCTGTGAATTGATCAGTGTAATGCCGGCCGTTTGCACCTTTGCTCAACTGAGATTTTTTTTCTCATTTTTATATAAATTTGTTTTATTTTTTTTCCTTTATGGACTAAAATTGGTTTCTTGTGACTCTAGTTTATGCAGTCCTGTTTTTTTTTTCCATTATTATGAAGAATGATTTAGGCATGACTTAGGGTCCTATCTTTCTGAGCCCAGTTTAAGCTACATCAGACAGAGGTCTGACACCTTCACCACAGTGAGAAAGAAAGGCTCTATGAAAAATGTGCACTGTCTTTGGCTGTCTGTAAAGATTAATAGTAGGCCAGATTAGGAAATTTTTAGAAACCAACAAAGGATGACTTGTACGCAGTATATAAAATTTGAGGAGAAGGAAGAATGAGAGTAAACTGGCAAATAATATAAAAACACAGTAAGCTTTCTGGACATATCAAAATAGAATAACTAATAAACTAGTCTCTCAAAGGATGAGACTGGGAGATTAATAATGGGAAAATTTTACATAATTCTGGTCATCACAGAAGACACTTAAAAACATCCTGATAAGAGATGATCAGGAACCAGTAGGGAAAGAGGACCATAAAACAATCTCTAACACTGGAGGGAAGAACTAGGCAGACTTACTGGGCTTAAAGGCTGACAAGTACCCTGCACCTGATGGCCTACGTCCTAGATCACAAAGAAAGGGGCTGCAGAGATCATGAATGTGTTGGTTGTAATTTACCAAAATACTCTGGATTCTGAAGATGTCCCAGAGGATTAGAAAACTGGAAATGTAATGCCACTATTCAAGAAAGGAGGGAGTAAAAGGAGGCCAGTTAGCCTAATATCTGTGACTGAGAAATGCTGAGTCTATTAATGAGGTAAGCCCAGAACATTTAGAAAATCAGAATCAGCTTGGTTAATGAGAGGGAAATGGTATTTGACAAATTGAGGATGTAACATAAAGGGGAACCAGTAGATAGCTTGATAAGGTACCACATGAAAGGTTTCTATATGTGATAAAAGCATACAGGATTGGAGGTAATGAGATGAATAGGGGATTTTCTAACAATTTGGGACAAATGGGTCACATTTACAAGTGAGGTGTCACAGGATCAGGTGCTGGGGCCTCAACTATTTACAAGCTATGTTACTATCTTGGATGAAGAAACCAGGTGTACTAAAGCCAAATTTGCTGATACAAAGATAAGTGGCTTGACAATTTGTAAGGAGGCCACAAAAAGCCTGCAGGGGAATATGTATAGGCTGAGTGGGCAAAAAGTTGGCAGGTGGAGTGTAATGTGGGAAAACATGAAATTATCCCGTAACTGTGAAGCAAAGAAAATCAAATTGATCTTTAAATGGTGGGAGTATGTAATGTTGCAGTACAAAGGCATCTGGTGATCCTAATGCATGAAACAAAGTTAGTGTGCAGGAGCAATAGGTAATTGTAAAGGCTAAATAGACGGCATTTATTTCAAGGACTTGGAGTTCACAAGTAGAGAGATTTTGATGTCACTTTACTGTGTTCTGGTGAGGCCACATCTGGAATATGGAGTACACTTTTGCTCTCCATTTTTAGGAAATAAGTACTTGCATTGGAGGCTGTGGATTGAAGGGTTCACTAGATTGTTTCCTGTGTGGAAGAGGTAAACATGAAGAAAGGTTGAGCAGATTCAGCTTGTACTCATTAGGGTTCAGAAGAATGAGGGGTGTTCATATTGAAACAAGATTCTGAGGGAAATTGACTGTTTCTGCTGGTGGGGTTATCTGCTACTAAGGATTTAAAATAAAGGGTTGCTAATTACAAGTGAAGTTGAGTTCCTGAGGGATACAAAACTTTGGAATTCCCTACCCCAGTGTCATTGAATATTTTCAAATTTGAGACTAATGGGCATTTGAACTACAGGGTAATTTAGGGAATAGGTGGAGAGCTGGAAAATGGTATTGAGGGCAAGATGGGACCTTTTCGAATGGTGGGGCAGGCTTCTGCTCCTGTTTGTTACTAACCATGTACAATTCTACACAAGCTTGTTGCATCTTACTTTTAAAGATACTGGTTGGGACTTGAGTGGGAGCATTAGGAATAGGTGGTTATTTGATAGAAAAATAAAATTGTATTTCGAGGCTAAGATTGGTGTACAATGCAATCTTGATGTGTACCAAACAATATGTAGCCACAACCAGCAACTAGGAAAACAAATATGCCAACCTTCATTGCATTGGAAGTTATAAGATGAGAAAGGAAGACTTGCTGAGATTGTAAAAGGCTTTGGAATCGTACCTGGCATATTGTGTGCATGTGGCCTCTGTACTTAAAGGAGGATATAAGTGCTCTGGAGCTGTAGATTCGCTGTATTCCAGTGATGAAGGTAATGTTCTATGAGAGAGTGCAATGTTGGCCTACACAGATCTCATTAAGATGTAAAGATTCTGAGAGGGGGTTGACAGACTAGATGTTGAGGCTATTATATAAGGCTAGACATGCTTAAACTAGGAGGCAAAGCCTTGGGATGAATAGTTGGCTGTTTAGATGACATTTCTTTACATGGATTTATAAATATTTTGGATTCCCCACCCTGAGGGATGTCTCTGCTCAGTTGTTGAGTATATTCAAGGTGGTGTCAGATTTTTGGACTGAAAGGATCAGAAGAGATGGGGATGAGAATGGGAGGAAAAGTGGAGTGGAGCCACAAGATCAGCCAAGATCTCACCAAATCATGGGAAAGCTCAGCCAAATGGTCATTTTCCTTTCTGTTGTCTCACAGTCCTCTCTGTGAAGCTGAACAGCTGCCTTGCTGATCCTCAAACTTCAATAATGTGGAGCTATTATACTAAATTGTTTCCTGTATCTCCACATCCTAAAGCGTATTGATCACGATTGGATATTTGGCATACTGTTTGTGCCTTTATCGAAGTCCAAAAAGGAATCCTTTTGTATCCATTTGGTAGCCCAGAATCCAATATGCTTTACCACCTACTCCAAATATGTCCTGTTAACAGTGCACATACACACCCAATCTTCCTTTAGAATCATGCTATCTAGTTTTTATCTCAGCTTGTTCTTGCCAAACTTTTGCATCACAACACTGCATTCAACGCTTGGTTAAAAGCAGTGCAGAAGATGCGAGTGGAATTCCTTGCTCTCACTAAGTAGTATAAATGTGCAATTGGCACAGGCAACATCAGTTCAAGATCTCATCCAACTGATGTCCTTAAATGGTTCTATAATCAGCCATAGCATAGGGGCTCTCACTGAGGGATAATTGGTAGCAACTTCAGCCATGTTGCTATTCCAGTCTGAAATCTATTCTTGTTAATTGGGGTGGTCTGACTTCTGTTTTGCCCTGAAAATGGGGTACTGAAGTGCTGAATGCAAACCTGTTGGTCAACCAGCTGTAAGTGCTTGGAAGAGCAGGATATGCCATTTACCAGAGTCTAAAAGATAGTAGACTTGGACAGCTAGATCTTGGTCACTCCTTGACACTCAATTGTAGAGAAATATTGCCAAGATTTGGATATTTGTGAAGAGTCAGCCATTTCTCTGCTCCACTGTTAGATCATGATTTTTTACCCCCGTGCTCATCATCCATGTCCCTTAGTATTCAAGCCACAGAATGTGAGTATTAATCAGTGAAAGAACATACACACTCCTCTGGAGTAGAGAATTTCCAAAGACTTGCAAGCTAGTTCAGTGAATTCTTTCCCTTGTTGAAGTCCTTATTTTGGGATCTAGAATCCACAAAAAAAATCTTCCAGGAGGTACCCTGTCAAGGCCCTCATGGTCTAGTTTCAATGTGATTGCACCTTATTATTCTAGAGAATGCAGTGCTAATCTACTGACTGGCTTCCACCCCGCGTCTCCCTTCTTTCCGATCCCAATCCCGTGAATGTCTGTTGCACTTGCTTGACAAGTACTTCCTTAAATTGGAAAAATAAATGCTATAGAAATGTCTCATAAAAGCCTTTACAATGCTTGTAACACTTCCTTGCTCTCCTACTCCAATTCCTTTGTAATAAAGACTAATGTCCTGATGTCTCAATTCCTTATGACATAATAGAGGCCATTCTGCCCACCAAATCTATGCTGACACAGCAATCCTGTTTCCCACTTCCCTGTAACCTCTCTAACATGCTCAATATGTCCCCTCTCATTTGTACTACTGTTGTATGAAGGCCAGGGGTCAGATGACCATGACAACACTACTGACCCCCATGGTTGGATGATAGCATTGCCTATCAGGTCGGAAGCTACACCACTGTCAATCAGGGGTCCGGCTCCGCCCCACCCATTAAGAGTACACCTGAGGACTGGCTCATAACCCACCTTTGTTCTTGACCCCGAATCACTGGCTTGTTTCACCTGAGCGGCTCCACCCCGCTACAGCCCTATAAAAGAGGGTGCATGTGGGCTCTCTCTCTCTTTTTCCGATTGCTGCTGGGGTCGAGACCACAGGTGAGAGGGTGCACTTCCACAGGGGTCTAGGAGTGTCCTGAGTAGATTCCCAGTAGCGTAGAGCCATTGCTTGTCCCGATTCAGGGGGTCCAGACAACGTATTTGTTCGTTCCCTGATAGTTTGTACTAGTTAGCTGTGTGTGTGTGTGTGTGAGAGAGTGTGTGCACTTCACCCCTGTTGCGACATCCACACCCCCCCCCCCCCCCCCCATGTTTTGCGGTCACCCTAGTGCGAGTGTGTATTTGTTCCTTTACATTCTGTTCCCACATCGGTCTTTGTGAATAAAATCCTCCTTTTAAAGCACAAAGACTGTGTGTCCAGATACCTTTATCTTTAAGATACCAAAAGAACCTTTCTCACATTTGGCGCTGCGAGCAGGGTCTTGAGGGTATTGGCTGGACACAGACGCGGGTAGGATGTTCTGGAACAAGGGGAAGAAAGAAAGGGTAGACACTGAGGAGAGGATCCCAGGATGGATCGACAAGAGAGAGGGATTTGGGAGCTTGGCCAGTCTGCTGGCAGACCATGGGAAGCCAGTGGACTGGTCTGAACAGTTAGATCCACGTGGCAAGAAACTGGGGCACCACGTGGTTCCCCAGAGCCAAAGGGAGTCAAAGGGGTGCCTTCTGGCTCCTGGCATCCCTTTTGAGGCGCCAGGTTGAGATTACTGACCAGTGGCGGGATACCTGTTTACAGAGGGAAAAGGAGATAGTAACGCTTCAGCAGCGATGTTGCACGTTGCAGGAGGCCGTTCAGACTGCCCAGGCTCTGGCCAACGACCTTGAGGCCAGAGGTACCGAGGTTGCCTGCCGTCTGATTCAGGTACAGCAGGCACAAGCCGCCCGCAGGTCTGGCTGGAAACTGGACCCGTTAAAAATCCGTGCCTTGGTCCAGCGTGGTGATAAGTTGGATGCATGGCTGAGGAATGGGGACATTTGGATGGATGAGGATGAGGAGGGGGTACCCGAAGAGCCCGAGCCCCCTCATACTCGCCCCCTGCCCTATGCGCCCGAGCCCCTGCAGGCTCGACCTGTCACCACGTGGTCCCAGGTCCGCCATAGAAGGGAAGGGAGTCAGGATGGGACCCCAGCAGGGGAAGGTGCCCGCGGCCCCTCCGAGACCACAGAGCCGAATCGCTGGCCGCGTGGCTGCTCCGCCTGTGGGATGAGGGGGCCCCCAACGTGAACCTCTCCCACCAGGAGGCGAGTGCCCTGGGGAGCTTGTCGGAACAACAGAGCATTAATAATGGTCTGCGGGCGCCACCAGGAGGGACTGGGGATGCCGTTACCCTCTGGGATCGGGTAGTGGCCACCATGAGAATCCGATACCCTAACCTCCTTGAGTGGGATTTGTACGCGCGACCACAGTGGGGTACGGTCAGTGAGGGCACCAGGGTCATCCGGGAGTGGGCACTAGTAACCGGCATATACGCAGGGACAGGTGACCTCGGGCTGTTAGAAAATACCAGTGTGACCAGTGTGCTAGCGGGGTACCTGGTCGCCACCGCGTGCCCCGACCTGAGGCCAGTGGTCTTGCCCCTCATGGGACCAGCCAGCGGGAGGACAGTACGGGAAGCCATTACCCTTCTGGAGGGGTTAGAATACATGCAGCGGCGGGTGGGCACACAGGTCCGCAGGGCAGAAACAAAGGCTGGCGACACCACCCCTCGCCTGTCGCGCAAGCAGCTGTACCAGGACCTCTTGCGCGCAGGAGTGGACTGCGCTACCATAGACGGGATCCCGACCCCCGCTGTCTATGCACGATGGAATGAGCTCTGTGGGGGAAAGCCTGGCCGGGGTCCACCCCGTGACCACTCAGGGGCCAAGCCCGATATGGGGGGGGCACCCCCAACCACCGGACCACGTGGGCAGCCCCCGCAGACACTGATACTGCCTCCACACCTCCCCCACCTGAAGCAGCTTTCCCTACCCTCCGGGCTCAGCTGCGAGACCTGCTGCGACAGGAAATGTCCCACTTCCGCCAGCAAGAATCCTCACCCACCGGGTGGCAGCCCCCTACCCCGCTCCCATAGGATGAAGGCCAGGGTCCCCAGCGTGTCTGTTCCGTCACCCTTCCACGCCCGGGGGACCTGAGGCCACACATACCCGTAGCGGTACACTGGGGAAAGGGGAAGGTGCAGAAGTGGATGGCACTTGTCGATACGGGTGCCCAGCACACTATCGTCCCGGGGAACCCCGCTGCGTGGAAGGGGGCCCAAATGCAGATAGAGGGGTTGGGGGGTTCCCTTCTGCCCGCAAAGGAAGTCGGGGTCCGTATGACCATCGGGAACCAGCCTCCCCGAACTGTGAATGTTTTGATCGCAGGCTCCACAGAGTGTATACTGGGGATCAATGTCTTAAAGGGGCAGTCCCTGCACACCAACCGGGGCAAGTTCACTTTTGGAATTGCCTGTGCTACGGTGGTGGTCAGGGCAGCCAAGTGGGAGCCGGTCATTGTTCCCCCTCCCTCTAAGGTTGTTTGCAGTAGACAATATAGGGTGCCGGGGGGACACCAAGACATCACAGAGGCCGTCCAAGCCCTGCTGCGGGAGGGAGTCATCAGACTCGCAGCATCCCCTTTTAATAGCCCCGTCTGGGCCGTCCGCAAAAAGAACGGCACGTGGCGCATGACGGTAGACTACCGACACTTAAACAAGGCTGCCCCCCCCCTCGCGTCCGCAGTACCCGACATTGTCACTTTAGTGGAAGATATTGCAGGGCGCCCAGACAAACCATGGAATGCCGTTGTGGATTTGGCCAATGCATTCTTCTCCATCCCCCTCCACGACACCTCCCAGGACCAATTTGCATTCACCTGGGATGGGAGACAATATACATTCAAACATCTGCCACAAGGGTACATCCATAGCCCGACAATCTGCCATGGCTTAATAGCTCGAGATCTGCAAGGCATTCACCTTCCCCCAGGGGTGTCAGTCACTCATTACATAGATGATGTATTGTTACAGGGGCCCTCGGAGGCTATTGTCTCAGAGGCTTTTGATATGTTAATATCCTCCCTCAGAGAACGGGGCTGGGTCATTAATATGGAAAAGGTACAAGGTCCAGCCCAGAATGTATTGTTCCTGGGCATACAGTGGCAATCGGAGAAGAGAAATTCCTGACACAGTGAAAAACAAGGTTTTAAATTTTGCTGTCCCCACCAACAAGACAGGCACCCAGAGTTTCGTGGGCCTCCTTGGCTACTGGCGGCAACACATCCCTCACCTGACCATACTCCTGAGACCGCTTTATAAGATCTCCCACAAGAAAGCCAGTTTCTCGTGGGGGCCTGAACAGCAGGCTGCCTTTGAAGCAGCCAAACAGGCGGTGGAGCAAGCCTTGCCCCTTTCCCCGCGACAGGAAGGTGTCCCCTTCGAGTTACAGGTCTCTGCGAGTGAGTTGATGGCCGAGTGGAGCCTCTGGCAGAAAGTCCAAGGGCGCAGAGTCCCACTCGGCTTCTGGACCAAATCACTGCCTGAGGCCGCCACCCGCTACAGCCCCTTCGAGCGTCAGCTGCTGGCCTGCTATCTGGCACTCCTCGCCACTGAAGAACCAAACCGGTACTGACCCCGTGGTTCTTCGCCCCCACCTGCTAATAATGTGTTGGGTCAAATCCCCCGATTCCACACACACAAGGAGGGCAGAGCCCAGAGGTCCTCAGTAGTGAAGTGGAAGTGGTATATCGCGGACCGGGCAGAACCCGGTCCGGAAGGGGTCAGCTGCCTCCACGAACAGGTTATGTCCTTCCCCCAATCCCCGGACTCACCCCCGGACATACCCAAGATCAAGCCATCTCCCGTATCCTGGGGCCAACCCTTCGACTCCCTCGACTGGTTCACAGACGGTTCCAGCCGCTGGAAAAACGGGAAACAACATTGGAAAGCGGCGGTGCTTCATCCTGCCACAGGGAAAACATTAACACAAGAGGGAGCGGGAGGGTCCAGTCAATTGGCTGAGCTAGCGGCTGTAGCACTCACGGGACACCACCGGGCCAGTCCACATCTATACCAACTCTTGGGCAGTAGCCAATGATATGGCAGTGTGGATGGCACGGTGGCACGAGACGGGGTGGAAAATTCACGGGCGCCCCCTCTGGGGACAGGAACACTGGCGCTACATCTGGGACCAAGCTGCCCAGAGACAGATGTCAGTCCACCACGTGGATGCCCATAGCCACAAGAGTACTCAGGAGGCCACATATAATGCCGCTGTGGACCAGGCTGCCCAGATATGCTGTGCTACTGTCTCCCCGGAGGAACCTGACCTCAGCACCCTAGCCGCATGGGCGCACCGCAAGAGCTGTCACCTAGGGGCTGATGGTACACGGCGCTGGGCAGAACAGTTTGGGGTTGCCCTTACGGTGGATCAGTGCAAAACCACTGTCACGAATTGCCCCACCTGCCAGCAGGTAAAACCACGAGGCTGGCCGGCGGGGCCGCCAGGTCACATTCGCCGCGGCACGGGAGCAGGTCGCGTGTGGCAAATAGACTATATCGGACCGCTCCCACGCCACAATAAAAAACAATACGCCCTGACGATGGTGGACACATACTCGGGGGTCCTGGTGGCGGTGCCCTGTGAGAGGGCCGACCAGAACAGCACCATCAAAGGATCGCAGCACCTCTCCTCCATCTATGGAGTCCTATGGGAGGTGCAATCCGACCAGGGCTCACACTTCGTGGGGGCTAAGGTACAAAACTGGGCAGTGGAGGTGGGGATCTCGTGGCTGTTTCACATCCCCTACCATCCCCAGGCATCGGGCCTGATAGAAAGAATGAACGGCCTGCTGAAAGAAACCATACGTACACTAAGACCCTCCCGCACACTGCAGGGGTGGTCGGGCGTGCTGCAGCAGGCCGTCGACCAGCTCAACACACGGCCCACTGGCCAGGGGGTGTCTCCATTATCCCGCCATCTGGCCCACTCACAACCACCTGACTTGCAAGACCCCGAACTTCCCGAGACTGAGGACTCTGGGAGGGTCTGGGTCCGACGGCCACAAGCTTCCTCTCAGAAGGGGGAAGTGGTCGCACGTGGTCCCGGGGACACTCGTTGGGTTGCGATCTCGGGTCAAGCTAACCTCTCCTGCCTTCATACACAAAACCTGACCCGCCGAGAATGAGTTTGTCCCTCCCCCCCCACCGTACAGGATGATGGCGCTACTCCTCCTCACTGTGATGATCAGCATCGGGAAGCCTACAAACACCTTCCTCTGCGTCGCCTACGAATTCGCCAACACTTCCAACCAATCAGACTGCTGGATCTGCCTCCGAACCCCAGCACCCGCCGGTGAAGCTCTCCCACTTACAGTGATTCCCTTTGATGATCTCCAAATGAACTGTCTACACAGACTTGTTGGGTCTGTTGGGTTCGTTCTATCGGTTTGGGGGGGGGGCCGGGTGGTAGTCCCCCACCACTCCCGTCTCCATTACAGAATATTTCTTGCAGTGATCCCCGGTGGGGTGGGTGCTTCAGGAGCTGGTATTTCCCTTCTTACAATTTGACCTCAACCCGAGTCCCTACCCTCAGAGTCACCCCGCAGCCATCCAGTCAGCCGAGAGAATGTTGGTGCAGGCTCCAAAATGACCACACTTCCACCTTTCCAGTCAGCTACAGTGACTGCGAGACCAACTGGTACCCAGGGGCCACAGTGACCACCGTCAGTGGCGCCGCTAAGCTGGGAGCTCCCTGGACCTTGAATGGCACCCACTGGGTCTGCGGGCACCGTGCCTACCCGTGGCTCCCCACGAGCTGGTACGGTTGCTGCTTCCCAGCGTTTGTGGTGCCCTACATCCACGCACTCGATGACCTTGGGGAGCACCCAGCATACAGCAGCCACTGGCGCAGAAGAGCCATCACAGCGGCGGAAGGGTTCTGGATGATTGCCTTTCCCATGTATGGCACAGCTCGACTGTCTCGAGAAGTCATAAGGATAACCAGCATGCTCCAGACAGTGGCTGATGAAACCAATATGTCACTGCAACGTACCAGGTATGCCCTGACCCAGACAACGGCAGAGCTGGCTGCTGTCAGGCTGATGGCCCTTCTGAACAGGATGGCCCTGGACTACTTACTCGCTGCAGAAGGTGGAACCTGTGCAGCGCTTGGGAAGGAGGGCTGCACCTTTATCCCAGATGCATCCAGCAACATCACCGACCTGGCTGCTCACATTGGGGACTCGGTAACTAAAATTCAAAAGGCAAGGGACCAGCTCCTCCAGCATGACACCTCCTGGGGAAACTGGTGGCCATTTGGGTCTCTTGGGGGATGGTGGGCAACTATTGTCCACTGGGCCATCACCCTCGTTTTAGTTTTAATAGCGGTCTGCATTTTGTGCTGTGCATACCAACTTATTAGAACCACTTCTGCCTTCCATTAGATACCGCAGACTGACGCATATTTCTGCTAGCTTAGTGTAGCTATCCCCATGATTGGCAAATGGTATACCTTCCGAGGGGCGGAATGTAGTATGAAGGCCAGGGATCAGATGACCGTGACAACACTACTGACCCCCATGGTCGGATGATAGCATTGCCTATCAGGTCGGAAGCTACACCACTGTCAATCAGGGGTCCGGCTCCGCCCCACCCATTAAGAGCACACCTGAGGACTGGCTCGTAACCCACCTTTGTTCTTGACCCCGAATCACTGGCTTGTTTCACCTGAGCGGCTCCACCCCGCTACAGCCCTATAAAAGAGGGTGCATGTGGGCTCTCTCTCTCTTTTTCCGATTGCTGCTGGGGTCGAGACCACAGGTGAGAGGGTGCACTTCCACAGGGGTCTAGGAGTGTCCTGAGTAGATTCCCAGTAGCATAGAGCCGTTGCTTGTCCCGATTCAGGGGGTCCAGACAACGTATTTGTTCGTTCCCTGATAGTTTGTACTAGTTAGTTGTGTGTGTGTGAGAGTGTGTGCACTTCACCCCCGTTGCGACATCCACACCCCCCCCCCCCACGTTTCGCGGTCACCCTTGTGCGAGTGTGTATTTGTTCCTTTACATTCTGTTCCCACGTCGGTCTTTGTGAATAAAATCCTCCTTTTAAAGCACAAAGACTGTGTATCCAGATACCTTTATCTTTAAGATACCAAAAGAACCTTTCTCATAACAACTACCTACTACTTATACTGTGGGTAATCTACAACAGCAAATTAACCTGCCACTTGACATGTCTTTGGGATGTGGGATGAAATCAGAGCACCTGTTGTCACAGCAAGCAGTCACAGGGAGAACATACGAATTCCATGCTGAGAGCAGCTGAAGTTGGAGTCAAAGCCAAGTTGCTAGAACTGTGAAGCAGCTCTACACCAGTGAACTGCTTTTCTAATTGACTGAGGTTTGTACACAAGAGCATTCAGGTTCCTCTAAATAAGAAACATCTCCCAGTCTCTCATCAGAAGAAATACCTAAGTATTTTTCCTTTCTTAGCCTTGCGTTGTTTCACCTTACAGTATCTTCCAGTCATTTGCCTGTTTCTTTGCATCTACCTGGAAACTCTCTTCTATCTAGCTTTGCATTGTCAAGAATCTTGGATACATTATACTTGGTCTCTGCAATCTGCTATTTGTATAAATAATTTATCCTTTAACCCGCTATTATTATTATTACCCCACCAACCTGGAAAATATCACAACACCTCCCCAAATACAGGAACTCCAACTTTATGTAATTATGGCATGTTCATAAATATTTTTGAAAGTCTAAATACTCTACACTGGCTTCCCCTTATCTACCTTGTTAGTTATTGAATTTTAACAAATTAGATTTAATTTTAACTATGCCATTTACAGCCAAGATTAAATTTGATTAAGTCTTTCCCCACAGGTTTCTTAGCTACAGTATGTTAACAGAATCAGGTTCCTTATCACTGATATGTATGTCATGAAGTTTGTTGTTCTACCTTTTTTGTTGTTTTACAATTAACCTTCTCGTATTAGCTCTAAATTAACATGTTCCTAGTTATTTTTTGGCATACTGATACTGTTTTATCTTGAAAATATTTTGCAATTTTAGGATGTTCAGTCTATGTGAAGATTAATGTCCTCAGCAATATAGCATTACATTTGCTACACACACCTTAAATTTATTCCATGGCTAGTGGTATAAAAATGAATATGCTGGATGTGGCCTGTAAACTGCTGCTAATGTTGTTTCCTACCCTTTATTTCTTTGTTCCAGTCAAACATTTTACATGATTTTTCTATGTTCCTTTTCTTTCCACTGAATTTAGTTCTGTACTTGATTGGCTACTTAATCAGACCTATTTCTGCCGTTCATTTGTTGCAAATCCTGCACACGTTCCACTATTGTGCCTTGGTTTTAATGTGTTGCTATTTTCTTCCCTGTTACTATTACACACTATTACCCAATTTGTCTTTTCATTCTCTTCCTGAGCTAGTGCTTATTTTTACTCGTGTCCAATCTGTTCCACAGCTTTGCCTTTTCTGTTTTCTATGGATCCTTTCCTGAATCCTTTAATGCACCTCCCTTCTTTCTCCACCCCACCACTGCAATAGATGAGCTTTAACTTAATTATTTGTTGTAGGTTCTGGGTTTTGGCTTTTCCGAGCAGCCGATCCAAGTCAATAAAGCACTTGTGTTTCTTTTGTTGGCATGTTGCTATAGAGTCAAGGCACTCAAATACTGTGACCATTTCCTACTGTGTTGTAATCCACCCACTCCTTTCCTTGGTGCCTTCTAATTATACAAGAACTGTAAGTATGAACATTTCTCTGACTAAACACTACTCAAGATATTTCTTTTCCTATTTTCCCTGCTTAACTATTAATACTAGATGTCAAGTTTGTGATTTGGCTGCACTACATTATATTGCATTATGGAGTTGCAAGGCTCCAGTCTGTACTATGAACCACAATCATTGCACAACAGTGGTGATGAAAGCCTTTCACAGGTAAAAGCAAGTAGGTTATAAAGAATTGGTTGCAGAGTAACTGGACAGCACAGGAAAGCACCAGCTTTCGCAGTAGTGTTGCTCCTCCTCCCTTCCCTAAGATTGATAATGGAGCAAATTCAATGAACTGCCTGCACAGTTCAGTAAAAGGAGAAAAATGCTTGTTGTAAATCTAAAAATACTGAGAGCTCAGTGAGCCCAAACAGTGCATGTAGAAAAAGAATTTTTGTTAATACTTAAGACCAGTAACAGATGAAATGCTGCTGTTTTCAACCTCTTGGTCCTGAGTAATATATGTATAGTATGATGTTCAAATTAAATTAAATGCAAAGAGAGGGCAGCTCTGGATAGGAGTAGCGGTAGTTCCAGTTGAGTATAGAAAGCTTCCTATCTAGTGATACTTGCACAAAGGGTAGAATTGGACCTCTTCCTCCTCTCCACTCCTACTTTAACAATGCAAGTCAATGGAAACACAAGAAACTGCAGATGCTGAAATCTGGAGCAAATAACAACCTGCTGGAGGGACTCAGAAGGTCAAGTAGTATCTGTGGAGGCAATGGGATCATTGACGTTTTGGGTTGATACCCTGCATTAGGATTGAGTGCCATAGAGGCAAGATAGCCAATGTAGAGGGTGGGGGGGGGGGGTGAAATGGGCTGATAAGTGGTGGGTGGAACCAGATCAAAATCGGGTTTATCACTGTCTTAAGACATGAAATTTGTTGTTTTGCGGTAGCAGTACAGTGCAAAGACATAATTGTTATGAATTACAAAAAAAAAGGGAATAATGAGGTAGTGTTCTTAGGTTGATGGACTGTTCAGAAATCTGATGACTGAGGGGAAGAAGTGGTTTCTGAATCTTAAGAGTGGGTCTTTAGGCTTCTGTACCTCCATGATGATAGTAATGAGAAGAGGGCACGTCCTGGATGGTGAGGGTCCATAATGATAGATGCCACCACCTTGAGGCACCACCTCTTGAAGATGTCCTCGATGATGGGGAGGTTTGTGCCTGTGACGGAGCTGGCTGAGTCTACAACCCTCTGCAGCCTCTTGTAATCCTGTGTATTGGTTCCTCCATACCAACCAGTTAGAATTCCCTCCATTGTACATCTATAGAAATTTGCAAGAGTGTTTGGTGACAAACTCCTGATGAAGGTGAGGTGGGGGATGATGGACAGATTGAAGTGGCAGTTTAGAGATGGAGGCTGGTGGGTGGTAGGTGATAAGGGGAAAAAGTGGTGGTGGATGGTGCTGGAATTTTTTTGTAGCAAATGCGTATAGCCACACAATTAGTTATTTCAGCGAGAGTAAGTACAGTTCTTTAACAGCTGTAAAGTGCTTCAGGGGATTCCACAAGGTTATGAAAGCAGGAGTTGGCTATTTGGATTTGCAGAAAGGTGCATTTCATTGTGTTTCAATGTACATGTGACTAATAAAGATATCTGCTGCCTAAAATAATCACCACCTGGAACTTGTGCCTTAGAATGTTAGACAAACTATTAAGCATGTTGAATGATTGCACTTCCTCACTGTTAGGATAAACGCTATCAGCACCAATGGAAGCTATTAGGGTAGGTAACCCAGATCTCAGTAGAAACAAAAGGTGTTAATGGGAGTCTTACAACACAATCTGGTTTGAGGGGATTCCCACATAAGCGGCAAAATTGGGAAGCGGCTGGAGCGTCAGAGCTGGGGAGCTGGAGTGAGACCAGTGATCGGCACATTAGTATTGGTTTATTATTGTCACTTGTACTGAGGTACAGTGAAAAACTTGTCTTGCATACCGTTCGTACAGATCAATTCATTACACAGTGCAGTTACACTGAGTTAGTACAGAGTGCATTGACGTAGTACAGGTAAAAACAATAACAGTGCAGAGTAAAGTGTCACAGCTACAGAGAAAGTGCAGTGCAATAAGGTGCAAGGTCACAACAAGGTAGATCGTGAGGTCACAGCCCAGCTCATCGTATAAGGGAACCGTTCAATAGGCTTATCACAGTGGGGTAGAAGCTGACCTTGAGTCCGCTGGTCCGTGCCCTCGGGCTCCTGTATCTTCTACTGGAGGGGAGCGGGGAGAAGAGAGAATGACCCGGGTGGGTGGGGTGTTTGAGGATGCTGGCTGCTACACCAGTGCCGAGCGAGGTACGGCCATTCTGGTCCGCCCACCGCACCAGCGGAGGGAGGATGGCTCAGGCCTGGCTCCCGTCCGCCCTGATATATCTGTCACCCGGGGCAACGCGGCCCAGCTCTCCAATCACAAGGCGCGGCGCTTACGCGACGGTTGCTAATTTACGTCAGTTGGTGACGCCATAAGGAGGGCGCCGCAATCCCTGCGTGTCACGTGGTGTTTGTGACGCGCGAAGAGCGCGCCGCGGTCAGGCGGAGCCGGGATGCACCGGCTGAGCGGCAGCCGAGGTGGGTCGGGGAGGGTTTGCCGCCTGCCTGAGGTGTCCAGGCCGCCAGCTCTTCCACACGGGCCGGCGCGTCGAAGGTGTTGACCTCAGAAGGGAGCTGTTACAGGCCGGGTGCGACCGGCTTTTGGCGGTATGGGTCAGGGGTTAGTTTGGGGACGCGAGGTCAATTGGATGGGTGAGAGGGTCGGGGTCACTGTCACTGACGGGGAGGGGAGGGGAGGGGAGGGGTGGGGTGGACTATGGGGCTGGGGAGGGGTGGGGTGGACTATGGGGCTGGGGAGGGGAGGGGTGGGGTGGACTATGGGGCTGGGGAGGGGTGGGGTGGACTATGGGGCTGGGGAGGGGAGGGGTGGGGTGGACTATGGGGCTGGGGAGGGGTGGGGTGGACTATGGGGCTGGGGAGGGGAGGGGTGGGGTGGACTATGGGGCTGGGGAGGGGAGGGGTGGGGTGGACTATGGGGCTGGGGAGGGGAGGGGTGGGGTGGACTATGGGGCTGGGGAGGGGAGGGGTGGGGTGGACTATGGGGCTGGGGTGGGGTGGACTATGGGGCTGGGGAGGGGTGGGGTGGACTATGGGGCTGGGGAGGGGAGGGGTGGACTATGGGGCTGGGGAGGGGAGGGGTGGACTATGGGGCTGGGGAGGGGAGGGGTGGGGTGGACTATGGGGCTGGGGAGGGGAGGGGTGGGGTGGACTATGGGGCTGGGGAGGGGAGGGGTGGGGTGGACTATGGGGCTGGGGAGGGGAGGGGTGGGGTGGACTATGGGGCTGGGGAGGGGAGGGGTGGGGTGGACTATGGGGCTGGGGAGGGGAGGGGTGGGGTGGACTATGGGGCTGGGGAGGGGAGGGGTGGGGTGGACTATGGGGCTGGGGAGGGGAGGGG
Organism: Pristis pectinata; assembly: GCF_009764475.1. Classification (NCBI taxonomy): domain Eukaryota; kingdom Metazoa; phylum Chordata; class Chondrichthyes; order Rhinopristiformes; family Pristidae; genus Pristis; species Pristis pectinata. The sequence goes on along the minus strand of NC_067435.1, from coordinate 13,604,499 downwards.
TGGGGTGGACTATGGGGCTGGGGAGGGGAGGGGTGGGGTGGACTATGGGGCTGGGGAGGGGAGGGGTGGGGTGGACTATGGGGCTGGGGAGGGGAGGGGTGGGGTGGACTATGGGGCTGGGGAGGGGAGGGGTGGGGTGGACTATGGGGCTGGGGAGGGGAGGGGTGGGGTGGACTATGGGGCTGGGGAGGGGAGGGGTGGACTATGGGGCTGGGGAGGGGAGGGGTGGGGTGGACGCTGGGGCTGGGGAGGGGTGGGGTGGACGCTGGGGCTGGGGAGGGGTGGGGTGGACGCTGGGGCTGGGGAGGGGTGGGGTGGACGCTGGGGAGGGGTGGGGTGGGGTGGACGCTGGGGCTGGGGAGGGGTGGGGTGGACGCTGGGGCTGGGGAGGGGTGGGGTGGACTATGGGGCTGGGGCTGGGGAGGGGTGGGGTGGACTATGGGCTGGGGAGGGGAGGGGTGGGGTGGACTATGGGGCTGGGGAGGGGAGGGGTGGGGTGGACTATGGGGCTGGGGAGGGGAGGGGTGGGGTGGACTATGGGGCTGGGGTGGGGTGGGGTGGACTATGGGGCTGGGGAGGGGTGGGGTGGACTATGGGGCTGGGGAGGGGTGGGGTGGACTATGGGGCTGGGGAGGGGATGGGTGGACTATGGGGCTGGGGAGGGGATGGGTGGGGGTGGACTATGGGCTGGGGAGGGGTGGGGAGGGGTGGGGTGGACTATAGGGGTGGGGTGGACTATGGGGCTGGGGAGGGGAGGGGTGGGGTGGACTATGGGGCTGGGGAGGGGTGGGGTGGACTATGGGGCTGGGGAGGGGTGGGATGGACTATGGGGCTGGGGAGGGGAGGGGTGGGGTGGACTATGGGGGAGGGGTGGGGTGGACTATGGGGCTGGGGAGGGGTGGGGTGGACTATGGGGCTGGGGAGGGGTGGGGTGGACTATGGGGCTGGGGAGGGGTGGACTATGGGGCTGGGGAGGGGAGGGGTGGGGTGGACTATGGGGCGGGGGAGGGGTGGGGTGGGGTGGACTATGGGGCTGGGGAGGGGTGGGGTGGGGTGGACTGTGGGGCTGGGGAGGGGTGGGGTGGGGTGGACTATGGGGCTGGGGAGGGGTGGGGTGGACTGGACTATGGGGCTGGGGAGGGGTGGGGTGGACTATGGGGCTGGGGAGGGGTGGGGTGGACTATAGGGGTGGGGTGGACTATGGGGCTGGGGAGGGGTGGGGTGGGGTGGACTATGGGGCTGGGGAGGGGTGGGGTGGACTATGGGGCTGGGGAGGGGTGGGGTGGACTATGGGGCTGGGGAGGGGTGGGGTGGACTATAGGGGTGGGGTGGACTATGGGGCTGGGGAGGGGAGGGGTGGACTATGGGGCTGGGGAGGGGAGGGGTGGGGTGGACTATGGGGCTGGGGAGGGGTGGGGTGGGGTGGACTATGGGGCTGGGGAGGGGAGGGGTGGGGTGGACTATGGGGCTGGGGAGGGGTGGGGTGGACTATGGGGCTGGGGAGGGGTGGGGTGGACTATGGGGCTGGGGAGGGGTGGGGTGGACTATGGGGCTGGGGAGGGGTGGGGTGGGACTATGGGGCTGGGGAGGGGAGGGGTGGGGTGGACTATGGGGCTGGGGTGGGGTGGACTATGGGCTGGGGAGGGGAGGGGTGGGGTGGACTATGGGGCTGGGGAGGGGAGGGGTGGGGTGGGACTATGGGGCTGGGGAGGGGTGGGGTGGACTATGGGGCTGGGGAGGGGAGGGGAGGGGTGGGGTGGACTATGGGGCTGGGGAGGGGTGGGGTGGACTATGGGGCTGGGGAGGGGAGGGGTGGGGTGGACTATGGGGCTGGGGCTGGGGAGGGGTGGGGTGGACTATGGGGCTGGGGAGGGGTGGGGTGGACTATGGGGCTGGGCTGGGCTGATGCAATGGAGCTGGCTACAGACCTAGAGAGTGTTGTGGGTCACTGGTTGGAGATGGCTGGGGATGCCGAGGGTTTTCCTTGTGTTATTTTTTCCCCGTTTCCTCCATCAGAGGTTCGAGTAATGATCTGAAGGGACCACAGAACTTTAGTAAATGAATATTTAAAAAAAAACAGCAGTTGGAAATCTGAAATTGGGGGCAAATAGTGCTGGAAACGTGAAATAGGTGAGGCAGCAGACGTAGAAAGAGAGACAAAATTAATATTTCAGTTCTGAGGCCCTTCACGAGAACCGGGAAAGAAAGATTTCAACAACAGAGAAGGTGGGGTAAGGAATTGGATTTTGTACTGCATTCGATATTCACTTGGTGGTCTCTGCGTGGGAGTACCAAACACAGATTGGGTTAGGGTCACAGAGTTACACAGCATGGAAACAAGCCCTTTGGACCACTTGTTCATGCTGACCAAGTTGCCTACCCAAGCCAGTCCCATTTGACTGCATTTGGCCAATATCCCTCTAAACCTTTCCTATCCATGTCTTTGAAACACTGTAATTGTACCCATCTCCACCACTTCCTCCGGCAGATCGTTACACGTACTCACTATCCTCTGTGAAAAAGTTCCCCTCAGGTCCCCTTTAAATCTCTCTCCTCTCATCTTAAACCTATGCTCTCTAGTTTTAGACACTCTGACCCTGGGAAAAAGACTGTGACCATTCACCTTATCTATGTCACTCATGATGTTATATGCCTCCATAAGGTCACCCCTCAGGTTCTTACACTCCAGGGTTATTGTAGACACAAGTGACTGATTGGGTTATTGCTTTGTGGACCACCTGTGGTTAGTCTGCAGGGGCAATCCTGAGCTCACTGTGGCCTGCCACTTTAATTCTCCACCACACATTCACTCTGACCTATCTGTCTGTGGCTTCCTGCATTGTTGCAAAGAGAGTTAACGGAAGCTTGAACAACCCCTCATCTGTCTGGGCACTTGGCAGCCTTCAGGACTCATTAACAATTTGCATTAACACAGCCTTGCTATTAGCAACACATAACACAAAAAAGCATAACATTGCTTCTAATTACCACATTAACTCATTTGGTCTCAGCTTATCTGAGATATTCCCTTTGTGCTAACCATCCCTCCCCCACCTTCTCTGATACCGAAATTTAACTTGTTTTCTCTTTTTCCTCATTCTGATCTGATGAAGGGCCTTGGACCTGAAACATTAATTCTGTTTCTCTCACCACATATGCTGCCTGAACTGCTGAGTGTTTCCAACATTTTCTGTTTTTTATCCTGGAACTTCAATGTTAGTCTTGGGATATGGAGCCAGGAGGGATCAGTTATTTTCTGGCCACACTAGAGCTACAGGCTGGTTGAAAAGTATGTAAAAGAAGTTAATGCTTTGGGAAACTAATGTCAGCATAGTATCATAATTGTACACACTCAAGGGTGCCATTACAGATTGCAACAAATCGGAGTGTTTAAAGAAAAGTTCCACAGATTGCCATTTGTAATTCTATTTCCTTTAGTTACCAACCCTCCAACCATTGTAAGAAATTGCCCTTCATTTATAATTTCATGTCAGCTTAATCTCTTAACTTGCTCTATCGGAGACCAGGGTATTTAGATTTTGAGCGTGGGAAAATTGGCTTGTTTACTTAAACCTGGGTAAAGTACTTGTGATTTTTGTTTGATTAGTCCTGAATCTTGAGACACCACCTTGGAACGGTTTTATACACATCGCACTGGCTGTCGATTCTCACTGTGCAGGACAGGTTGTTGAGACTGTGATTTCAGTCCAACTGATGAACCGTGATGTGGCACCAAGTGATTTGTGGAGACGTTTTTCATCAATGTTCTTCAGCTGAAGACCATTCCTGAAATGTAGGTCTTGTATTCTGTACCTTCTTGCATGTAATGAGTTAATCCTTTGTTTCGTTATTGCCACACAGTTGCCGTTTAATTGCACTTTGAATGACCACAGGGCTAGCACTCTATCGATGTTCCATTGATCCTTGCACAAGGTATTGACTTAAAAAGAAAAGTTTTGCACTTCCACAGTGTCTTTCGAAGACCTGAGGTCATTCCAAAGTTCTTCACAGCCAGTGAAATTAATTATGTGTAAGGCCCTACTGATCTTGTAGGTCCCACAATATCAGGCCTCTACTGGAATGGGTTATATTGTCTGACTCACTCTTGGTCCAAGGCCTTCAGCTTGCCTGCTGCTCAGATCCCTGAGCACCACCTAGCACATTTCTGAAATTTACTGTCTGCCTTCCCCAATCCCAAACGCCAGGCTTGCCTGTTTCTGCAGCAGACCCTGCAAAACAAACCAATCACGTTCTTGGATTGAAGCAATTTATTGTACAGTGCACTGAGGAACACATTTTGGGGAGTGGAGGGTGGGGGTGGGAATTACGTCAAAAAACTTGGTTTGATGGAATGATTTAAATGTCTTTTTAAAAAGTATATGAAACGTTTCTGTAGTTTAAGCTGTTTTCCCCACTGAAATGAATACCAGTACTGTCTCTTGCGAATAATCTGGATTAATAAAAGTAATTTTAGTTTTGCACAATTTTGTCTGTCTTGTCCACAATTTGGCCACAATTTTTTGAAGTTCACTTTGTAAGTTGAGTGGGGCCTTATTTATGTGGTTACGATTCTGATGTAGGAAATGGAGCAGCTTCCACGGAGCATCTCCTTTGTTCTTTATTTTCTACTGCCTGACCTCTGCCAAGGGAAGATTGCACTTTGTGGACAAGACAAAACTCTCACCAATTAGCTGCGGTTCCATTATCATACTAGGGGCTGTTTGCTGACTCTGGTTATTGAAGCTGCTAGTTTGTTTCATCTGATCCTCCACTTGAAGTGGCAGTACAGCTGAGCCTAATCCTGACTTCATCCGGTATTCACTGTTCACACAAACTTCCCTGTAGGAACACAGGAGAATAATCAGATTGGGAGCACTGGCTGAACTTGCCTCCCTGTCTCTATAACCAGGAACAGTGATACTGTACCTCTTGTGGCTCCTAGACACCTCCCTCAGGACATCTAACTCTACAAGCCATAATAAAAACAGAAAATGCTGGAAGCACTCAGCAGATCAGGCAGCATGTGTGGAAGGAGAAACAGAGTCAATATTTCAGGTCTGTGACCATTCCTCAGAAACCGCTTCTCTTTCCAGACGCTGCCTGACCCACTGAGTGTTTCCAACATTTTGTTATTTGAGATATCCAATGTCCGTACTTTTGTTTTTGATTTTCTGTTCAGCCCATAATTTATACACCACTCCAAACTCGTCAGTGGCCTGTCTGTGACTGGCACAAGATGCACTGACTCATCCTGCTCGGTGGAATGAAATTCACCCAGCTACAGCCACGCAGCAACCCCAGTGCTCATAGAAATCCAAAATTCTGAAGGAGTAGAACTAAAGTGGCACCAGATACTGCCCAAGTATCCTGACATATGTCAACCTGTGTGCCAGATCTGTCATTTACACTCTGTTAGGACCCTACTAAAAGAGATGGGTGTACGTAAGAATATGCAGTAAAGGCACAGGATCAGATATTTGGCTTGAGCTGGTATTTATGGACACCTCAAGTAGTGTTCAGTGGCAATCAGTGCCCAAGAGAGGGGTGGAATTGGAGATAAAGGGGAGCAATTTTTATAATCAGACCCAAATGCCTCTTGACTTTTATCAATAACACAGTGCAAAGATTAAATGCGCCTGCTCCCCGTGACATCCAACTTTCACTTATTTTTTTTGCCAGTCTTGTTGTCTGTGATTGCTTTTAGAATCTGCAATCCTTGGAGGTTTCTGCATTTAAAAGACTTGTTAATTTAAAGTTTGCAATGATGCCTAATTGTTAGTGATGGGGGAGTGTGTACTGTGCTTGGCTCTGATATTTGCTGCTCCTGGGATGCAGCCAATATTGCACTCTCTCTGCAAGCATTCCATCTGGGACCACACGCACTTACCAACAGGCACTGGATGGTAATCAGGAACTGGAACCCTGACTCGTTCATCCTTTCCAGGACAAAGGTTAACACGTTATATCAAGACTGGTGTCCCAACTCTGTCCCTGGTGTGTGGACACGTGAAGCATGAAAAGCAACCTGTAACCTGTGCTTCTGTTGATATGGCCGGAATGAGTCTTGAGATCTACATCCAGGGAAGTGGGAAAGCAGAGGAAAACCAACTGGGAAGGGTCCATGAGCAGAGCAAGTCCTGGCAGATCTTGAGCAGTGTGAGTTCCTTTGATGCATGACGCAAACTCAGTAGACTGGAGATGCCGGAATCTGGAGCAACACAAGATGCTGGAGGGACTCGGGCAGCATCTCCGGAGGGAAATGGACAGCCGACATTTCGGGTTTGAGACCCTTCATCTGGACCAGATAAAGGGTCTCGATCCTAAACGTCGACTGTCCATTTCCCTCCATGGACGCTGCCTGACCCGCTGAGTTCCTCCAGCACCTTGTGTGTTGCTTCTTTTAATACATGCCTGCTGTCAGAGGGATTGACCAGGTAAATGTGTATTCCTTTGTGAAAGTCGGCCCGCGCTGTAATAAAGCAGACAGCAGCAGAACCAAGGAGCCTATAATGAATGTTTTATTATTTTAACACTAGTGGGAGTGAGGGATACAGAGAAAGAGTAAACAGTGTAGCCCGAGCTCTGTACTGACCCCCACTCAGAGGTTTACAGGTTAGTGTCCCTCCTTTTATACTTAATCCGTGGGAAGCCTCCGTGGGGAGCTGCACATACTAGGGCAGTTGCTTACAGCAAACTTGTAGCAAAGCAATATACGCCTTAAACATTTCTTTGTTTCTCACCAGCACTTGCAAACTTGTAGCCATAACTACAGTTACCCCATGGTTGAAGCAATACCACGCCATGGGAAGAATAGCTGCACACCATTAACCCTTAAATCTCCAGTTATCTTTTACACCTTTGTTGTTTCTGCAGCCTGTTCTGCTGACCCTGGGGCAGTGAGGGCAGGATGGCAAGTGAACCGGGTGATGGCCCCTGCGACCAGCCTCAGACCGAGGGTGAGTTGGATCTGGAGCAGGAGGATGAGCTGGAGCTCCAGGCCCAGGAGTACGTGGACCGGGTGCGGAACCCCGAGCTGTGCGGCCCCAGGCCCCAGAGCTGCCCACTGGAGCCTAGCGGTGACCAGCAGCCGCGCAGCAGCAGGTCCAGCGCCTCTGACCTGAGCGTGAAGCTGCGATCCAGTCAGCTGCTGCCCGCTGACAACATGCAGTCCAGCCTGCTCTCTCTCCCCTGGGAGCTTATCTTGGAGATCTGCTCCTACCTGGATGCTAGGTTTGTGCTTGGAGTCCTCCCGTTGGTTTGCCGAGCATTCCAGTGTGTCCTGACGGATGAGGTGACCTGGAGAATCCGAGCACAGAAGATCCTTGGCTTGAGCTACCCAGTGTTGGAAGGTTTGTGACCCGTATGATGTCGGTAATCTTTCCTTAACCCAGGGAAATGGTAGTTGGGAGGATGTGATGGGGAAGTGCGGGGAAGGCTGAGAGTTCGAGGGAGCCTTGATGGACTGTGTGTTGGGTGGGAGTGCAGAGAGATAAGATGGGTCCTTATCATCGAATCATAGAACAGTACAGGCCCTTCAGCCCACAATGTTGTACTGACCTTTAAACCTCGCCTAAGACTATCTAACCCCTTCCTCCCACATATCCCTCTGTTTTAAATTCCTCCATGTGCTTATCTAGCAATCTCTTGAATTTGACCAACGTATCAGCCTCCACCACCACACCAGGCAGTGCATTTCATGCACCAACCACTGGGTGGAAAAACCTTCCTCTGATATCTCCCTTGAACCTCCCACCCATTACTTTAAAGCCATGCCCTCTTGTATTCACTGGTGCCCTGGGAAAGAGGCATTAGCTGTCTACTCTATCTATTCCTCTTAATATTTTTGGTTATGGTTGAGAATACAGGCTCAAGCCTACGAGGAAGGAGGAGAGGAAGTTTGGGGACAGAGGACCTGGAGTGCAAACTCAGGCAAGGGGAAGGGTGTGCACGATGGCTGAGGTGGGGGCTGCAACCTTGGGAGATGGATGCAAGCTCAAGGAGGGAGTGATAAGTGTTGGGAGGATGTGAAGGGGTGTCCAAGCTCAGCAAGTATAGTAGGAGAATGTCCAGGAAGAGCTGAGAAAAGATATGAGGATCCACAAGTTCAGAGACACAACCTCCAGCCTGCTGGGATCGGGGAGAGGAAGTTCAGCGACAGGTGGCATGGTATGTAACGTGGGGGAGAGGGAAGGCGGTGGTAGTGACAGGGTGTGGGTGTTCGGGGTTAAGGTTTGTGAGCTTGGCAAGAGGACAAGCTCATGGTATTGAGGCATGGATTGGGGTTGTATACATTGGTGGGGGGGACACTGTGTGGTTGGGTGCAAGAGAGGAGAGACTAAACTTAGTGGGTGAGACTCGGGCAGACTTCATTCTGTTTAATTTCATTCCTTTTTTAATAGGTAAAGGTTTTGATTGGCCAACTGCTTGCATTGAGCTCGAAGAGCACCTTTACCATTGGTCAGGCACCAACCCGAAGGTGGAGCATTTCTCACTGAGCGATGGGCACTTTGCCTCAGTGGACTCAGTGCTACTGATTCAGGTAATGCTCTTGTCCATGTAATCACCAGCTGATCCCAGCAAATCCATGCCGATGACTGCCAATGGCCCCTCCCCACTTCTTCCGCTCTTTTCCCCTCCACCCCCCCCCCCCCCCCCCCCCCCCCCCCCCCCCCCCCGTACTCTCTCTCATTCTGTCTGTCTGTCTTTTGGCTTCTCTGTCGCTTCTTCTCCCTCTCTCTCTGTCAATCTTCATTGCTGTCTGTATATCCCTCTCTGTGTCTTGGCCTCTCCCTGTTTTTTGTGGCTCTGTCTTTGCGTGTTTCTTTCTGTGTTTGTCTGTCTCTCTCTCACTCTCCACCTCTGTCTCACTCTTCCTCTCTCTCGCTCTCTCAGCCAGCACACGCAGTCTAACCATTCCTGCTCCTTCATGTTCTTCAGAATGCTTCACTCTGTATTTCGGGATCCAGGGACCGGAACGTTAACATCTGGGACCTGAGGCATTTGACCCAGGATGGTGAGAAAGCGCTGGTGAAAACACTTGGACACCAACCACGGGGAACTCACAGGGTGAGGATACCAGCTTAAAAATCTGTAACGTGCAGGGATTTTTATACATCTTACATACCCGATAGTCACCTTATCAACATTAGAGCTTCGCCCTCCCCCTCAGACAGTCCACCCCTGAGCCAGACTCCTGCTCAGTCTGCAGTGTGAGATGCTGTAGGGTTGTGGTGAATCACACCCACTGAGGAATCTCGAGGGTGGAGGACAGGTTAGTTATCCAGAGGGCTGAGGGAGGAAAGAAATCAGTTACCTTTAAGAAGGTGAATTTAGCTGAGGCATTAAACTGAGGACCTGTCTGTCCCCTCAGTTGAACATTACAAAATCTGATGGCTATCATTGGAGGAAGCGTAAGGATTTCTCTGGCATCCTGAGCAATATTTACCATCAACGTCAGTCAAGTAGATTAAATGAAAATTTAAAAAAAAACTGCTGATGCTGTAAATCTGAAATTAAAACAGAAAATGCAGGAAAGACTCAGCAGGTAAGGTGGCATCTGTGGAAAGAGGAACGGTTATTTCAAGTTCAAGTCCAAGATCCTTTGTCAGAACTGGGAGAGAGAGTTTTTAACTGTTCTCTTTCCACAGATGCTGCCTGACCTGTTGAGTATTTCCAACACTTTCTGTTTCTAACTTAAATCATTTTGGTCAGAGTGATGTTGCCTTTGTGGGAGCTTGCTATGGATCAATTGACAGCCACATTTCCTACCTTATAATGGAGACTACACTTCTAAACTAAATCTCTGTGGAATGCTATCAGATATACTGAGGTGAAAAGCACTACAGAAATGCAAGCTTTGTTTCAGCTCAGAGTGGGTTGTTCTGTGGTTCTATGGCTTTGCCTCATTGGTGCCACCCTATCTCTGCTCTTGTTGCAGGGCTGGGTGTGGGCTCTCGCAGCCCAGGACAACATGCTGTGCTCTGGATCGTGGGACAGCAGTGTCAAGCTCTGGGACATGGCTTCAGAGGGGGCGGCAGTCCGAGAGATCAGGTAGTGGCTGTGTCTCAGTGCCACTTCATGAGTGGAGGTGTTAGTGATGTAACATTGTGTGACAGCGGGAGGTTAGACCCCAGCCCACTGAAGTGGTGCTGATTCCTCACAGGCAGTTCCTGGCATTCTACTCCGAGAAGTCAGGACACAGGTATCCTTAGGGGTGTTGCTGCACACCCTACCAGCCCGTGCTTCCCGTTCAGCTTCCAAAAGACATTTAAGTGGTTATAAAAGCAGCCGGGGTTGTTGGTCAGGCTCAGCATCCCAGGTGCCTGAACACAGTCCACACTTGCATCTTGACTTCATTGCTTTCAGTGACATTCCTGATTCATTAGATGAGGTACACTGGGAGCATGAGTAGAATGAACTAGGTACCAGATGGCCCAGCGATTCTTCAGTTGCTGTTGGCATGGAGGCTATCAGACACTCATCGCGCTGGCCCACAGTGAGCAACCTTGCTCAATAGTTATACCATGCACCTTCCCTCAGAATATTCCAGGAAAACGGGATATGCAGCTCTGTACTTAAGGGCCATCAGTCCAGCGGTTGCGGCTCCTATAGGCAGCAGTAGAGTTTATACGGCACTTTGCCGCACTTTTAGGCATAAATCCCCCAATGACCTTAGTCCTTGCCATGTATGTGTGGATGTCAGGTGACAACAGGATTGGAATTGATTATAATTCCTGCAAAAAAAAAATATCCTTAGCTGAGAGACCAGAGAGAGGGAGGTGTTCCTGAGCCACTGGATACCATGGGAGGGGGAAGGTGAGGCAAATCAGTGTCTGGGCTGCTCTCTGATGGCGAGGTCTTGGGAAGCGTGAGGCAGCGGGATGGGTAATGCAAACTGTGATGAACTGATGACTGAGATTTTATTTCCACAGAGGGAAGGCCGCTGTGCTTTGTTTGGTGTATCTTCCCGACGTCCTGGTAACTGGATCGTATGATAAATTGGTCACCATGTATGATCCACGAGGTCAGTATGTGCCTTTCCCTGATGGGAAGGGGTCAGAATTCTGGTTGTATTTGCATCTAGTCAGTGGGATAATGTTTCATCCCTTGTTCTCCTGATTCTCTCACCGTAGGGCAGAGTCTCATGTAATGCTAGTATGAGCAGTGATGTATATAATTTTGTTGGTTTACTATGAGTGAGTCGGTGGCTATTTAATTGCCTTGTGTCCTCCATTCAGCAGTCAATTACCCAGTGGTGGCCAGTCGGAAGCTTCACTCCAGCGCGGTGCTCTGCCTGGCAGCCGATGATCGTTTTGTACTGTCTGGTAGTGAGGACAGGACCCTGGTGGTAGTAGATCGCAGAACCAATCATGTTCTACAAAGGCTACAGGTGTGTGTGGATGTCACCAATCAGAAAAGGGCAGAGAATTGTTGCAGCAATAATCTCACCCAGCAGCCTCCTTCATGGACGCCCACACCACTTTGGTCCATTCCCCATCACCACTCTGCTCTCCCCATTCTCCCAACCTAATAAAAACACAGTAAATAGGAGCAGGGTGGCCACAAAGCTGATTCTTTATCCACTCACTGGACTGATCCACATTATCATCTGATTTCTATTGAGTAAATGTCTATCAATGCCAGCTTTAAATTTACTTTACACTTGAGTATCCTTAGACTCCAGTGAAGAACTCGGTCCTCAGAACTTTATGCTTCAGTCCTAATCCTGAGGCTACATACCCAACAATGAGACTCGCTGTCTGAAGGGAATGGCCTTCAGGTATCTAACCTGTCAGTACCTTGTACATTCATGAATCATTCGATCAACTCCATACAGTGCTGCACTCCTCCTCCCCAAAACCACCTCTCCCCGCAGCACCAAGTGTTGTGAACAATAGATGTAGAGCAGAGGCTCTGAGTACCATTTAATTTAAGGTGGCACAGCTAGTTGGAGCTGCTGCCTCACAGATCCAGTGACCTGGATTCAATCCTTACCTTCCAGTGCAGTCTGTGAGGACTTTGCATGTTCTCCCTGTGACCGCGTAGGTTTCCCCCGAGTGCTCCAGTTTTCAAAGACATGTGGGTTGGTAGATGAAATGACCACTGTAAATTGCTGCCAATGTATAGGTAGGTGAGTGTAGTGGTGATGGTAGAATTGGGGGGGGGTGGAGTTGATGGGAATGTGTGGGGATAAAATGGGATTAGTGTCAGATCAGTGTAAATAGGCGCTTAGTGGTTGTTGCAGACTCAGTGGGCAGAGAGGGCTATCTCTGTGCTTATGACTCATGAATTAACACCCTTGCTCTCGCTCCCTCTCTCCTCTCTCTCTCTCTCTCTCTCTCTTTTTTCACCGTTCCCCTCACTTGCTTTTATCTCCCCTCTCAGTTGGACTCTTACTTGCTGAGCATGTCATATGAACGTGGTGAGCTTTGGGCCGGGGACAAGTGGGGCTTGGTCCATGTCTTTGACCAACAGGATGGCAACTTCCAACATGTCAAGGTAAGGCCCTATACTTCGTCTCGGGTTGGGTTTGACGTTAAGTTACTTAAGGTGAGCTGATGGGCCATGCCTGAGTGTTGATGGCCTGCAGGTTATGGATTTGGGAGTGGTGGAGCAGGAACCGTTGATGATGATGCACTTCTTATCCCTCACAGTCATCAATTCTGCTTTTCTCCCCCAGTGTTTCAATGTTGGCCACCATTCCCAGCTTACAGGAATCAGGCATTCTGTGGGCACCCTGTACACTTCTTCAACAGATAAAACCATTAAGGTAGGTCCCCTGAGCTGGTGAGTATGGTTTCTGTTCATGTGCTGTAGCATTAGCTGTAGTTGGCTCCCTCAACTTAAAGCTGGTAGACTGATGGGCTGCTGTAAGCTACCCCTAATGTAATGTGGGGAGTTGATGGGTATGTGAGAGAGAACAGGTTACAGGGTAATAAGTGGAGGGATTGAGACAGATTGGAATGCTCTGAGAACTGGCTTGAGTTCTATGGGCTGAATGCCCTTCTGTATGGTAAGAGAATATGAAAATATTATTCCCTGCACTTTATATTACAACAGCCCTGGTAGATAAAGTGAGTGAGGCCTCACTAGGTTTCATCCATTAGAACCGTAATCCCCAAATGTGAGTGGGTACAGATTAGTCTTGTTTCCTATTGACAGCGAAAGTTGGTGTGAGGCACCAGACAACCAGTTGCTGGGGGAGAGAAGATTCATTGCATCTGCAAGTCCTAATGAACTCATCATGAGACCTCATAATGAGGTATCATTTAGAACCTGGAAGCTGTTCCATAGAAGCAAGGTCACTATTTCTCACACCTGTTCCAAGGGATCAAGAGGTGGCCATTCAGTCCCTCCAGTTATACTATACCATTCAGTTAGATCGTGGCTGGTTGGTATCTTTGCCCCATATTCATTGGCTTCATAAGCTATTAAACTCAGTCCAAAAAGCTTCAGATTTTGAAGGACAATTTGTGATAAAGTGAGTTAAGTGACAACCTGCTGGTGTTAAGATTGTTCACCTTTACTGTAGCCTCAGGAAACCTTTCTCTGACTTTCTTATTTTAAACACTTTGATCGAATCACCCTCAGGGCAGTGGAATACAAGGCAGGTTTATCCAACTCCAAGCCCCAGTGCAGAGCTCCAGCATCCTCTCCTGACTCACTGGTAGATTTATATTGATCGGATATGTTCACTTTGTCTACAGGTGCATGTACCAACAGAGCCGCCTCACACAGTTTGCACTTTACCGCACAACGACGTGGTGAATGGGGTGAGTCTGGGCCGTGCACATGTCTGCTCCTGGGCGTGTACTTGTGGTTTGGTGGATATTCGCTGCCTGTCTCTCATCATGACTATTCTTAGAAAGTGGAGATGTGGGCAGGAGAGCAAGGCTGCAAATACATCTAAGGAGGATCCAGAGCCTCTTGGTCCAGGGAGGGGAAGATTGGCTGCCCCCCACTTTCTGCTGGGCTATTTAGTGAGGACCTGGCTGTGTTATCCTTAAGGTGGCACTCATCCATGTGGAAAATGGCTACTGCATGAGCTCAGTAGTGACCTGGGAGTAGCTGTGGAGGAGATCCTGTACCCCTGCAGCCTTCCACTGCAATGGGAGGAGGAGGCTGGTGCCCCAGGAAGTCCTGCATTACATGGGAGGGCAGTCAGCACCCCTGGAATCCCCACATTGGAGCAGGTAGTGAAAGTGGAGGAGATTCAATATTCCTGAAATTCCTGCACCAATGCGGGAGCAGTGGGGGAATCAGTATTCATGAATCGCCTACAATGGGAGAGGAGGCAACAGATCTTCTCTGGAAAAGCCACACTCAGGGAGGGTACTCAGTGTCCCTGATTCTCCTGCAAGGGAAAAGTCAGTATCCATGGAATTCCTAGACTAGGTGGGAGAGTGGTGAGGGCAAGTGTTGATTGGAGTCGGTAACCCTAGAATATCCACACTGATGGGTGTGGCGGGTGGGCGTCAGGAGAAATGGAGAGAATTCTAAACAGAATGGGGACAGGGGAGCTGTAGAATGGGGACAGGGGAGCTGTGGAATGGGTCTACTCCTACTGATGCTGGAACTGGTGTTTCCTTCTGCAGATAAGTGTGGAGGGGGATGTGTTGGCAGCAGCTTCTGGATCCATGTCTGTGGAGATCTGGAGAATGACCAAGTGATGAGGACCCTGACTCGAGCTCAGTTGTTTGGGTTTCTGCAGAACAGCACAAGGAGGTCTTTGGCCCATGCCACCAGCAGCAAGACTACAGGTGGTGTCAAGATCTCCTGTAAGAACCTCCACTGGCATCATGTGACTACAGACACCCCCCCCACCCCCCCCATTGTTTTCCTAATGCATTAAATTCCTATTGAATGAGACACTTACACACTAATATTCTTCCTGTTGTCTCTTGAATCTCTTCTCTCTGTGTGTGATAGTAGAAGGTGCTAAGAGCACAGAACTGCACATCAAGAGGCGGATGTGATGTCGTCCTCTGCCAGTGAGCAACCCTGCTGTTAAATGTCAAAGGTTGATGCTACTTTGGTTTAGGTCAAGCTTTCTTCCTGCAGCAATTCCAACCAATATTTTGGGACCCGTTCATCCGCTTCCTTGACCTACATTCATAGACTTGTAATTATAATTGCATGTTTAATATGCACAGTATTGTGGTGAGGGACTTATCATTGGGCTGGTAGCGGTGATACCCTCAGACCTTGAGTGGACATAGGTGGGATGTTGATTGTAGACATTCTGTCTGTTTTTCAGGCTGTGTATGCTGAAGAGTGACTCTCACGCAAGATTGTGCTGACATGTGGATGAAGAATCATATTGTAAAGTTCCTTGGGAACTCATTTCATCATAGAGCAGGGCATGTAATTCACCCCTCCCTCCCTCCCTCCTCCATTGGTGAATTATTTTTTCTGTGGGTCCAGGGATGGTGTCTGCTCTTTAAACAGAACCTAGAGCAGGCAGCTGGCCTTGCATCTTTGCCTCATCTGCAAGTGTAGCACACTCGCCTGAATCGGAAAGTTGTGGGTTCAGTTCCTACTCCACTGACTTGAGCACAGAAACCTAGATTGACGCTCCAGTGCGGTGCTTCTGGAAGCTCTCTCTGCCCTTCATGTGGATACAAAATAACTGTGTCTGTGCCTCCTACTTGTATCTTTCCTCGTATATGTTGACAAAGCCTGTGTCTTTCCTGACTACTCAGCCCTGATGCCTGTCCCAGTTGCTTGTACGCAATCCTGTTGCCTGTGCTTTTTCTTGTATGTGACACTAGTGCATACAGAGAGAGCTGTGGCTCTAATCGTGATGAATTGACTTGGGCACAATCAACCAGTCAATCTGAATGTGTTCTATACAACTCATTTTCTCCATTGTCCTAAGAAAACTTAATCTTTAAACCAGCACTACTGAGGCAGATTATCTGACCGTCCATCACATTGTTGATTGAGGTATCTTGGTTTGTGCCACCTGGTTGCTAAGCTTCCCAGATAGCATAGACCACTGGGAAATGGCCTTTGCATCTGCTGAGATCTGTGCACGGGTTTCACTGTTGCCTTTCATTTCTCTGAGGCAATGAAAGACTCTGGATAGATGTATCCAAGGCTGGATTCCGTTAGCCTTCCTGACTGGGGCGAGGTTGGTCAACTGAGATTAGAGCTCAAGGCAGCACTTCGGTGCCTTTAAGTAATGGTGCACTGGGAAATGTTGCATTTAGTAATCATGCAGCCATTAATTATTTGCTGGATAGTTGTAGTACTCTGGACAATGGAACTCCAATTGGTTTCTTCCCCTTGCATGGCCACAGAGCCTCCACCAACTGATGTCCCTGAGAGCTGAGACCTCGGGGTACAAAACTGTAAGCTGTCCATTTGTCTGGGCACTGGCCTAAGATGGGGCTGTGCGGTGAGTGTCCTGTCTCGCTCAGATCAGGTGGAAACAATCCCTCAGAGCATAAAGTATGGCTCTAAACAATATTCCATTAGGACTGGTAATGGAGGGGAGGATGTGGAGAAGGTACCTGAATGGCAGACATAACTAACATAAAACAATATTATAAATTAAAATACCTGAAAGGATCTTTGTTTTAATAGGGTTGTCCAACTGCATTCAAGACCTTTACACTTTAGTCTGAGATGGAGGAGAGGAACATTAGTATCCTGTAGCTGGTCCTGTCCCCTGCCCTGGTGTATCTGCTCACTGTACGTATACAGTCTTGGTGCCTGTACATGTTTGCATTGGGTGGGATTCTATCTGTGCCATGTAGGTTGAGACACAGAGCTGCAAGGTCAGGTGTTAATAGAGAGGACTGGCCATATTAGAAGTGGTCTTTACACCTTCCATTTGTTGCATCCCTAGCCCTCAACTGTTCACTGGAGGTGACATGACATTAGGAGGGACTGTGGTGTAATTGAGAGCAGGAGGCTACGAAGAGATGTTGGCTAATTATCTGAGTAGCCAAACTGTGACAGATAGGGTTCAGTGAGAGGAAGCGAGCTCATTGACTGCCAGCCTAAAATCTTTTCCAATGCTGTGGGCCTTCAGTTTCTAGCAGAGAGTAGCTGTGTAAGTGGCTTATCCTGATCCACACTACAGCGAAAAGTGTCAATGGACAGAACATTGAAAATGATAACAAACAAAAATCTGAAATAGAGAAAATGCTGGAAACACTCAGCTATCAGTCAGCATCTGTGGAGAGAGAAAGAGTTAACATTTCATGTAACATTAGCTCTACTTTTCTTTCTACAGATGCTGCCTGACCTAATTCCAGCATTTTCTGAAATCAATCTGATGATTCCCCATGCTGTTGCTGTGTGTCCCATGGCTCATTGCTAGGTAACACCCACCCCATCGAGAAGTGCAGGCAGGACTCAGAGCTGTTGTGTCCCAATCACAGGCTTTTTTGAACATTTAATATCACTGTCACCTCAGATTCAGAAGGTCATGGTTTGAAGTCCTAACACACTTGCACTGAGGATGTGCTGTGCCACCGGAGGGATTGCACTCACTGCAGGGGGCAGCACTAAAGGAATGTCGTGCTGTTGTATGGAATTCAATAAAACTTCATATGGTCACATTACTGTTGTGGGAGCTTGCTATGCAGAAAGTTGAATGCAGCATGTCCTTCACTACAAGAGCAATTGACTTTAGAACTGTTTGTGCCTTTTTGGGTCCTGATGGGTATTAAGTGCCCATCTTTCATTTGCCTATTGGTATTTTCTCCAGTATACAGCCCAACTCCAGAATACATGTGACCATCTGTAAGCTGTTTGCTAATGGTTTCCCTTCTGTCAACATGACAGAGGATCTACACCCTCACTCCCCACCCACACTACATTCTTTCCCCCTCCTTCCCTTCCCCCATCCCCTTACCCATCACTACCATTCTCCTCCAAACAAAGTACCATATTCATTTAATGCTTCCGGTCCAGCCTGAAAGGCAGTCATTTAGAGGAGGAACATACAATTCTGGCTAATTACCCGAATCCCAGTGGCTGATTATCTCTGTGTTACCCCTTTACTCCCTCCTCACTCTCACACCTTTTGGAGTTGGGCAGTTTTAAGTCGTCTTGTTGTTGAACCTCCATGCATTAGGGAGATCCTGCTGCAGGTGTGTGCATGTGGAGAAGCTGGGACAGGTACTGGTCAATTGACTTGTTCATCACCTTTCTCCGTACTGCCTCCTCCTCTTGCACCTTGTTACTGGAGCACTGTTGGTTGTGACAATCAGAAAGCTGAAGCCGACTGAAATGTGAAGAAAGCCTTTAATTTCTAACAATCATGCATCAAAATTGATGATTCCTTTAAACTGACAAGCTTCTTCATTCCCGCCACCCCCCCCCCCCCCCCACTCCCCCCCCAGGATCCTTGCTGACCAGGTCTGCCTTCAAGGATAAAGTCAGAATCCATCTTGGGCTCTGACTAATGTCTGGGGTGAGCAGTCAATCCCCAGGGGAGTGGGAAGGCAGTAAGGCCCTGTGTCATTCCCACTCTTCACCCCCAATTCTCACTGGGCAAGCTATAAAACAATTGCCACCTCCAACATTTGTGCCTGGGGTCTTTCCTGTGTTGCTAGAATATGTTTGCTGCTACTGCCACCCTCCTCAGCCTTCTGACAAGCTCCTTTCCCTCTGCAGCCTCCCACACTCGGAAGGAGGGTGAATATGTCATCCAAAGTGACTGGTGAGGAATGAGACGCCCATATGTTAGGGTAATGAAGGAATGGGTTGTGGTTTCAGGGGATGTCAGATAGATGCTGGGTGGTAAATATCTGTCAATGAGGCTACAATATGGTGCAAGGCTTCTTGTCTTTGAAAGGATTCTCAGAGGTTGGAATTCCTGTCAGCAGTGGGTCTTTCGTCGTGTGCTCCTCGCAGTAATTCATCAGGTCTGTCGCAGCTTTTGAAATCTAGGAAGAAGGGAAAGGAAATGAGGTGAATCGGGAGAAAGAGAGAGAGAGACTGAGTGATGAACAGCATGAGGGGATGTATGGCGGAAGCCCAACCTGTGTGACTAATCGCTAATCCAAAGTTAATGACCATGAAAATGAGGTGAAAGATCATGCTGTCAATGAAGGCAACACTCCCTTTTCCTTACATGAAACCTTTCATAGCAATTCTTGCAGGAACCAGCCCTTGCATTGGTTCCCATAGTGGTTAAGTTGTCTGGCTTCCACAGGTCCTTGCTTTTCTCATCTCGGGCACAAGACTGTGTGATGACTATGGACATTTTCCCTCCCCACCCTCAACAATACAACCACCCTGGAGCCTGAGAGAACAAAGGGCCATCAACATATGTAAAACCAATAAATCACATAGGAAATTACGGGAACCCTACTCCATGAACGGTGAGAATGTGGAACTGGCTCCCAAAGAAGGTGACTGAGGAGAATAGTACTGTTGTGTTACTGTGGTAAAGAAGTGCTTAGAAAAGTCCTCGATGGAACAAAGACCCCAAATCTGATAGGACAAATACCCTGCTTGTGATCAATATCCACATCAATTCCTTGAGTTGATGTCTGAAATTGGTCTGAGTTTATTTCATGTAGCATGAGTGAAACAAAACAGGATTAAGCAAACTTTTAAAAAAAAATAATGAATTACTGAGAGATGGAAATGAGATCGTTGATAATTTTTTTTGTGGATTTAATGAAAGAATGTGACATGCTGCCAGATTTTTTAAAAGCCTTAAATTCCAGTAACATGTCCACTCTGCTTGGCTAGATTTGTCAGTAATTTTATTATTCACTGTTTTTCCTACAGAATTACTGTCACGAACCAGCAACAAAAGAAACACACTGAGCATGATTCAGTGTTAAAAACTATTTTATTAATCACTACTATTGATAATACGTAAAATAAAAGTAAAAATGTTAGTATGTTAGAATTCAAGAATGTTAAACCTCGAACGTTAACCCCAAAACTAAACTCTTCGTGTGTGTGTGTGTGTGTGACAAAGTCCAAAACTCCCAGTTCCTGAATGGTTCTTAAAGTTCAGTTCCGCAAGCCATAAGGTGAAACATGAGCAAGGGCTTCTTCAACAACCACCGTTGTCTGAAGATAAGATGTAGATGTAGAAAAACATAGAGAGAGTACATACGAAATCCAAATGTTCCATGATGGAACCCAAACGACACTTCAGTGTTTACTCGGTAGTGACTTCCTCACCCCGAAAAGCATCCGAACCGTGGTCGTCCACACACAAATACCTGTTTCCTTCTACAGGTCAGCAACAAAGTGAACTCCACCGGATTACTTCCAACTTCCATACATGGATTTCAGTGGCAAACACAGTTATTGTTTCTCATCCATCGATAGAGAAAACAAGCAGGCTGGTGTCTCTCTCCCTTCTCTCTCTCTCTTTCTTCTTCTTCTTCCACAACGTCATTACGTCCTTTATCTTCTATTGACGTAAGCACGCCCCACACACACATACACACACACTATCTTAAAGGGACTTTCACTGAGTCCATAACAGTGGAAGAAGAAGAAGAAGAAGAAAGAGAGAGAGAGAAGGGAGAGAGACACCAGCCTGCTTGTTTTCTCTATCGATGGATGAGAAACAATAACTGTGTTTGCCACTGAAATCCATGTATGGAAGTTGGAAGTAATCCGGTGGAGTTCACTTTGTTGCTGACCTGTAGAAGGAAACAGGTATTTGTGTGTGGACGACCACGGTTCGGATGCTTTTCGGGGTGAGGAAGTCACTACCGAGTAAACACTGAAGTGTCGTTTGGGTTCCATCATGGAACATTTGGATTTCGTATGTACTCTCTCTATGTTTTTCTACATCTACATCTTATCTTCAGACAACGGTGGTTGTTGAAGAAGCCCTTGCTCATGTTTCACCTTATGGCTTGCGGAACTGAACTTTAAGAACCATTCAGGAACTGGGAGTTTTGGACTTTGTCACACACACACACACACACGAAGAGTTTAGTTTTGGGGTTAACGTTCGAGGTTTAACATTCTTGAATTCTAACATACTAACATTTTTACTTTTATTTTACGTATTATCAATAGTAGTGATTAATAAAATAGTTTTTAACACTGAATCATGCTCAGTGTGTTTCTTTTGTTGCTGGTTCGTGACAAAATTGGGGGCTCGTCCGGGATAGTTCCCAAGGTTAACGAGTGTCGTCTGGGATTGTACCCCAGATTAACGAGATTCGTCCGGGGTCCAATCCAAATTCTTTTTAATTGGCTTGTGTGTGTGGAAACCAGCAGCAATGGATATTAAGGCATTTTTGGAGTCACCAACCCAAAAGGGATTGGAGGTGGCGAAAAAGGATGATTTGATAAAGATTGCTACAAGGCTAAACCTTACAGAAGTAAAGCAGTCTATGAGAAAGGCAGATATTCAGAGACTGATAGCTGGCCATTATGTGGAAAAGAAGGTGTTTGAGAAGGAAGTGTTAAAACAGTTTCCTGGCAGTGAAATAGCCAGGAAACGAGAGCAAAAGAGATTAGAAGCTGAACGACAGCAAACCCAGTTAAAGATAGAGGCTGAACGAGAGCAAAATAAATTAGAAGCTGAACGAGAGCAAAAGAGATTAGAGGCTGAACGAGAACAAACCCAGTTAAAGATAGAGGCCGAACGAGAGAAATTAGAGACTGAACAAAAGCTAACTCAGATGAAGATAGAGGCTGATCTAGCAATGAAGCAGATGGAATTGAAGAGGATGGAGCTGGATAGTGAGGAGAAGGAGAAACAGAGGCAGCATGAGTTACAAATGAAGCGTAGGAGTTTGGAATCTGATTCTGATGATGGGTTTTTAGCCAGCAGGGAGGTTCGATTAGTCCCTCCGTTTGAAGAAGATCAGGTTGATCAGTATTTCCAACATTTTGAAAAGGTTGCTGTGAGTTCAAACTGGCCAAGGAAAGGATGGGCTCTTATGGTACAGAGTGTGATTAAAGGTAAAGCTCAAAAAGCTTATTCTGCTTTGTCTGTTGAGGATGCAGCTGATTATACCAAGGTAAAACAAGCTATATTGAAGGCCTATGAATTGGTCCCTGAGGCTTATAGACAAAAATTCAGAGACTTGAGGAAATCTGCAGATCAGACTTATATGGAATTTGCCAATGGAAAGAGAATATGTTTTGAACGATGGTGCCTGGCTAAAAATGTAGATGGGGATTATGATAAATTGACAGAATTGATACTGGTGGAAGACTTTAAAAGATGTGTTCCAGCTGAATTAACAACATATTTAAATGAAAAGGCAGTGGAAACTTTACAAGAAACTGCTAGGTTGGCAGATGATTATGCTTTAACCCATAAATCCAAATGGGGACAACCTAAAACCTTTCAAAAGAGTTACAAAGACAATCCAGGTAAACCAGAGATTAAATTGGGAGGTAATCAAAAAGGAAAGGATGAAAAAAAGCCAGGGCTGGAGAAACCTGTTGAGCGTACTTGTTATTACTGTAGGAAACCTGGCCACGTGATATCTAATTGTGCCCTTTTGAAGAAAAAGAAGGAAGCTGGGCCCAATGCTTGCTTTCAGGCAATTAAAAATCAAAAAGGTTTAGGAGATGCTGTTAAAGATCAGTCCTTGCAAGAGGGAAAAGCGGAAAAGTTGGAGGAGGTGAGAAAAGAATTCCGTTCGTATGTATCAGAGGGTTTTGTTTCACTGAATGATGAGTCACCCCAGGTGCCAGTGAAAATTCTTAGAGATACTGGGGCTAGTCAATCTCTCTTGCTGGACAGTGTTTTAAATTTTGGTGAAGAAAGTGACACTGGTGAAGTAAATCTAGTACGAGGCGTTACAGGTGAGACCATGTCTGTCCCTTTTCACAGGGTGATTTTAAAGTCAAAGTTCGTAGAAGGACCAGTCGAGATAGGGATAAGACCTAGTTTGCCAGTGGAAGGAGTTTCTTTGTTATTGGGAAATGACCTTGCAAATGGAGAAAGTGATCTTGTGGTACGGTTAACAACCAAACCAAGGATTGATGAGTCTGAGGATGATCCAGATGTTTACCCATCATGTGCGGTGACTCGAGCTAGAGCTAGAGAATTAGCCAAGACAGACAGTCCGGTGCAGTCTGATGTGGTTCCTTGTGACAGTCCTAAACAGGAAGAAAATTTTAATGCCTTATCTGAGACTTTTCTGTCTTCACTGGAGGATCAACATCCTTACAGTGAGCCTGAATTTAAAGATTTGTCTTTGTCGAGGAAGGATTTTATGGTGGAACAGAAAAAGGACCCTGAGTTGACAGAATTGAAAGAAAAAGCACTCTCATGTGAGGAGATTGAAAAAGTGCCAACTGGATACTATGTCAAAAATGGAGTGTTAATGAGGAAATGGAGACCTCCTCATGTTCCTGTTACTGAGGAATGGGAAGTTATTCATCAGGTTGTTGTTCCAAAAGTTTATAGGGATGAGATTTTAAACCTGGCCCATAGTATGCCTTTGGGTGGTCATTTTGGTGTGAATAAAACTGTAGGGAAGATCTTGAAACAATTCTATTGGCCTGGTTTGAGAAAAGATGTGGTGATGTTTTGTCGAACCTGCCACACATGTCAGATGGTAGGTAAACCAAATCAAAAACCCCCTGTGGCTCCTTTGAAACCAATTCCTGCTTTTGGTGAACCCTTTTCGAAGGTGATTGTGGACTGTGTTGGCCCCTTACCAAAGTCTAAGACTGGAAATCAGTATTTGTTAACCATCATGTGTGCCACTTCTAGATTTCCAGAGGCAATACCCCTTAGAAATATTAAGGCCAAGACGGTGTCAAAGGCTCTTGTAAAATTTTTTACCTTGTTTGGTTTGCCAAAAGAAATCCAATCTGATCAAGGTAGTAATTTTATGTCAAAAATTTTTCAACAAATAGTCTATGAGCTGGGAGCAAAGCAGATTGTATCATCTGCATATCACCCAGAATCTCAAGGAGCTCTGGAGAGATTTCATTCTACTCTCAAAAATATGCTGAAGACTTATTGCTTTGAAAACACCAAGGATTGGGACGAAGGTATCCATTTACTTTTGTTTGCCGTTAGAGAATTGATCCAGGAGTCAATCGGATTTAGTCCGTTTGAGCTTGTGTTTGGACATAGGGTGAGAGGACCTTTGGAGTTGTTAAGAGAGCAATGGGTTAATGAGGAAGTTCACTTGAGTCTGTTGGACTATGTCCAAAAATTTAAAACTCGGTTGGAGAGAGTCTGCCAGCTAGCGAGAGAGAATCTGAAAACAAGCCAGATAAGAATGAAGACATATTTTGATAGACGTGCTCGGCCTAGGACATTCGCAGTGGGGCAAAAGGTGTTGGTATTTTTCCCTAGCCAAAATAATCCCTTGCAAGCTCGTTTTTCTGGACCCTATGTTATTGAATCTCGAGTGACTGATCTAACATATATAATCAAAACACCAGATAGACACAAGAAAACACAACTCTGTCATGTAAACATGCTAAAGCCTTATTATGAGAGGGATTCAGTTGTGGCCTTGGTGGATGGTGAAAAGGTTGTTTCTAGAATGCCTGATGTTGATGTTGAGGAAGGCCAATTTAGACCAAATATTGTTCCATCGAAACTGAAAAACCAAAATATCATGGAGAACCTTGAAACGAAGTTGGACCATTTACAAGTTTCACAAAAACAACAGATGAGAGAATTAATTTTAAAATTTAAAAATCTGTTCCCAGATGTTCCAAACAGAACATCGATAATTACCCATGATGTTGATGTTGGGGATGCAAAACCAATCAAACAACACCCATATCGAATGAATGTGGAAAAAAGTAAACTTGTTGATCGGGAAATCAAATACATGTTGGAAAATGATATTATTAGACATTCTACTTCAAATTGGAGTTCGCCCTGTGTTATTGTACCTAAACCTGATGGAACTGTTAGATTTTGCACAGATTACAGGAAAGTGAATGCTGTAACAAAGTCAGATGCTTACCCTATTCCTAGGGTGGATGATTGCATAGACAGAGTGGGAAAGGCAAAATTTCTTACAAAGATTGACCTATTAAAAGGGTACTGGTGTGTTCCATTAACAGATAGAGGAAGGGAGATTTCAGCCTTTGTAACCCCTTCTGGATTGTATGAATACAATGTTTTGCCATTTGGAATGAAAAATGCTCCGGCAACATTTCAAAGAATGATTAATTCAGTGATTCATGGGTTAAAACATACAGATGCCTACATTGACGACTTAGTGACTGGGAATGATACTTGGGAAGATCACATCTCTGCGTTAGAAAGGTTGTTTGAAAGACTTTCCAAGGCTAACCTTACAGTTAACTTGGCTAAAAGTGAATTTGGCCATGCCACTGTGACGTATCTTGGTTATGTTGCTGGTTTGTGACAAAATTGGGGGCTCGTCCGGGATTTGAACCCGGGACCTCTCGGTTGGATACAAGCAGGCTGGTGTCTCTCTCCCTTCTCTCTCTCTCTTTCTTCTTCTTCTTCTTCTTCCACAACGTCATTACGTCCTTTATCTTCTATTGACGTAAGCACGCCCCACACACACATACACACACACTCTCTATCTTAAAGGGACTTTCACTGAGTCCATAACATTACTAATGGTCTTTCACCTGTTTTACACCATTTGCCCAGTGAGTTTTAATCTGATCCCAGATTCTTCCATACTGGAAGTCAGTGAGCCAATTTGAGGCAGCATCTCAACCGCAAAGTCAGGGTGTCCTGTGGTCAGAACGGAAGGTCATTGTGTCCAGAGTGACTTGATCAGCACCGTCCACCCCACCCCTTCCCTCCCCCCCCCCCCCCAGGTCAGTCACCCACTGACTATCCCTCCCCTTCAGCCAGTCCATGACCCCCTGTCCATCCCCCTTGCCCAGACCCCATTTCTTACAATATAGTGACCTGAACTGTATCGGGTGCTCCATGTGTGGCCTAACCAAGATTCCCTCAGCTAACTGTAACTCCCCCATTCTTCAACCCTAGTACTTGGTTTGAATGGTTTTAACTGTCGTGTTAACCCGTGGTACAATTTAGTGATTAGTGCATTTGTACCCCTTTGTTCATCTACCCTACCTAATCACTCACCTTTCAAGTAATGTGATCTGCCTATTTTTCCACCAAAATGTACTACCTAGTATTTATCCGTGCTGAACTTCATTTGCCAATTATTTGCTGTTCAGTCATTTTGGTATCAGTCCACTGACCAGCCTCCCTTGAGCTACAAACTGTGCCCTGACAAATTCTCCAGAAAATCTCTTGACCAATTGGCACTGCTAAGGCAAGACTCTGACCTTAATCCTGTCGATGCCAGCCTCCATCCGCAGCTGTTCCACCGCCTTCCTGGTGTGGGCAACGTGATTTGCAGTGACTGCCTTTGTGGACATTGTTGAGCCTGTGCGAACTACAGTCAGCAAGCCCAGCAACAGTCCTGAGCGAAGCAAAACAGAGCAGAACTCAAGGGGTAAATACAAGTGTCCATCCACAGAATACTGTAAGCATCTCAGTAAAGTCTCAGCATTTGTTGGAACAACAAGCTCCATGAAACACGACCCCTTATGGATTTCTATCCCTCTCTAGGCACACACAGAGACAGATTAAACCAGAACTGGAGGAGGGTCGGCTGCATTCTAGGGAGTGACCAACCTCCGAGTAATGGCATCAGGTCTCGGACTCAGCGAAAGACAGACCAACAAATGGAGGGTAGTTAATCTGAAGCCCCACATCACTGCATGTGTCTGGGTCAGTGGTCCCAGTTATCCATCTGTTTTCCCCAAAAAATCCATAACCTGCTGGTTCTGGTTTAGTAGTACAGTAATTTTATTCTTAATGATGTGAGGCTCAGTGATGGACAGCTTATCACTTTCTCTTGAGTCGGACACAGGTCCCTTCCACTTTCTGCTCCCTTGATGTTGTGCTCAACTCAAAGGATCTTCCAAAAGGCAGAGGATCACCTCAGTGCTGGCTCTTCACTGCCCCCTGCATCCCTGGGGGTTTGCTGATTAAATTGTGACTGTGCAATCACCATCTGTAATTGGCTGGTCAAATAATTTCCCCTCCAAAGGTAGCCGTGGGCCAGAACTATTGAAGCAAATTCATCAAATAACTGCACTGATGCTGGTATGTGAATTACACCTACCCCTCTCTCTCCTCCCTCTTCTGATGATATTACAGCTCAAAGTTTCATTCCTAGTTCCATTAGCATTCCTTAGCTTTAGGCTCCTATTGCTCTTTACGTCTGAGCAGTCCCACAACAGGCGGTGTCTTCGAGAACATCCAGCACAGATGGTTTTTGATGGAAGGCCTTACAAAGCACCACCAAAGCCTCACAGCAGCTGCTGCTGGTGTGATGTCAATGCTTAAACCTACTGTCCGTTAACAACAGTATCTCCCGTTTATATGTCACCTTTAACTTAGCAAACTGTCCAAAGATACTCCACAGGAGTGTAATCAAACAAAAATTAAGGTGTTAGGATGGATAACCAAAAGTTTGGTCAGAGAGGTTTTAAAGAACATCAAAAAGACAGAAAGAGAGGTAGGGTGAAGGGGTTTTGGGAAGGTGGGGGTGGGAACAGCAGAGGAGGAAGGCCAATGACAGAGAGATGAAATCCAGGAAAGGACCAGAAATGGAACACCATAAATAAAAGGGAAGAGTTGAGTCTGGAAGTTACATCAGTCTTGGCAGATGAGTGGAGGCAGGGATCAGTTGGATCTTGTTAATACCAGTCGGTCAGTTTTACTGTAGTCTATTAACTTGTTCAGATATCATTGATTAAATTAGTAAGAATTTGTTAACTAACCAAGATTAGACAAAATTTTACCTACCCGAGGCAAGAAGTTTCCAGTCTCTGCTTTCCCTCTCCAGAGCTCTGGTATAGATGATGCAGGTAAATCACTTCAAATGGGAACCTGATTTTCCTTTGAAGGGGGAATCAGAGAGACAGGAGCCTTTCCTCCTGTTCAGAGAGGAGTTCTCTGACTGACTGATGTACCACTGATGCTGGTGTGCATTGCTCACACTAAGCCACCATCCCACCTCCCTCCCCGATTCATTCGCTTCCTGGTGCTTCAGAACAGCAGCTCACTCGTTGAAAGCTGCCTGCACACCGAGGGGTCATACAGTTAAATGTCAGACTTCAAAACAACCCATCCCTCCTTCTGCTGCTCTTTGCTTATTTATAAAGTCTTTGTTTTCAAAATAAGCCCTCTTTGGAATTCTTTTAATTCTTGAGGGGCCTCAGCTCAGTGCTCCTGTTCAGATGTTTAAAGTAGCATCTTTGAGAATAAATGAAATTGGGAGGGGGTTGATAAATCCAAAGGGGCTGTTAATTATCTTTGTGATGATTGAAAGCTTCCTGTTCAAGTTCTTCACCTTGTACTTAATAAGGAAAAAAACTAAAAGCATCCCAAGACAGTGGCCTGGGCAGACTCCTACCCAGCCAAGGCACAGGCCACTTTGAAGCCCAGATCCAAATGTCCTGGCCAAGGTTGCTCTGAGGTGCACACTGTGCCATCAGAAGATGAGATTGAAAGCCAGAAATCTGTGAAACTCTAGAATAAAAACTCAAAATGGTGGAAATACTCCGCAGGTCAAGCGGCATCCACAAAGGGAGAAACAGACCTTGTAGGTCAACATCCTTTCATCTTGTTGAAGGCGGCAGAAACCATGAAGGGAAATCCATTGTATGTGGAGGATGGTGCAGTGGAAGGTCAGGACAATGGAATCACAAGAGCACAAGAAAATAGCAGGAGTGGCCATTTGGCCCCTTGATCCTGCCCCAACATTCAGTATGATCATGGCTGAGCTATGCTGGCCTCAACTCCTCTTCTGTGGAATTAGCCTGGTGAATCTCCCTTGGACTGCCTCCAATGCTACCATATCCTTTTTCAGATGAGGGTACCAAAACTGTGTGCAGTATTCCAAGTGTGGCCTCACCAACACCCTGTACAACTGTAGCAAATCTAATCTTAAACTCCGACCCCTTTGCAATACAGGCCAACATGCTATTTGCCTTCCTAATTAGTTGTTGGGCCGACCTGCTAACTTTTTATGATTAATACCCTGGAACATCCAGATCCCTCTGAACTTCACTCATTTGCAGTCTCTCTCCATTTAGATAATAACCTGCCTTTTGACTGCTCTTACTGAAGTGTATGGCCTCACACTTCCCCACACTAAACTCTATTTGCCAGGTTTTCACCCAGTCACTCAATCTATCTGTATCCCATTTGCAGAATTACAATGTCCTCATCACAACATACTCCTTCACCTATTTTCCCATCATTGGCACATTTGGAAACTTTACATTTTGTTCCCTCCTCCAGGTCATTGATGCAAATAGTAAACAACTGAGGGTGAAGAATTGATCCCTGTGGTACTCCACTAGTTACATCCCTCCAGCCTGAAAAGGGCCCATTTATTCCAACTCTGTTTTCTAGGTGGCAGGCAGTTTTCAGTCCATGCTAACACACATCCCCCAATAACTTGGGCTCTTAATTTATGCACCAGCTCCTTACGTAGCACATTGTTAAATGCCTTTTGGAAATCTAAATATCTAACTACATCTACAGGTTCCCCTCTATCAACTCTCTCTGTCAACCTCAACCACAAGCAGATTTGTCAGACATGATTTCCCTTTTATAAAACCATGTTGACCAGGTTTGATTATATTCAGCACTCCCCTTTGATTATTAGTATTTTACCAACAATAGATGTTCAACTAACAGGCCTAAAGTTCCCTGCCTTTTGTCTTCCTC